>NC_142869.1:132917500-133223125 GCF_051225735.1 Oryctolagus cuniculus | reverse complement strand
ACAGAGCAATATCTGACAATTTCTTTGAATATTAATAAATATGAAACTAAAGGTTGATGGGTATTCACACGAGATACAACTAGTATTCAAGCATATGATGTGGTAGCAAGAGAATTTTTTTTTTTAGATTTAGAAAAACTTATAGATGTTTCATTATTTTTTTCAATGTAAGAAAGTAGGTATTTTTCCCCACAAAAAAACTGTAAATAATTAGACTTGACTTTTTGAGGCACTAAACTCATTGATGGTGAAGATATTTTTAAAGGTGGATGTTCATCTGTTAGGGGTTTCATAAGGGGAACCTACACATTAGATTAGAACAGAGATGCAAACTGACTGGGGGAGACTGACTAGACCTCTACATGGAAAATAATTCTGAAGTGACATATAGGTTGCTTAGGGATGAATGCCATGATCTTTTTGGCAAAGCATGTACAAAACACAGGAGTGGGACACATATTATTTATTCACAATTCCTGTTTAGCAACTACATACAATAGTTAAAAATAACAAATATTGGGGTGGGCATTCAGTACACTGGTTGAAATGCATCATGGGATGCCCACCTTCCATATTGGAGTGCCTGGGTTCAAGTCCTAGCTCCACTTCCAATTCCAGCTTCCTGCTAAAGAATATCTTGGGAGGCAGCAGGCAATGGCCCAAGCACTTGAGTCACTGCCACTCATATGAGAGACCATGACAGGGTTCTAGGCTTCTCTCTTCAGCCTGGCCCAATCCTGCCTTTTGAGATTTTTGTTGGAATGAGCCAGCAGCTGGAAATATGCTCGCTCTCTCTCTCTCCCTCCCTCCCTCTCTCTTTTCTCTTTGCCTTTCTAATAAAATAGCAAATGCTATCAATAAGTGATATTAATAAATATATTGCACTGACTGTATGTTCTAAGCACTTTACATATATGATCTTATTTCTTCTTAACAGCTTTTTAAAATACGTGCTGTTATTCTTCCTTGTCTACACATAGAAACTGAGGTATAGATGTCTGAAACAATTACTCAAGGGGATATTAAATAGAAGAAGTAGGATATGAATGTGAATGTCATTCTATTGTTTTTTGAAATTTTGAACAACATGCAACAGTTTCACATTTTTATGGGACATACTGTGACCTTTCAGCACTTACATATAGCATATACTAATTAAATGAGGCATTAGCTTTTCCACTCCCCTACCTTTTCTCTGGGCTTGGAGCCCAGCTCCTCTCTTTCAGTTCTTCATACAATGTACCATACATTACTGTGATCTAAAATCATCCTCCGATGCTGTGGAACACTGGAACTTGTTACTTTCGTGTTTTGATGCCTGCTACGCAACCTTCCTCTACATCTCTCCTCTAATCTTCCAAGTGTCTAGTAAAAACTATTCTAAATTCAAATCAAACTTCTTTTTTTTAAATTTCACATATAAAGAGAACATGTGGGACTTATCTTTCTGTGTCTATGGTATTTTACCTAACATAATAGCATCTAGTTCCACCTATTTTGCTGCACGTGTCAGAATTTCATTCTTTCACATGGCTAAAATTATTTGATGGTGTATGTGATAACCATATTCTTTATTCATTCACCCATCAGTGGAAGCAAAGTCCTGTTCATTTCTGTGCAAAGAAGTCCTAACAGACTTCCAGACTGCCTAACAGGATTCAGGATAACACAAGCAGGAAGCTGAGCTGACCAACTTCTTATCCAGCTTCACTGAAAACCCAAGGCCAGGAACTTTGGGAACAAAGTATTCATCATTGAGAGAAGGAAGGAAAAAAGAAAGAAAGGAAGGGAAGGGAAGGAGAGAGGGAGGGAGGGAAAAGGGAATGGAAGGAACAATAAAAGAAAGGGAAGAAAGGAAGGAAGAAAGAATATTACCTTCCACTCAGAGGTTGTACTGAGTCAAGGCCAAGGTACTGTCATAGAACAGAAGCTGTTGACAGTTAGGGGGGCCCTAGGAATAGCACAGACAGCTCTTCACTCTTCTTCCCCTGGGGACTGGGCGCGGCCCACCAAGGAGCAGCATTAGCTCTGGCCCAGGCTTGCTGAGCTGGAGCAAGGAAGCAGCTGCTCAGCATTGGCAGCTTCTCACTGGGAGGCACAATATTTAAACAGCCCAGAACTAAGATGGAACCAGATCTCCACAGTAAGGGAATCTCTCCTTTCTGCCCTTTGCCCTGCCTATTTTTTTTTTTTTTTTGACAGGCAGAGTGGACAGTGAGAGAGAGAGAAAGAGAGACAGAGAGACAGAGAGAAAGGTCTTTCTTTTGCCGTTGGTTCACCCTCCAATGGCTGCTGCGCTGATCCGATGGCAGGAGCCAGGTGCTTCTCCTGGTCTCCCATGGGGTGCAGGGCCCAAGCACTTGGGCCATCCTCCACTGCACTCCCTGGCCACAGCAGAGAGCTGGCCTGGAAGAGGGGCAACTGGGACAGAATCCAGCGCCCCGACTGGGACTAGAACCCGGTGTGCAGGCACTGCAAGACAAAGGATTAGCCTAGTGAGCCGCGGCGCCGGCCCTGCCCTGCTTATCTTTTAAGTTAGCACAGGCTATTGGGTATATCTTGGGCTAGATTTAAAGACTTGTGTCTAACTCCAAGCTCTGCTAGTTGCTAGCAATGAACAAGTTATTTAACATCTCTGAACCTCAAATTCTATGTCTATAAAATGAATACTATGTTTCTCAGAGCGATGCTGTGAAGATTAGGTGTTCCCAGTAGGTTTGGAACCTGGCAGCTTTTTGATGACCGCTGTTAGAATCTCCTCTTCCTCACCCGTGTTTCAGTTCAACCTTCGAGGGCTGGTGATCTCTCCACTGCTTTGTCCTCTCGTTGCTCAAAGTTTTCAAGGTCCATTTGTTCTTCTCCGTCATTTTGCTGCTTAACACTTGGATCTGCAGATTTCAGAATGAAGCCTGCTTCCTCCCTACATGCTACCTTTCAAAATACTGATTTGTTTTCTACATAGTGAGCAGATCATGGAGAAAAACTCTCATGGCTTTACTGGCTTCCCAAACAGGCCCACAATGTCAAAAGTGTAAAATTTAGAAAGCAGGCTAAAGGACCCTAACCCTTAACAGAACACAGCCAATGTAATCAGTTTTATATAGTACATTTCTGAGTTAAGCTTTCGTTTAGAGTATAGACTCTGCTTTTTTTTTTTTAAAGAAAAAAAAAACAAAAACACTGCTTTATAACATTAGGAGGATCTTCAAATCTCAGAAACTCTTGTTTAATTCACTTTAAATCCATTTTCTCTGAATCTGGCCTTATTCAAAAAGCTTGTTAGTGTCCACGGTACAATAATATGTGATTGCCTCAAGAGAGTCAAAGATAGAGAAGCAATATAGACTCTTAAAGGCATCAGAAAATAAAACCTATTTCCATCAGTCTACTGTAGTTTTCCAGTGGCCCTGTCTGGAGCATGTCAGATGTCCTCATTCTTAGAAATCTGTTATTTTTAGATTGTACCCAACTCAGATCTTTCCATAAAATTATGACCCACTTCGCTATGAGGTAATTTTTCTTGAGAATTCTACTTTCCGAGGCACAATTAGGAAGAGTAGAAGAGGTGAGCATTGAATGATATGAATATTCAAAGTAGGCTCTCTGGTGTTCGTTTCTAGTTCAAGATGAATACAATATTACAAGTATCTACTATCTATCTACATACACACAGCCACACACACACATAGCCCTCCCAACATACTCTATATGAACATTAACTGGCAGTCTGCAAAGTATCCTGAAATCATCAGAAAAAAGTTTCAATCTGGAACAAGGGCAATCCAATCTCTCTGTGAGGCTCGTGTGAAGACTGTCTGTGCCCTGTCAGAGCAAGACGTCAGGGGTAATAATCAACTATGTGATCACTAATGAGAACAGAGAGTTTTTTTTTTTACTTTGAATTAATAACATTATATTTGATAGCAAAATATTATACCTAATAGTAAATGCTGACTTGACATCTTAGATTAATTCCTGAGTATAGCAAGGAAGACAATTGATCAATTGCCTGAGGAACAGACAGTGGTTTCCTCAGTTCACTTGGAAGTCGTCATTAAATTATCACTTGAGTGGATGATGGAGCAACTTAATGGCCAGAAAAATAGAGTAATTGAGTATTAATAGTAAAATTATAACATTCATTAAAATAGAAATAGTATATCTAATTTTATTAATAGTAACTCATATTAAATTTGGCAACTTCCATGTGCCTAACACGTACATGGAAGGAGCTATCTAAATTCTTCTTTTTGTTGAAGAAACTGAAGACTCCAAAGACTAAGAAATTTGCTAAGGGTCACAGAGGTAAAAAGTAGTAGAGACAGTGTTTGAGCCAGGCTTATCTAAACCTAATCTCACCACTGTGTTTCCTTCATAGTTCCTTTCACTCCTCAAGCTGCTCAATCCAACTGTGGTATCATTAATTCACACATCCATATAGTTGTTTTTTTTTTTTTAATTTTATTTATTTTAAACTCAGAGGAAGAGAGGTAGAGAGAGAATCTTCCATTTATTGGTTCACTTCCCAAATGGCCTTAATGGCCAGGCGCTCCACCCAGGTCTCCCACACAGGTGTTCAAGACCAAGTACTTAGATCATCTTCCACTGCCTCCCCAGGCACATTAACAGGTTGTTGAACAGGAAGTGGAGCTGCTAGACAATAATAGGCACTCCACTATGATATGTTTGTGTTGCAAGCAGTAATTTAACCCACTGAGTCACAATGCCAGCCCCTATGTTTGGGTTCTTTAAACAAAATGAGCCTTTATCAAGAAAGTACTTGCTGAATATCCAAAATGTGATTCAAGACCAGTCGCAAAATCTCACAGCTCTACCTGAGAATCTCATTTCATTCCAAGAGTTCTTACAAAATAAATGTTTTTCTTCCTCTCTCTTCTCATGCCCTGTCCTCTGCAATCTCTCTACCTACAAACACACACACACATCCTAAACCACTCCCCCACCCACCAAACCCACCTTAAACAATCTTCTCTCCTCCTTATGTTATATACTATTATATCAAACTCAATCCCAAGTTTTTGTCCTTGTTACTACCATATTTTAATAAAAGACTTATGATCAATTATTTGTTTGTTAGTGTGAAATGCAAAGTGGAAGAGAAAGAGGGGGAGAGATAGAGACAAGAGAAAGAGAAAGACCTTTCATCCACTGGTTCACTCCCCAAATTGTTACAATAGCCAGGGCTGGGACAAGCTGAAACCAGGACCCTGGAACTCAATCCGGACCTCCCACATGGGTGACAGGGACTCAAGTACTTGAGCCATCTTCCAATGCACATTAACATGAAGCTGGGTTGGAAGTGGAGCAGCTAAAACTGACACCAGCTCTCAAATAGTGGATGCCAGTGTCACAAGCAGTGGGTTTACTTGCTGTACCAGAATGCCAGTGCCTAGCCTCCTTTTTAATAGTCTGTATTCACTTTTTTTATTCATCTCTAAGTCTCTTAGAAATGTCCTTCTACTCCAAATACTTTTGCACACTATGGATTCAAAGACCTTTTTTTCAGCAAATTTAAGGGAAATTTGTTGGAATTCTGGTTCTCTTTGACATTTCTTTGCCATCCATGGCCATTTCCTCCTCAAAACCCACTGGTTTTCATGAGACTAACAGTAGGATGATCCTGCTGTTCTCCTTCCTCGTGAGGGTACCTCACCTTTTCCTAGACCCCATATGCTGATGCCTCCAATATTATGTCCTCAACCCTCTTCTATGTCCTTACAGCAGCCCTGGGGGAAGTCATTCCCTAGCAGGTCCTTAACAAGCAGCTCCCAACAGATTGTTCCCAGTCTCATTCCCTTAACAACAAGGCCTCTCCCAAGCCTCAGTCTGTACTTCAACTGCCTTTAGAACACATCTAAGTGAGTTATCCAAACCACAAACTCATCATATCACAAATCTGACTAATATTCTCCAGAGAAAAACCTAACATGAGCTTCCAATTGCTCTCTCTCAACTAGGATCAAATTCTGGAGCCACCCTTGACTTTTTTCATAAAGTCCCGTTAAAATTCTTTAAATTCTATTTCTTAAATTTATCTCTGCATCATTCCTTTACTGGTTTTGTTGTCAGCACCTCCCTGCCTCCTTCTACTATGTACACTGCTATTAGATAAATCTTCCCTAATCACAGTACACCAATAACGTCAATCATAAACACTTAACAATCATCTACTTTGTACAATAAAGAGCATCATTACATTATCAGATTCTCATAAATGCTGGAGGTAGGTACTAAAAATCTTAATTTTATTGCAGAGAAGGAAGTAAGTGTTTCAAGAAATTTAATCTTGCTCAAAGAAATACATCATGCGAAGAGCAGACTAAGGATTTACATTGTAGTATATATAACAGACACCCACTCCCGGGTACCAAATCATCTGTCCATCAAACACCATCATAGGCTCCCCTTTCTACTTTCATCCTTTCCTTCTGTGGCATTTCACTCCCCATCAGTGAAGCCTGGCCTCCCATTATTCCTCTCCAAATAGCAGCAGTTCAAATTCTCACTCAGTTTTCCCAGCCTTCCCAATTCATTGTCCCCTGTGACTTGTGTTTATACTCCAGCCAATACAACTCTCCTAGCCAGACCCCACCCTCTCTCTAAGACAAATCTCAGAAACCTGCTCCCCTGGAAAGCCCTTCATGTTCCTGAGGTTAAATTAAAGCTTTCCCTCTCCGACTGTGCAGTGTTACCTTTACCACTGCTCAGAAAGTCCTCATCTTATGCTTTCTGCTACTCTTCCCCCGCCCTTCTCTTATCCTGTAGCCAGAAGGTAAATTCCTTAAGGACAATCACTGAATCTTACAGATCTGTGTGCCCTCTTGTACCAGAACCCCTGGAAGAACACACTTGACAATGAATGGAAGTCTTACTCATCTGGATTAAAACCTAAGGACCCTAAGACTCTGAAACAAATATATAATGGACCTAGTGCAGGATTTCGTTTTAGCCTTGTTTTCATAAAGTAATGTTCTGATCTCTTTAAGATCTCAATTCTAATTCTACTATTTTCAGCACTTCTTTTATCCCAAGAAGGCCCTGCCTCCATGAATAAAGTCACTCCAGTCACAGAGTAAAGGATTGGCACTTTTATTCCAAAGCAGTGATGTCTCTTCACATAAAGCCCACAATAACCTTGAACTCTCTCAATCTGCCATTTCATGTCATTTCAAAGCAATTAGTAAATCAAAGGGAAAGCATTTTTGAAGTGCTTCTCTTTCAGGTTGTTCTCACTTTGATGGCAATAAGACACCATGATTTTTTTTACTAGCTATATTGTTACAATACAGTACCACTGTGGAATTTAACCGAATATAGTTCAGTTACATCTTCTTGCCACTTAACATCGTTTATAATCTCTATAAATAATTCTGAATTATGTATGCAAAGTATATTAAAAATCACTTTCATCTATCTCTTGTTAAAATATTTTTCCAAAGAGTACAGTGCATCATTTACTTGATCAATGTTTTGCCTAAATATAAACGTGGGACTTAAGAATAACACCACAGGGGCCGCCTGCTTGTGTCCCAGCTGCTCGACTTCCAATCTAGCTTTCTGTTGATAGCCTGGGATAGCCTGGGAAAAAGCAGAGTAGTTACACTTTTTTTTTTTTGATAGGCAGAGTGGACAGTGAGAGAGACAGACAGAGAGAAAGGTCTTCCTTTACTGTTGGTTCACCCTTCAATGGCCGCTGCGGCCAGCGCACCGCGCAGATCTGAAGCCAGGAGCCAGGTGCTTCTCCTGGTCTCCCATGCGGGTGCAGGGCCCAAGCACTTGGGCCATCCTCCACTGCACTCCAGGGCCACAGCAGAGAGCTGGCCTGGAAGAGGGGCAACTGGGTCAGAATCCGGCGCCCCGACCAAGACTAGAACCCGGGGTGCCGGCGCTGCAGGTGGAGGATTAGCCTATTGAGCTGCAGCGCCTGCCAAGTAGTTACACTTCTGCCAACCATCTGGGAGACCTGAATGTTGCTCCTGACTCCTGACTTGGGCATGGCTCAGCTGATGAGATCATCTGGGGAGTGAACCAGCAGATGGAAGATCTGTATGTGTGAGTGTGTGTGTGTGTGTGTGTGTGTCTTTCCCTCTATAACACTAACTTTCAAATAAAATAAATAAACTTGGAATAAAAATAAATACTCCTCCATATGAACTTCTTTAGATGTCCTGGTTCTTGAAAAATTACAAACACACACATCACTGGTGGCATTTCTATGTAAAACTGCTGCAGTCAGTGAGCTCAGACTTGAGTGTCAAAAATGTTGCTTTAACCTCAAGCTATAGCTGCTTGTATGGATGGTGAACCATTTGGACAACATCTGTTATTACTAGTACCCACTGTAAGTGAGCTATAAGGATGATAGTGACTTGTTATTAAATAAACAAAATGACCAAACTAATAAATGTTACATTTAATTTTTTTTGTAAATGCCTTCCAAAGATTGTCTTCCTCCCATAAAAGTGACTTTTTCTAAAGTATTGCACTATATATTTTCATTTCCTAATGTTATTGAATTTATGAATATGATTCATCACTTCTAATCAATGAAATTGTGTTGTACTTTGGCTAAACAGCAACTAAAGTTTAATTAAGTTTTCAACCTCTTTAAAAGAGGAATCATCATTCTTACAAGGAAAAGAAAAATTGATCATCTGGGAGATTTTAGGAAATTAAAATTTATGCAACAATTTCACTGGGCATTATTTACTTGATAAGTTTTCCCAACATATCAATGTGAGAGTATTATATTTTTCAAAGTCATAGTTAAAATGCAAAAAGGGGAAGCCTCTGCTGTCAAAATATTTGCTGTGCCTAAGTGACTCAGTATCATAAACCATAAAATGAAGAATACCTGTTTCTCAGGACTGTTGTGAGACTCATGAGTAACTGGAGTGATCTATGAGAATGCTTGTGGCCTACAGAGATGTATTAAAATATGAACGGCACCCCTTCATTAAACGTTCTGTAAAAACGGAAGTTTATCAAATTTAGATTTATAGGTATATGTTGTTTTTTAATTGCTACATTGAAAGAGATCTTCCTCTGTTCCGTTTTTCTAGAAACATTGAAGAAATACATGGAACTTTGCCTAATGTTTATTTTTATCTTAAAATTTAAATTTTTGAAGGACCAGTGTGGGGAGCAGCTCGGACTAGACTAAGTTACTGGAATTAAGACTTATTCTATGCATCTGCTCTCCCACAATATGGCGCTGGGAGAGAAGAAAACAGCTTCTACACAGCTGCCTCCAGTTCAGCCAATGAACTGTAGGACTTGCTCCTGATTGGAGGAGAGCAGCGTACTTGGCGTGTGGGCAGCCGAGTTGGGATTGGCAGAGGAGGACTATAAAGGAGGAGAGAGACGGCATGCACCGGGAACATCTAAGAGGAACATCTAAGGGGAACACCTGTGCAGCCCCCGAGAGAGCCGGCCGGCGGTGTGCCGCTCCCCTGCGGAAGTGGGGAAAGTGGCAGGGGGAACCGCCCCTCCACGGAGGTGGAGGGGTCGGCAGCCAACCCGGGAAGAACCAGCAGCAAACCCGGGGAGGGCCGAGCAGACAGAAAGAACAGCGCAGGGTCCTGTGTCGTTCCTCCACGAAGAGGGGGAGCGACATAATGGTGCCGTGACTCGGATAGGAAACCTAGGACGGATAGGAAACCTAGGAGGGAAGAAACGGGAAGAAGTGGGAAAATATCGGAGAGAGAGACTAGCAAACAGCCTAGGGAAAAGCCGGACGAAAAAGGTGCCAGAAGAAGCTATCGAAAGCCTAGGCATAGACTCAGATACGGACTACGGGGGGAAGCTGGGAGAAATCTCTAAGGTTGAAAGCGAAAGTGAAAGCTAGAACAAACAGACTCGGATGCGGACTGTGGGGAGAGGCCAGGAGAAATGAGGGAGGAATATTGTTGGAAGAAAACTTAGGGAAACATACCGGGTAGAGAAAAATGTTAGGGAAATTGAAGCCACGGGGGGCAGGCCAAGGCGGAGACGAAAGCCACTTTGGGATTCTCAAGTTAGCCCAGGAATAAGGGGCGAAAAGTTAAAACCAGAAGCGGAAACGTAAGCCAGATTGGGATCCGTCTGATTAGCCCGGGGAGCAAAGGACGGGAAGCCAAATCGTGGGGCGGAGACGTGAGCTGGGTTGAATTCGCCAGGTTAGCCCGGGGAACTTAGATTGAATGCTAGTGGCGTAGACGTAAGCTACGCTGTGTGACTCGCGGAGGCTGCCGCGCGCAGACAGAGCGTGCGGGGCTCAAGTAGATAGGGAACGCTGGGCTAGTGTGAAGCCGCGCAGATGAGAGAGGCGCGGGCTGAAGCGGCTCAGAGCCGGAAAGCCGCCGAGAAGCAGCCTCGGGGCAGGCGCCAGGAAGCCGCGGGGTAAGAGAAACAGAAGTTTAGAAGTAAAATGAGAGAAATAGGAATGTTGGCAGACAGAAGTAAAATGGGAGAAATAGGAATGCCCGGAGATAGAGAAATAGAGAAATAGAAAGGCCTCCCCACAATACTGCAATGAGAAGGCTTGGATTCGGTCTGCCTGATTAGTGAGGTGATGAGCACCTGCGGGCGGCTAGCAGCTTATGCGCCGCAGGTCACCGAAGACAGGCACGAATTAACATCAATAAGGCCTCCCCACAACACAGCAATGAGAGAGCTTGGATTCGGTCTGCCTGATTAGTACGGCGGTAAGCACCAGCAGGCAGCTCGACCAGAGTATGAGCTGCAGGTCACCGAAGATAGGCACGAACCAACACTAATAAGTCTCCCCCACAATACGGCAATGAGAAGGCTTGGATTCAGTTTGCCTGATTGTTAGGGCTTGTAAGCCCCTGCGGGCAGAGCAGAGCATGCGCTGCGGGGCACCGAACACAGGCACGCATCAGCGCCTAAAAACCTCCTCACAACATGGCGAAGAGAGGACCCGGATTCGGTTTGCCTGATTGATAGGACTTGTAAGAACCTGTGGCAACTCTAGCAAGTAGAGCAGAGTGTGTGCCGCGGGACACCGAAGACAGGCGCGTATCAACGCCAAAAAATAAAAAGAAAGGGGGATCTGTGGGGAGCAGCTCGGACTAGACTAAGTTACTGGAATTAAGACTTATTCTATGCATCTGCTCTTCCACAATATGGCGCTGGGAGAGAAGAAAACAGCTTCTACACAGCTGCCTCCAGTTCAGCCAATGAACTGTAGGACTTGCTCCTGATTGGAGGAGAGCAGCGTACTTGGCGTGTGGGCAGCCGAGTTGGGATTGGCAGAGGAGGACTATAAAGGAGGAGAGAGACGGCATGCACCGGGAACATCTAAGAGGAACATCTAAGGGGAACACCTGTGCAGCCCCCGAGAGAGCCGGCCGGCGGTGTGCCGCTCCCCTGCGGAAGTGGGGAATGTGGCCAGGGGGAACTGCCCTTCCACGGAGGTGGAAGGGTCAGTAGCCAACCCGGGAATAACCAGCAGCAAACCCGGGGAGGGCCGAACAGACGAAAGAACAGTGCAGGGTCATGTATCGTTCCTCCACGAAGAGGGGGAGCGACAGACCAGTTCCATCAAATGTATAAGATAAGCTGCCTACTAGAAGTGTTTTATATTATCTGGAAAGGTAAATTTAAAGCATGTGGTGTAGTGGTCCACTACAACACAAGTATTTGAGTGAGACAGACCTTGGTTCGAATTTTTTCTCCAACACTTGCAAGCAGTGTGAAATTAGCCAAGTTGTTTAGTTACTTTAAGCAGAGTAAATATCTACCCCCATGAGATTGTAGTGAAGCTTTCTGTCTATTTTTGCTTGGCCCAGCACAGAGTGTAGCTACTGTACAATTGTGAGAAACAATGTATTTGTTCCAATACCATATTACCTGTTCTCAAAACCCCTCTGTAGAATACATGGAACAGATAGGGTAAGATGAAGACTCCTACAGCTGTATCTGTAGCCCCAAACTCTGCCTTTCTCCAAATCTGTGTATTCAACAGTTAAAAGTATCCCAGCGGAAAGAAGGGGCCATCAAAGAAGGAGGTACTTTCTCTGAAGGGAGGAAACAGCTTCCACTTTGATTATGGCCTTATCTAAAAATAAGGTCGGAGTTAGTGAACTCAAGAGGCTTCCATAGCCTTGGCAGCTCATGACAAGAGCCTTCGGTGATTACTGACGTCATAAATAAGAGTGTCAATTGTTGAATCAACAACAGGAGTCACTGTGCACTTACTCCCCATGTAGGATCTCTGTCCTTAATGTGTTGTACTATGTGAATTAATGGTATAACTAGTACACAAACAGTACTTTATACTTTGTGTTTCTGTGTGGGTGCAAACTGTTGAAATTTCTTTGGAGTATATACTAAGTTGATCTTTTGTATATAACAATAATTATAAAGTAACCTTAATGAAGAATGGGATGGGAGAGGGCGTAGGAGATGTGGGTGGGAGGGTGGTTATGGGGGGAAAAACTGCTATAATCCAAAAGTTGTACTTTAGAAATTTATATTTATTAAATAAAAGTTATAAAAAAGTATACCAACTTAGATATGCTATAAACTCATCAAGTACTACAAGTTAAAGACCAATTCATTGTATTAGTTTCACAAAACCTGCATTTATACCTGTATTCTCTCTTTGTGAATGGCTCCATTATTCCGCCCAGATAATTTAGAAATCAGTCTAACGTACACCAAAACTCTTCTGCCAAAAACCAACCAAGCCAGATGCCCAGACTTCCCATCTATCCTCCCATTTCCCTTTACTAACTCCCTCTTATTCATCCCACTGCTGCATCCTCATTTCAGGTCCTCCCTGCTTCTCCATTGGCTCCCTCCTGGTTCGCTAACTCTTTTAACCACCTGGCTCCCATATTAGAAAGAGAGCAATCCATCTTTCTAAAACACACACTAAATCCTCTGTGATTTGTATCTTGCTAGCTTCACCAGTATTTAATCTCCTGCCACTCTCTTCTAGCTCCCACGTTCTTTGATCAGACTATATGGAGTTATTTAGACATTTCCTAATCCGTCATGTTAGGCATGCCCCGTGACTGCACACCTGCCTTGTCTTCCTCAATGGAGAACATTTTTCCACCACATTACTACTTTTTGTCAACTTTACTTGTCATTCAAATTCAACCAAGGGTGTTCTTCATGAAGACTTTGCTGACTCGCTCAGAGCACTGTAACTGCCCCTTGGTCTCCAGTAGCCCACTCTGCATTACATCTAATTTGGAATGCTGCATAACATTTAGTACTTTGTGTCTCTGACTAAATCACATGCCGTTTAGAGGCAGATACACAGGTTTACAGTTTTTTTCTTCATCTCTAGCCAAGAGTATGACAAATGCATATTGAATTATTGCCTAAATGAAAGGTGGAGAGAGGGACAGAAAAATACCATGTACATTTCAGTATGGGTGAACTGAGATTCATGAATTTCTCAGAAACTCATGTAATCAATGTTATCTTAGAAAAGGATATTTTCTATATACCACATTAAGTGAACTATATGAAACAGAATATTCCTGTTTATAATACTGCTTTTTAAAAATATTAACAATTTGATTATATCACAAAAAAAAAGCCAAAAGATGAAAAAGCCAGCCCAATAAAAAAAATCTAAAATACTGTTAATAGCTCATCCACATCATTTATCTTGCACAGGAAACAATACCAGTATAAAAGCAAAGAAACAAATAAATTATAATATATCCAATACTCTATTTAGCAATATAAGGTAATTAGATGGAAAAAATAGGCACTGTAATACAAAATGAGTTAAAAATGATTCTCAGGGCCGGCACTGTGGCATTGTGGGTAAAGCTACCGCCTGCAGTGCCGTCATCCCATATGGGTGCCAGTTCGAGTCCCAGCTGCTCCACGTCCAATCCAGCTCTCTGCTGTGGCCCAAGTCCATGGGCCCCTGCACTGGCCTGGGAGACCTGGAAGAAGCTCCTGGCTCCTGGCTTCAGATCAGTGCAGTTCCCGCCATTGTGGCCAACTGGGAAGTGAACCAGTGGATGGAAGATGTGTAACTCTGACTTTCAAATAAATAAATAAGTCTTTAAAAAAGAATGATTCTCTTTCACTGTTTTGATTAGCAAGGTTTCTAGTTGATTTTTTTGGTTATTTTATTTGCTCTTGGATAAAACTCCTTAATTTAATATAGGCAAAATGCCAAATATTCAATAATGAAATAAAGCTGAATAAGAAGATAACCATTAAAACAATAAAGTCTGAAAGTAATACAAAACCTAATCATCAGCATATTTCTCAAGATTATTCCAGATGGTCAGTTCTAAAATACCATAAGTGGGAATAATACTTTCACACTACACAAAAGGTTTCTATTCGTTAAATTTAAGAACTGTTACTAGGAGTCTCATTTGTGATCAGTGCACACTCATGAATTTGTCTTTCCCTTCTAATCACTGATATTCTTTTTGCAACAATGAAAATGAAGAAATCTTGAGTAAGATCCTTAAAGCCATCTTAGATCTTTTAGCTAACCAAGGAAATGCTTTTCATGAGCTCTTATGCTCATTTTTTTCTTCCTCAAAATGGTAGCACATTGAAATCTGAACAATCATTTAAATTCATACTTATGCTACTTATTACTAAGGCAATGACATTTCATGCTTTGTACTGTGATGTAAGAATAAATTCTTCCCTAAGTTTTTGATTGCTTCATAGCATAATGGAAAGCAGCCCATCTTAAATGTTACTTCTGTTCATCTGGTTTGTAAGGAGTAGTGAAACTTACAAGGAAGCAATATGATATGCGTTTCTTTAGCAAGGAAAATTTCCCTTTCTAACCAAGGATAAAACTTGGGAAACATGGTCTACCAACCAAATCATTTAAATCATTGTTGTCTTTCCTTGATATCCTAGATGTCACAGCACAGCAAGATACTTTTGACAGCTAACTGAACTGTAAATTAAAATGTTCACCATTCAGACTGTAACCCCAATGGCAATAGCACACATACACATATGACACACACACTTTTACACTCATAGTTCTTATAGTCATATACGCATAGGGAACTTTCCAGGTACTCTTCCGTTAGTAATTCAGTCACTATAAAATCTAGTGAGAGTTGACATTTGTAGACAATGATATTCAGTCTAATGTGGCTCCACATTCTTTCCTTGTCTCTGTATTACCTCTCCCTACATCCCTTTATTCCTCTCAGACCAGAATCATGTTCAGGCTCATTCCAGAAATCAGTAAACCCCCATCTCTTGAGGATAAAATTGGGGGATAGTTATGTGTTATACAGTATCTAGATGATAATTCAACACACTAATTCCAGTTTTTTCCTGATTGCTATATGGAATCTAAGAACTTTGATTCAAGAATCTTAATTGTGAAGCACATCTGAGAGACTGTCAGGAATCTTGAAATATAATGAAAGTCAGTCTGGCCTAACGGGAAATAGGATTTAAGCTAACACATGAATTTACATGAAGATTGTAGAGTAAGACACAAACTCCAATAAATCCACCTCTCAATCATATTTGTCTACAGACAAGATTTTCCTTATATAATCCTATTCCCCGTGATTTCCCCAAGGACAATTAAGGGAGGCTCTAATGAAGTCATCACCTACATCTGCCTTGCACGCCAATAATATTCATCTGAAACTAAAGAAATGTCAAACTCATAATAGCATGGGGTTATTTAATATTAAAGGTCTAGAGGACTCCAGTGAGAATTAGACCATGTCAAGATCGTAATGTCATTTGGTACTTGGTCAACCTTGAGAAGAGAATTTTTCTCTATAATAATCATTAATAGTATTAAAATATCTTATTCTGCATGTTTAAGCCACTTACTACAGGAGTTTTTGGAACTTAGATGACTTTGGAGGTAGCTGAGTCCCTGAGGGAAAACAACATCAAACTAAAAGACCTGAGTTGCTTTTATTGAGGTGATAGTGATGGGATAAAAAGGAGTAAGCAGGAGCAATAGGTCAGCATGCAAGACATCCAAAGACCAGAAATCTAAATATGGTATGACTACAGACAAAACACTTCAAACGTTTTTGGATATTTACTTCTAACTGTCCAGAAAGAAGAGATTGGGGACAGGCATTTCACTCAGCAGTCAAGTCGCTGCTTGGGACATCTGCATCCTATATCAGAGTGCCTTGTCAAGTGCTGGCTCCTCTACTTCCAACCTAGCTTCCAGTTGATGTGCTTTCTGGAAGGCAGAGGTGATGGCTTATGTGGTTGGGTCCCTGGCACCCACAGTGGAGACTCATATAAAGTTCCAAGCTCCTGGCTTCAGTGTAAGCCAGCAGAAGCCAGCCAGTCTCAGTCTCTCAGTGTCTGTCTGTCTGTGTCTCTCTCTCTAATAAACTGAAAATAAATTAAAAAAAAAAAAAAGAGGGGCCAGTGCTATGGCCCAGCAGGTTAAGCTGCCGTCTGCAGTCCTGGCATCCCAAATGGGTGCTGGTTTGAGTCCCAGCTGCTATGCTTCCAATGCAGCTCCCTGTTAATGTGCCTGTGTAAACAACCACAGATGGCCCAAGTCCTTGGGCCCCTGCATCCATGCCAGAGACCTGGAAGAAGCTCCTGGCTCCAGGCTTCATCCTGGCTCACCCCAGCCATTGCAGCCATTTGGGAAGTGAATCAGCAGACGAAAGATCCCTTTCCCTCTCCCCCCTGCCCCTCTTTGTAACTCTGACTTTGAAACAAATAAATAAATCTTTATTAAAAAAATTTAAAAGAGAGGAGATTGTGTCTTCCAGCTCCAGCAAATGAAGAAATTCCATTGAAGAAAATCTCTAGTGGTATATAGAAGTTATGCTTAAGGCTTTTAAAAGAATGGGTGAAAGGAAAAATGCCAAATGGCAGGAAAGGAAAAAAATTGAAAGTCAAGAGTATCAGCTCTGGACTCTTGGGAATTGCTGGAAGTTAGATTTTTTTTTTCCATCAAAGGACTTTGTTAAAACCTTGTCTAAAAAGGATAGAAAAATGCATAATGTTGAGAGTTTTTAGCTGAGAATTTTCTAAGCACCAAGATTAATATTTATTTTCTTCCATTGATAATATACAAACTATGTATAGTGTAAGCATATGATCCACTGAGAGTCTGCCATTATTTATACAGTTTTTAAACATTTTACTAATAACAATCATACATATTTATAGAGTGCAGTGTGACATTTCAATGCATGTATACAATGTGTACTTATTGTAACAGACTAATCAATGATTCTCCCTCTGACATTACCTTAGGATTGGAGTCTTGAAGCTACTCTCTTCTAATTGCTCATAAAATACATAATAGATTATTGTAAACTAAGTTCAGCTCACTCTGCTGTTTAGCACTAGAAATTATTTCTTCTGTCTGATTTGGTACCCATTATTCACCCTCCGTCTCCCCCACCCCTCCTAGCCTACAGAAATTACTATTCTGATTTTTAGATTATTTTAAGTGTCCACACCTGAGAGCATGTGGCATTTGTCTATTTCTGACTTATTTCACTCAACATCATAGCCTGCGATCCCATCCACTTTGCTGCAATTACAGGATTTCATTCTTTTCTATTGCTAAATAATATTCCACTGTGCATACATACTGCATTTTCCTTATCATTCATGGCTGATTCCATGCCTTGGTTATTGTGAGCAGTGCTGCAATAAATATGGTTGAGCAGGTATTTATGGAAATAGTATTTCACATCTTTTGGATATATACCCAGTAGGGGGTTTTCTGGATCATATAGTAGAGTTCTATTTCTAGTTTATTAAGGAAGCACACAGTTTTTCACAGTGACTGGGCAGTAGGACAACATACACCCACATGGGACACGTTATGAGACCTTGGGCACTTAAGGAAGGGAACTGGTCCTGAACATCTTGTGTAAAACCAGGCTCCTCTGAGGGCCACAATCTTAGCTAAGGAGGAATTAAAATACCTTCAAGTTTGCAGTCCAGCAAGAAGTCAAGGAAATGGGAAAATGAAAAATCTTTAGAGAGAATTTTCAATTTTAATTTTGTGTTTCTCATGGGTTTGGAGTGCAAATCTGCATTAGCATGTGATGCAGGAAATCTCATGGTCAGAAATTAATAATAGCAATAAAAATGGCCTGAAGCAGTGCTACCTCTAAGCCTGCCCATAGTAGCAGCACATGCCAAACTGCTGTGAAGGGACCTTCTTCCACCAGGCAACCAGTATCCCCACAGGGAAATTCACTTTTCCCCCATTGAGAATTCAAATTCACATTAAAAAATTTTAGAACCCAGGGTTGCACTGTGGTACAGTAGTTTAAGTCACCACTTGCGACACCAGTATCCTATATGAGCAATGAGTCAAGTTCTGCTTGCTACACTTCTGATCCAACTTTTTACTAATGCACCTGGGAAAGCAGCAGAGGACAGCCCTAGGACTTGGGAGACCCAAATGGAGTTCTTGGCTCCTGGCTTCAGCCTGGTCCAGCCCTAGTCATTATAGCCATTTAGAGTGAGCAACAAATGAAAGATCTCTCTCTCTCTCTCTCTAACTCCACTTTTCAAATAAATAAATATTTTTTTAAAAAAAATTAGAACTGAAAGGAAGCCATTTGCAACAAAGGGCCCAGTAGACGTGAAGATCAAACAATGAGCAATGCCAAGATCTAAAATGTTAGAATTGTAATATAAATAGAACTGTTGTGGGTTTGACTGAGTCCCTCTACAAAAGTCACACTCCGAAGGCCTCACTCCCAGTAACTCAGAATCTGGCCTTGCTTAGATATAGGATCACTGCAGATGAAGGTAGTTAAAATGAGGTCATGTAGGAAGAGTGGGTTCATGATCCAATGCGGTTGCCATTTTTGTAAGGAGGATGAGTTTGGAAACAGGGAAAAAACCATGTGAACACAAAGGCAGAAATCCAAGGGATGCTTTTACAAGCCAAGAAACAACAAAGATTCCAGCCAACCATGAGCAGCTTAGGGAGAGGAATAGGAAAGACTCCTCCTCCTCATAGCTCTCGGAGGAGCCAAGCCTGCTGACACCCCATCTCAGACATCCAGCCTCCTGAACTGAGATAATAAATGCCTGGTGTTTGAGCCACACAGCAGCCCTAGCAAAGTAATACAGAGACAAGCAGGTGTGCTTAACATGAGTAGAACTGAGGAAAGGTAAAGGAATTGTAAGAACAAAATAAGACATTTAAAATAAGACATTTAAAAATAAAGTTCTATTAGGAGAAATACAAATAGTACTAAATAAAATCTTCATGCACAGATTAAACACCATGTCAAACTGAGAAATTAAGAAACATCTCTGTATAACTAAAGACACTACCTAGAATGCTGCGTGGAGATATCAAGAGATTAAAACTTGAAATGAAGAAATGACACAAAGGATACAATTATGAGGCTAACATAGAGTCAAGTAAGAGATACAAAAGGAGAAAAACAAACAAAATACAAGACAGTACTTGAAACAGCAAAAAAACAAGAATTTTCCAGAGCTGATGGAAAATATCTGTTCCCCAGTTCAGGAAACTTTAATAGTTGCCAAGCAGAACAAATAAAGTTAAATTCACACTGTGATATAGAAAAACCACAGGAGATCTAAAAACAGGGCAATAGAAAAGATAAATCACTCTAAAAAGGATAACAATTAGACTGATGGCTGACTTAATAACAGATGAAAGGTGACTGCCTATCAAAACTCAAGTTCTACATGCAACAGCCTAAAAACTAGTTTTATGGAACAAGAAAATGGAATAGGAAAGGGAAGAGCAGAATGAAAGAAGCAGTAAGAAGGTATTTAATGCATGTAAATAAATATAAATTCAAGTACTGCATAATAAAAATTAGATTGAGCCCGATTGGTAATTACATGTGATTTGACCTAATATAGTAGTTAACTTTGATGATGTTCACAAACAAATGGATAAGTGTACACAATTGTCAAAACTCACTCAATAAGTGTCAACCTAACATGTCTTCATTTTATTTTATGTAAATCTTAACCAAAAAGCCAATTTTAATGGAACTTAAATGCTATATATTAACAAGTTGGATAAAGGGCACTGACTATATTTAAGGCATTGTAATATATTTATATGATTAGGGAGGAAGTTGGTATATTCATTAACTTTTGACTGTATTGAGGCACATATACATGTTGAACACTTAAGGGCAATATTGAAAGAACAGAAACAGAACATATGCCCAAAGAAGAAACTGCATGTTCAAATTTCCTTTGATGTGACTTTACAAAAGTAACATGGAAACAGAAATCATGCAAAATTATAAGGGACCACATAGATGATTCAGAAAGCTTTTATTAGGAAGTCAGTTAAAGGAAAAAACGAAACGAAAATAATAGATATGCATGTAGACACTCCAGGCTATGTCTACAGGTCAGAATTTGAAGGATAATTTTTCAAGATAATGAAGTAGAATCTCCAAGTGATCTACTATTTCACAATACAAAGAAAATACTGAGATGCAAAACAGCAGAATACAGGGACAGGTGTGATTGTTAGTATAAAAGAAGTTACAACTAGGAGAATGTATAGGAGCCTGTACATAGAGCGAGTGCATAGATAAACAACTACAAGACAGAGAATCTTTGTAAATTTCTAGGTCAGGTTCTTTCGTAGAAGACAGACTGTGGTCTGGAGAGGCTAGTAATGCATGCTACACCATTGGCATTCGCAAACAATCAGCTACTACCGTATTCTTTCTTCCAAGAGTAATTACATTTTTCACACCAGAGACAAAGATTTATGTAGCACCTTGAAAAATACCTTTAAAAATGTGTTATTCAGAACAATTATTTCAGTTAAGGTAGCTAATTGGGTACTTAAAGTAGTTAGTGTATTTGCATGCTTAATTAACTATAATTTATTTAAAAGTACCATAATATCAAATTACTGTGGAATGCATTTGAGGTTTAATTATTCTTTTTAAAAGTTTTATTTTTATTCGTCTCCTTTGAAGTACAAAGTAAAACTGAAATTTTATTCCATTAAAGGAAAATTATCAAGTAAAACTAAAAACATAAAATGAAAAGAAAATGGGTAGGAGTAAAATGCAAAACTAAATAAAAACAGATCATTAAGCACGCATTCAAGGATTACAAGAAAAACAATTTAATCTAAACAAAGATAGTTTTCAAATAAAATACAATCATAGCAAGGTGACCTACATTCCAGGGAGTGTGTGTTCTGAGCCCCAGCTCCTAACTTCCTGCCTGCTACTGAGCACATGTGGGGAGGCAGCAGGTGAGAACTCACTGCACCCCTGCCAGCCACAGGGGAGATCTGGATACAGTGCCAGCATCCCAGTTTTGGCCTGGCGTGGAGATCCCAACTATTGTAGGCAATTTGAGGAGTGATCCAGCAGATGGAAGATCTGTCTCTGTGTGTGTATGTCTCTCTGCCTTTCAAATATAAAGAAAATAACTAAACAACAATTTTTTTGAAAAGTGTTGAAAACTTTGTGAGACTGGCTAGATTTTTTTTTTTTTTTTTTTTTTTTGACAGGCAGAGCTAGACAGAGAGAGACGGACAGAAATGTCTTCCGTTTTCCATTGGTGCACCCTCCAAATGGCTGCTACGGCCGGCTCGCTGCGCCGATCTGAAACCAGGAGCCAGGTGCTTCCTCCTGGTCTCCCATGCAGGTGCAGGGCCCAAGGACCTGGGCCATCCTCCACTGCCTTCCCGGGCCACAGCAGAGAGCTGGACTGGAAGAGGAGCAACTGGGACTACTACCCGGCACCCCAACCGGGACTAGAACTTGAGGTGCCGGCACCACAGGTGGAGGATTAGCCAAGTGAGCTGTGGCACCGGCCCGAGAAGGCTAGATTTTCATACTACTTTATTACTCACTTTATTATTTATTTCACTCTGCATTATAATCTGTGCAATGGGTTTTTATTTCCCTCAAACTCTGAAATTATAAGCTTCTAATGGACTATAGTTGATTAAGTGGAAACATATTTCCTGGGAGCCATTTTTAACACCTGATTCGGGGTGGGGAAACTTTTTGCTGCCACGGGGTGTGTGCACATTTATAAGATCATTCATGAGCCATACAAAATTATCAACTTACAAATCAGCCTGCCATAGATTTATTGAATTTCAAGTCCTGCCTTGGTCTCCTGGGCACAGCCAGACAAAATGATTTCACTGGCCTTATCCAACCCACAGGGTGGATGTTCTCCAGTCCTGTGACGTGATCTTTAGCCAGTCAATTCAAATGCCCTGTGTTCCCACTCCTGGTCTATGGCAGTGCGTACTTATTGCTACGTGTCTAAAGGGAAAGCAACTGGAGGTGACTTCAGCGGTAACTGACACAGAAGAACGTTCTCACTCCACCAAGTTTGCAGGAAAGAAAAGCTAAAATCTGATTACCCTCCTGTTTATAAACAAATCCTGTAGGGAAATGTCCTGTGCAGAGTTACTGAGTGTTCCGTTCCCATACACTTGGTATCTCTGGAATCCGTCCCATTCCCTCACTCTTAATGCTATTCGGGGCCTAGTAAGCCTGGCCCTATTAACTCATATCTGGAGGCAACAGCAGCCTCCTAATTAGTCTCGCCCTCCTGCTTGCCCACTTCCTGCCAACCCGTCTGCCACAAGGCTACCAGAAGGATCCTGAGCACACCTGAGATGGTGCTGAAAACCTTAAAGCTCCCCAGTGCTTCCAAGTAAAGTCCAAAGTCCTTAAAGTGACATCCACAAGGCTTACAGATCTGACCCCAGCCTATTTCTCCTTCTGTAAGTCAGCCCTCCATCTGCTCCAAACTGTGTATTGCCAGAGCCCCTAAACGTGCACTCGCTGCTGCCTCTGCCTAACAGCCCCTTCCCTTCCATACTGCATACTCCTTTCCCACTGGCTTACGCTCACCCTGCCTTAATTTTTACACTGCCATTTATTTAGGGATAATTATTGGATCCTACCCCATCACGGAGTAATCATTTAGTTTTTTTTTTTTTTACATTTTCCTCCTTCAGATTATAAACTTTCTAAAGACAAGAACAATGTCTTATTCATCTTTGTTCCCTACCAGAAGTATAGTCTGTGAGCAAATGGCATATACATTATATTTTATGACTGAATAATTATATACTTCAGTATTTTGTTATAAGACCAAAAAAACAATAACTTCTTCCTCAAACACAAAACTTTTCATGCAAAATTCTGGAATATCCAGGTTTGACTCTTTACACCTTTTCTGAAACTTTGAAAATTCTGAATTATGTATGTATGAATAATATCTCTGAGTTAGAAAAGTAAAAGAAAAATCTAATGTTTAGATGAAGAGCATTTTAATTAAGTTTTCATGAAAACTAAGTGACAACAGGAAACTGCTCCTATAGATAAATTAAATCTTTCACTAACCATTATTAAATTAATGTACAGCCTTTACTAACAGGGCTATTTGTTTAAGTTTATTATAAAATTTAACAGTTCTGAAAAGAATGTCTTCAAAGTAATGCATAATGAAAAGAAAGTAGTGTGAATAGCAGATAACCAGTGTCCAAAATTTTTTAGAGATTTATTTATTTGAAAGGCAGAAATACAAAGAGGCAGAGAGAGAGAGAGAGAGAGAGAGAGAGAGAGGTCTTCCATCCGTTGGTTTACTCTTCAGATGGCCACAATGGCAGGAGCTGCACTGATCCAAAGCCAGGAGCCAGGAGCTTCTTCTAGGTCTCCCAAGCACGTGCAGGGGCCCAAGGATTGGGCCATCTTCTACTGCTTTCCCAGGTCATAGCAGAGAGCTGGATCAGAAGTGGAGCAGCTGGAACTCAAACTGGCATCCATATGGGATGCCAGCACTGCAGGCGGTGGTTTTACCTGCTATGCCACAGCAGCGGCCCCCCAACATTTTAAAATTAAGACTAAATATAATTGGACATCAGTTATTCACTGTTTTTGTTTACACTGAGTTGTATGGTTTTATGAGCAAAGTTACACTTTCTAGAAATGTCAGCTACTAACTTAGATAAATCAGATAAGATTTGGAGAGCATTTATTATAGTCCAACACATTCAGGGTGGTATGGCCGTAGACTTCCAACAGTATTCTAAACATCTTACACACAAACTCGTTTATACCTCATGACATCTTTCAGGGTAAGTAAAATTATCATCCATTTTGCATATGAGGAAACTGAGGCACTAAAGGACAAGTGCTGACAGTCATGTAACCAGCAGATGAGTATAGTAACATCTAAAGTCCATGAAAAGCTTCCATACTTTAGCATTAATCTAGATACTTTTATAGATACTCTACTCTCTAGTGCTATGCAGAAACATGCATTTATTCACCTTGTACTCAGAAATACACTTGCCAGGGTCTGGCTTCAGATGCACTGCTCTCTGCCAGGCCGCTCCTCTTAAATTCCAGCAGGTAGGCTGGACCCAGAGTTTCCACTTCATGAAGCTGCTTGGCTGAATGAAGTTCATGTCTGTGGTAGACTGCATCATTGACTAACTCTTCAGCCCTCCCTGGCTTCATGTCCTTTGCCTTGTTATTTTCTGTTCTTTCTATCAAAAGAGTAAATTACTTCCCCATCCCTTGACTTGGTTGGACCATCTGACCTACCTTGGTAACAGAACCAAGCAAAAGTGATGGTATGCCAGTTGGTGTGCTTAATCCCTGCCATCGCCATGGGAAGAACATGCCCAAAATAGAAGAGCCAGCTGGTCCCCGGAGAAGAATGAGACACAGGTTGCAGAGCCACCCAGGAGGGCTCAGCACGGATTAGCCAGCTCCAGCTGGCATTCAAATGAGTACAAGGTGAATAAATGCATGTTCCCGTGTTTCTGCATAGCACTAGAGAATAGAGTATCTATAACTGTATCTAGATTAATGCTAAAGTATGGAAGCTTTCCATGGACATTAGATGTTACTATACTCGGCTGTATCTTTTTCTTTATCGTCTGTTTTATACAAATGATTCCATGAGGACATATAATTCATAATTTGTGTATGAGGTAGAGCACATAGGTATAATTTACTAGACTCTAAATCTCCAGAGGGCAAGAATTCTGCACTTTTCAACATTTTATTCTCAGCTCTTCAGTGTCCAAAGTGGGAACTCAATAAATAGCTGATGAAAGGCCTACTTTTTTCTTTTGTTCAAACCAATTTTTTCCAGCGCTAAGCTACTATTCAGTGGCAAGATAGGACCTGTAGGACCACATACTGCATCATTATCAGTAGTTCATACCAGAGAACCTATTATGCTAAATTTATTATGAAAATTATATTTCTTTCCTTCAATAATTAAACCCCCAAATAAAACCAACCTCAGGGTTCTAATTTGTCACTGAGAAAGCAGCTTGTTCCTAAAACCCTGCAGGACAAATTCGTAATGCAGCCACCAGTTGGAGGAAAGCAGACATGCCTCTTAGCTGCTCATCAGGTTAAGAATCTCAACCCTTCAGCTGCAATGACACCTTCCAAACACTAATAAGATCATGGACTGTATCTACCAGGTTGTCTCTACTATAATTATAATAAATAGACATGCAGGAAGCGGCATATCCGTGATCACCCTTGGCAGTGAGACTGGCCGGGGGAGAACTGCCCTGCCCAGCTAGGAGAGGTTTGTGGAGGCCCTGTCCTGTCTAGACTCTGGCGGTCCAAGAACTCCCTAGCCCTTTTGTTCATGTATCTAGCTCCCAGCCCCAAGACTCACACTCATCTTTAGCCGTTTGGGCCTGCCCTCGGCCTCTGCTTCTGTCTCCTAAAGTCTACCAAGTATCTGCAATTCAGTAAAGGAAATGGGTAAGAATTCTCATTTCCTTTCCTTTAATGTTGCCAGCTTCTGCTTCATCTCTGTAAATTTGTTTTCTTCCAGAAAAAGAGATACTAAACAATCATAAAATGCCTTCCCTGATAAGGGGAGGCCACTAGCAAACACTACAGCACATTTCCTGGTGATGGTTTGCAGTTCAAATGTTTAATTACCTGCCCACAACCCTATACACACACCACAGGCCAATGAATCTCTACAAGCACTCTGTATCGCAGAAGTGATGTGAGCTGCCCTGGCGGAGCAACGAGAAAATGGACACAGTTTCAGTTCACTTTATTTCCTGCCCTAAACCTGCTGAAGTATCATATATAAGAGTTTACAAACTACACAGGCGATGTGTCCTTTATGTGTTTGTGGCTGATCTGTGCTGTCTTTTCCCAAGTTGAAGTTTCTGCCTTTTAAGGTAACTCACATGACAGGTGAAGGTGAAGACTGGCTGTTATCCATAAAGCCTATAAAATCACTAAGAAATTAGTTACTCGATTTGCTTCTAAATATCAATATTTCCATCACATTATTCAACTGTTTAGTAATAAGGTCATATCTGAGAGATAAATATTCAGCATAATGTAATGGATTTTAAAGTGTGATCAAAGAATAAAGTATAAAACATCAGTTTGTGGATTCCTGTTTTTCACTGTGTATCACACATACAACCCTTTAAGATATATTCAGTTATGTACGCTTACTCACATAGTAAGCATTTGTAAAGTGCTTGAACATTTTAAAAGTAAGCATAGATGAACTATCAAGGAGAATTTACAAGATGTGGGGAGCAACTCGGACTAGACTAAGTTACTGGAATTAAGACTTATTCTATGCATCTGCTCTCCCACAATATGGCGCTGAGAAGGGAGAAACAGCTTCTACTCAGCTGCCTCCAGTTCAACCAATAAACTGTAGGACCTGCTCCTGATTGGAGGAGAGCAGCGTACTCGGCGTGTGGGCAGCAGAGTTGGGATTGGCAGAGGAGGACTATAAAGGAGGAGAGAGACGGCATGCACCAGGAACATCTAAGGGGAACATCTAAGGGGAACACCTGTGCAGCCCCCGAGAAAGCCGGCCGGCGGTGTGCCGCTCCCCTGCGGAAGTGGGGAAAGCGGCCAGGGGGAACCGCCCTTCCACGGAGGTGGAAGGGATAGTAGCCAACCCGGGAAGAACCAGCAGCAAACCCGGGGAGGGCCGAGCAGATGAAAGAACAGCGCAGGGTCCTGTGTCGTTCCTCCACGAAGAGGGGGAGCGACATAATGGTGCCGTGACTCGGATATGAAGCCTAGGCAGGGCTTAGTGTCGTTCCTCCACGAAGAGGGGGAGCGACAACAAGATGCTAAGAAACAATATTTTTTCCTAGGTAAACAATGTAAGCATCTAGTTTTCGTTAAAAGTTTCAAATAGTCATCCATAATAGGGGGATTTCCTAGTTTCCATCCTAAAGGAGACTGTCATTTCAGTGAGAACAACTTGTGGAACTGAACTACGATATGTTGAATAAGAATTGCATCGACAGACATGGAGCCTGGTGGTTAAGGAGTCAGTTAAGTCACCCACCTCCCATATCACTGTACCTGGGATGGATACCAGTTCTGGCTCCTGGTTCACAGCTTCCTGCTAATGAAGACCTTGGAAAGCAGTGGTGATGACTCAAGTACTTGGGTTCTTGCCATCCAAGTTGCACTCTCAACTCCTAGCTTTGGCTTAGCTTAGCCAGATGGAAGAACTATTTGTAGATAAGATTGATGACTTTTCAAAGAGCCTAGATCAGAAAGAATCCTACACCTTAAAACAGGCCCTCTTCCCCCAGGAATTCTGAGGCCTGGAATGGAATCATCAGAAATATCCTGACTTTAGATTTAGAAATGAATGTGTTCAGGGCTGGTGCTGTGGTGTTGTGGGTTAAGCTTCCACCTGCAGCACCAGCATCAGACATGGGCGCCAATTCCTGGCTGCTCCTCTTCCAATCCAGCTTTCTTCTTATGGCCTGGGAAAGCAGTGGAAGATGGCCCAAGTGCTTGATGCCCTGTACTGCTGTGGGAGACCCGGAGGAGACTCCTGGCTCCTGGCTTCGGATTGGCCCTGCTCCATTGTGGCCATCTGGGGAGGGAACCAGCTGGTTGAAGATTTCTCTCTGCTTAACTCTGCCTCTCAAATAAATAAATAAATCTTTTATTTAAAAAGAAGGATGTATTCTTTGAGAATCGCAGCTCTCTTATTCCATTTAAGGAACGTCAGTAACACTGTAGAAGAGAAGGAAATGACGTACATAACAAGTGCAGCCAAATGCTGATCTTTCCCTGACCACTGCCTCCTCACTGCAAGGGGCAGAGGAGAGGAGAGACACTAGAGAGAATTATTTTGTATAATTCATAGAACTGCAAACTGGATTTGATCCTTTTAAAAGGGAGTGTCACATCTGCCCAGTTAACATCCTATAGATGTCCATAGATGTCATAGGGGTGAAAGGTGATAGCTTTTCCTCTCTTGTTCCAAGGTCCACGGCTGACACCCATTTAACAAAAGATTAATGAGAAAAAAGCCTCACAAATGTATTTAACGAAGTTTTACAGGACTCAGTAGCTCTCAGAAATGCTGGCCTAAAAGATCAGGATCAAAGAGTGTGTTTTTATGCGAAGACTGAACAAAAAATTAGAGAGGCGTGGAGAAACATGGCTGGACCTGAAGGGTATAAGCTAATGGTATTAGATGAGGGGAGTGGATCCTAACAAGACCTGTTTGTTCACATTCTTTTCTGGGTCTCTGTATGATGTTGCTCTTTCCGGGTTTTGGGCAAAACTTCTGTCATGTGAGGACGTTCAGGGGAAATGGAGGGAGTCAGACACCTTGCTCAGTTTTATGGCTTCTTTGGGGGAGGGAAATTCTAAGAAGGTAGGAAAAGCTCAGAAAGACCCTGCTCCTCAGGACCTTCCAATCTTTTTTCATTCGAAACACTTAGCAGCCATGGCCCAGGCTTCCAGCAGCATGTCCAAAACCATTCCCAACTGTGTTTCTCAAATCCTTCATCTGAAATCAAATGCTCCATTTTCAAATGTCTAATAAGCTTAAAACTCAATATTTATGCCAGCACTGCGGCTCAATAGGATAATCCTCCTCCTGCATCACCGGCACACCGGGTTCTAGTCCCAGTCGGGGCGCCGGATTCTGTCCCGGTTGCCCCTCTTCCAGGCCAGCTCTCTGCTGTGGCCAGGGAGTGCAGTGGAGGATGGCCCAAGTCCTTGGGCCCTACACCCCATGGGAGACCAGGATAAATACCTGGCTTCTGGCTTCGGATCAGCACAGCACACTGGCTGCAACACACCAGCCATAGCGGCCACTTGGGGGGTGAACCAACGGAAAAAGGAAGACCTTTCTCTTTGTCTCTCTCGCTCGCTCTCTCTCTCTGTGTGTCTAACTCTGCCTGTCAAAAAAAAAAAAAAAAAAAAAAAACACTCAATATTTTGTCTCTCCCCACTTCTTCCTCCTGTATCTTCACTGTAAAGTGCCTCTCTCTTCCGAGTTCCACCACCTGGTTCTCAAGAGAGGCATATAGGAGCCATCCCAGATTCATTGATCATCATAGAAAGGCAAACTAAAGCTATCAGGATGTGAAGACACTGGTGAGCTAACCGCCGCCTGGGACACTGGCATCCCTTCCGGGAGTGCCTGGGATAGAGTCTTGGCAATTCTGCACTTCCCATCCAGCTTCCTGTTAATGTGCCTGGGAGGCAGCAGATGACAGCCCAAGTATTTGGGTTTCTGTTACCCAGGAGAGAGACCTGAATGGAGTTCCAGGCTCCTGGCCTCAGCCTGGCCAAGCCCTGGCTGTTGCATGCATTTAAGGAATGAATCAGTGGCAAGAAGATCTATGTTTGATTGATTGATTTTGGCTTCTCTTTTCTTTCTTCCTTTATCTGGTGTGCTTTCTCTCTCCCTTTTAAATAAATAAATACTCTTTAGAAAAAAAAAACACTGACTATAACAGCTAATTATACTTGTACTACTGTAAAGAAAATGTGGAACCCTTATACATTGCTGGTCGGAATGTAAAACGGCACAACCACTTTGGAAAATTGTTTTTGCAATTGCTTATAGAGTGAAGCATATACTTACTCTATGACCCAACAATTCCACTTCTAGTTCTACATCCAGATGAAATGGAACTGTTGATACATGAAGAAACTTACGCAAGGGCATTCTCAAGTAATTATATTCTTAATAGCCAAACTTAGAAATGCCCACACACCCATCAAAAGGATAGTTTTAAAAATATCTAATTTGTGTTATATTCCCACAACCAAATACTCAGTAAAAATAAAATCTGTACATGCAAAACTACACTGATGAATCTCAAAGGCATGATAACGAGCAAAGAAAGTTACACATGAAATATAACGATTCTACTATATAAAGGTCAAGTATAGACAAAAATTTTCTATGGTAATAAAAATGAGAAAAGTATTTATTTTCCTTTTGAGAATAGGGTATTTATATTCAGAGGGGTACATTCTGGGTGATGGACTTATTTTATATCTTGATAATGATGTGGGTTTGATGGAGGTACTTTTCAAATCTCATGGAAGGGTCCACTTAAGATATGCACACTTCACAAACTGTGTATTTTACTTCAAAAACACTATTAAACATTAATGGTAGAAAAAGGAATTTAGAGGTTAGGATGTCACTTGGGATGCCCACATCCCATATCAAGTGTACCTCTGTTCAAATTCTTCTAAATGAAAGTCCAGCTTCCTGCTAATGTGTACTCTTGGGAGTCAGCAGGTGATGCTCTAACTACTTGGGTCCCTGAAACCCACATGGGAGACTGGATGGTGCTCCTGGGCCCTGGCTTCAGTTTGGCCCAGCCTTGGTTGTCTCTGCCTGTAAAATACAAATAAATAATTTTTAAAATAATAGCAGCAGTTATTTCCATTGCTCTTACAAAATATACAATAGTAGAAGAAAGAAAATAGTAAGTTATTCCTGTTGTTACACATAGAAAATGATTTTTTCCACATCTAGGAGACATCAATTGGAAAACAGGGACTCACTAATGCTATTTGCATATTGTGTATCAAGCAATTTATTCATGCTTCTTTAGGACAGATAATATTTACCAACCTAAAGTTATTTTTCTTCAATTGTCCTTGAAAGCTTTCTATTTTTAACTTCAGTTTTCTAAGTTCACCAGGTCCATTAGAGACAGATTGAAGAAGCAGAAAAAAATAAAGCACCAGGTATAGGCAAGAATATAAAAATCACTGACAGTCTATTATTTTTTCCCTGAAACTAACATGACTTTCAATAGTACTGGATGTCAAACAATCTTCTGGCCATCAAACATGCAGTTCTGAATCCTTAGAAATTAGAAATAGCAAGCACGGGATTGACTAATTGCAGTAGCAGCCCTTTGGGATATAAATATCTCTCAGAGGAACCTGAAATGAGGCTGGTTCCTCCTGCGTCCCCTCTAGATAGACGGAGATTCAGCTGCAGTGAAATGAGGGTCTGAGTTAATGAAGAGTTGTCAGTGTTGGAAAATGTTGAGTTTGTGTTTGCAGTTGACTGAATCTGAGCATATTGCAAGCCAATCTGTACGAAAGCCAAGCACAAACAAAAAATACCTGGTAATTAGTGATGTCCAGCTTGACTTGGATCACACCCCAAGCCTTGTCACCACTTGTCATTCATTGGAAAAACCATTAAGACTGTAAGAGCTGCTTTATTATACTTGTATTTGTTTAGTACATGTACTATCACCTCTCTCCATTACAACCTCTGCTACAGCATTGCATATCATTTACGAAAAAAAAAAAAAAACTAATTTTTCTGCTCCAAACAGACTATAGTCAGGAGCCTTTTTTTTAATTTCTTGAACCAAAATGTTTCCTTTGACCTTAACAGGTGCTCACTTATATAATAAGTGATGAAAGGAAGTAGGACATATTTAAAATCCAAAAATATAATTCTAGGTCACCACAGAAGAACTACTTGGGTCCAGCCCTGAGTGCATGGCACAATCATTTGAAAGCACCTCAAAGTACCCCAGAGCTGTAGATTTTCATGCACATGAGCTGTAAATATCTTGTCATATTGACCAGAAACAGAAATACTTCCCCAGGGAAATCTATGAAGTATTAGATACATAAAGACTTAGAGTTGCCTCTTGTAAGTTCAAGGCAGGGTTTGTTAAAAAATGAGTCATAAACTCAACAAAACTCTGTACTTTGCAAGGCTTTTTCAATAATCTGAGCTAGGTGTTTGCTTGTATTTGGCTTTCCTTACAATCTGGCTTTCACTGTTAACTCCTCATTAACTCTGATCATTCTCTTGCAGCTGAATCCTGCTCTATCCAGAGGCAGTACATGAAAAACTAGCCTGGTTTCAGGTCCTACTGAAGCTGTGCATTTCCATTTATGTGGTCTGAGGAAATACAAGAAAAGCATTAAAACTCACACAGAGGTTTCCAAATATAGTTACACTACAATATATTTCATCATGGCAAATAGTCTGTTTTCTAATACTCTCTCAGCATCTCTTCCTTCCACAAAAAAAAAAAAGAAAGAGAGAAAGAAGAGAGAAGAGAAGAGAAGAGAAGAGAAGAGAAGAGAAGAGAAGAGAAGAGAAAAGAAGAGAAAAGAAAAGAAAAGAAAAGAAAAGAAAAGAAAAGAAAAGAAAAGAAATTTCTCTCAAAGGAAGAGTGGACTATTATTCCTGAGAAGCCAGAATGGCTATACTTACCTTCTCATGCATTCATTCATCAAAATTTTATTGAGCACTTTATGCGTCAGAAACTGCTAGCCCCTAGGGATACTACTGCAAGCAAGGCAGACAAACACTCTGTGCTCAACAAAGCTTACGGTCTGGAGAGGAGGCAGAGTGAAGACAAATGGATGGAAAAGAACAGCAAGTAGGTAATTATGGAGAGTGCTAGGAATGAAAGTCATAAACAGGTTGATGATGCAATGGAGAATGATGAGAAAGGAGGGTGCACTTTAAAGAAATTGAACAAATGTGAAGAACAAAAGAGAGAAAAATGAACCACACCTGCACTCAAGCCTTCCAAAGAAAGGGAACTGCAAGGGAAAAGGCTACAGTGTGAAAGAGCTCGGTGGATTTAAAACCAGAAAGAATGATTGTGCACCTAACCAGCAGTGAAGCAGACACACAGAATGAAAGGACGAAACCAACAAGGTGAGCAGGAGTCGGATCGTGGCCTTGTAGACAATAGACTTTAGGTGTCATAAAAGCCAGTATGAGACTTCCATATATCGAGATATATTTTTAGTCACTCTGATTTCTGTGTGGATATTAGATTACTAGATGTGAAGAATAAAAGGAAGAAAACAGTGCCAGCAGGCTGTTGCAGGGAAGGTGAGGATGGTGTTTTAGGGTGCAGTGGGATGGCATGGTGCTGACACGGAGGGGGAAGTGGGAAAAGAAAGGATGTGAACTGGATGTGGGTGATAAGGATAAAGAAAAATTAGTAGACTCGGGTTTTTGGATAAGGCGCTCCAAAAAGTAATGTGATCTAGAGACCAAACGTCAGTGACCCATGAGCAAGCAGCATGCAAAGCCATAGATGGGATGAGATGACACATGGAGAGAGAGCAGAGAAAGGGACTGGACAATGTCCATGGCATTTAGCGTTTCAGTGGAGAAAAAAGAGCCAGAAAAGAGTTAACTAAGACAGAATGTACAAGACAGATAGGAGAAAATACATAAGTATTATCATACAAGTCAAGAGAGAAAAGTATCTCAAAAAGACAGTATTATGGAGGTGGGCATTTGGCCTAGCAATGAAGACACTGCTTTGGATACTTACATTCCTGACCAGAGTGCCTGGGTCTGAGTCCTGGCGTTCTTCTTCTTTTTTTTTTTTTTTAATTTTTTTGACAGGCAGAGTGGACAGTGACAGAGAGAGACAGAGAAAGGTCTTCCTTTGCCGTTGGTTCACCCTCCAATGGCCGCTGCGGCCAGTGCACCGCGCTGATCTGAAGCCAGGAGCCAGGTGCTTCTCTTGGTCTCCCATGCGGGGTGCAGGGCCCAAGCACTTGGGTCATCCTCCACTGTACTCCCGGGCCACAGCAGAGAGCTGGCCTGGAAGAGGAGCAACCGGGACAGAATCCGGCACCCCGACTGGGACTAGAACCCCATGTGCCGGCGTCACAGGCAGAGGATTAGCCTATTGAGCCACGGCACCGGCCTCTGACGTTCTTCTAATGCAGACTGTGCAAGGTAGTGGTGATGGCTCAAGGCAGTTGGGTGCCTGCCATCCATACAGGATATCTGGGTTGAGTTCCTGGCTCCTAGCTCCAGCTTGGCCCAGCCCTGCCTATTGTGGGAGTTGGGGGGAATGAACTAGCAGATAGGAGAGAGTCTCTCTATCTCTTTCTCTCTCCCCCTCCCTCCCTCTCAAATAAATAGCATAAATAATTTTTTAAAAAAATAGGGGAATGGAAAGATTCATATCTTTCCAAACCAAAGTGTGTTTACTAGATTTGTTATTATGAACATTACTCATTCAATAAGTCAGTTGTAACATTGCATATATACTGACATAGACCCACAATTTCAGTAAAACCTCTTTCATGTGTCTCTTTCTTTCCCTTCTGCATCTAAGTCTTCTTCAGAGCACTGGCCATATACATGCAAGCAATTCCCACTTCCAAATGAACAGGAGAAGGTATGTGAGTGAATGGATGTCTGTCCTGACTTTTTATACCCAACATCACACACCCTTGTTGAGATAGACTCATCCAGGCCCTGACCTAGGGCTTAAACCAGATCAAAGTTGGGACCCACAGAATTTAGAGCAAAAGAATGAAATCTTGAGGCCAGAGAGATAAGCAAACTAAATATAAAACAAACCATTAATGTTAACTGGCAGGGAGGAGAGAGAGACAGGATCACGCATCTGAACAGAACACAGTGATCAAACCAGACAGCTGAATCCAGGAAACAGCTGAGTGATTCCTTAGGTGTTGATCAGTCAGTGTTTGAGGTAGCAGAATCTTTGCTTAACTTTGGGGTCAAGTACATAGGCAGGAACCCTGCAACCAAGGTGCTTCCCTGATGTCCCTCACATCCCTCCAGGTCCCAGTCTTACTGGAACTCTATCATTTACAGGGAATCCTTTCTCCTTCCCCAACCCCCAAGACAAACCAAGGAAGGAAGGAGTGCTGCCTCCATCTGAACACCAAGCTCCCTAGTGCCAAGGCCTGTTCTCAGGTAACTGTCCCCCAGAGCCATTTTCAGCATGAAAACCTTAATCAAAAGTACAATTCAAAGATGTCCAACTGTACTCCCATCAGAAATAGATAGATGGCCACTAGAAAGGTTTTGATTTTCTACACTAATTCTGGAACTGAAGATAGAAGCTGGATATCTTAAAGCAGACTTAATAGAAAACATTATTTCAGGTTCCCAAATTTTTACATGCACAAATCACATACGGTTTTCTCAAGTAGAATCTATTTCCCTAAACTCAGAATAATGTATAATACAGTAGAACTCAGCTCTTCAGTCTCATCCAATATTATCCACTCACTGACCCAGTTACAAGCAACGCCACTCTGCATCTCCAGAGCAGACAGACGGCTGGCATAAGGTGGTGCTGATAATCCAGGCTTTGTTTACCCTCCGCAAAAATGAATTTAAACAATGAGTGCTTGATTAAGTAAATTCTGTGATACACGGAGTTTAGTTCAGATATATATAAACCATAGTAAACAAAAGGTTTAATAGAAAATTTCTTGGGAGGGGAGTTATTTCTCCTGCTGCACTTGCACATGAAACACACACATGCCACGCCTTCCCCAAAACATGTTTCTTTTTCTTTGTTTTACATTATGCATATAGAGTCTTAGTTTCCCCAAATGAAAATCCTCACAAAGAGAAAATGAAGATGACACAAAGTCAATGACACATTCCCTCAGAGCCTCTTTGTCATCAGTCCTTGATTTTTAGGTGGATCATGCACTCACCATGTCCATGGGTACCCTAGACCGAAGCATTATTCTCATCTCAAATCACCTCATGGAGGCCAGAGAGGACGATTCTTCACGATTTTCCAGCCCCAGGAATGAGCTTAATGTAGATAAGATTTGCATAAATATTACCATTCAAGTCTTTTTATGGTGGACTCTTTATTAAATTAGGAGTCATTAAAAATTCCATAGCTTCTAAGCTGATTTTGCTCTAAGGTGAACCAACCGTATTCAAAGTGAAGACAAAACTATTAAGAACAGATGACCCGGGTGGTGGAGGGGGGCCTCTAGAGAGCTTGTTTAAATTTGGCTGAACACTACAAGGATTTTGTGCAGCAGGATAAGATAATTTATGATAAAATGAAGATGGACTACAAGGCATGCTGTTATGAGATACCAGATGGACTCTGCATTAACTCTTCAGAGAGCTGGACACACAGCTTGGCAAGGTGAAATTGCCAGAGGAGAAAAAAAGAACTACGGAAAATGTGAGTGCCGGGTTCCTGGAAGAGAGAGACATAGTGAGTCTGGGTGTCTCAGTAAGAAATAAAGACAAACAAGGGGAGTCAGAGGAGCAGGCCTTATTGGGGCAATCTGTCAGGAAACTAAAGAGAGCATAATCATGAGATGTGAAGTCACGGAATAAAACTAGACACCAGGTTTGGGAAAATAAGTCCCATACCACCTGCATTCATTTCTGTAGAAAGGCTTTTGGAAAAAAATTACATATCATGACTTGAAGAGAATCGGCTGTATTTTTAGACATCTATTGTGTGATTGCTTTTTTAAGAAATGTATACATTTCTTTTGTAAATAGATTTCATAAAGATATTTACAAAGATCGACAGCATGGAAGAGCCAGCAGATATTGTCAGATTTTAACATTTGTTCAATATTTTACTTGTTAATTTGATATAGCATTTGTAATACTCAAAGGCATGCGTAAGTAATATACTTGACAGAGTAGTAACATTTTTATTATTATAGTTTAGTAGGAGAAGTAATTATAGTAGCTGCAAAGTGCCTGTTTGAGGTGTGGCCCTGTGTCAGGTATTATGCCAAATGATTTCTGAATTATGTAATTTTACCTTAAGAAACCCCTGAGATGTTGATATTATTAGTACTATTTTGAATAATAGAGAAATTAGATACAGAGAATTTAAGGAATTCATTCAAAATCAAACAATTGTCTAAATCTAAAGCCTACATTCTACCAATATATTATCCTACCTCCTGAATATCAAATATTTTACACATAATCAAGTTGCTTAAAATGTAAAATGAAGGCATTCTTTTAATCTAGGGTTTTGTATCATACAGGGCCAGTGCAGCATTCTTATGTAAAGAAACCTCTTCACATATGCACAGTATCTTTCCTATTTGGTTTAACTCCTTCAGATTATTGGGCACATACCACCTTTGAAGGAACTGTGCTAGGGTCTGCAGTGTATGTAATGAAACACAGAAGTCTCTATTCTTAACAGTATTAATAATAATTTGTATTCAGATGCATACTAGAGCTCTATCTGTATCAGTTTAGGCTAGTGCACCAAAGATTAAGAACCAACGTTAGATGCCAACCTGCCCACAATCCAAAGGCTAGATTACTGATGGGATAAGAATGAGCAGTGAATGCCAAAACACTTAGGTCAGAGGTGTAATTGGGGAGCAGTGTACTCATAGTATCTCAGATTTAACCAACATATTAGCTATTAGTTATAAAAAGTAAGTACAATTGCACAATATGCAGATTTAGTAGATCCCACCTTTCCAAGTAGCCTCAAAAAGAACCCCCAACAAAGGGGCAGACTGATAGTAAGTGTGCATTCGCTAAAGTGCTGTTATTGTCCTTGTAGGACTCTTGACAAAAAGATATACTTAGAACTAGCATTAGAAAATAATAAGACAAATTCACATAACTGCCCATCAACTATCCAGACAACGGGCCTTCAAAAATGCTAATGTCTTAAGTGGAAACAGAAAAGCAGGGAGGAAAACTGCTATGGAAAGAATGAAGAAATGCAAAGTAACTCTGCAGTTACATTCAATAAGTGACTTCAGCTATTGTATTTTGAATTTTCTTTTAAAAGTATAACAATGAAGACCACTACTGGGTGTTTATAAATGTGAATTTAGGCTGTATGTTACATAACAGTACTACATCAATGTTAAATTTCCTGAGGGTAAAAACTATTTTGTGGTTATTCAGGAGATTATCATCATCATGAGTAGGAGACATATGTATAGTATTTTGAATATTTATTTATTTGAGAGTCAGAGTTACACACAGAGAGAAGGAGAGGCAGAGAAAGAGAAAGAGAGGTCTTCCATCCACTGGTTCACTCCCCAATTGGCCACAATGGCTGGAGCTGCACCGATCCAAAGCCAGGAGCTTCTTCCAGGTCTCCCATGTGGGTGCAGGGGACCTAAGGACTTGGGCCATCTTCTACTGCTTTCCAAGGCCACAGCAGAGAGCTTGATCAGAAGTGTAGCAGCTGGGACTCGAACCAGCACCCACATGGGATGTTGGCACTGCAGGCATTGTCTTTACCTCCCCAGATGTGCCAGCCCCAGATGTGTAGTATTTTGGATTAAGTGTGATGTCTATAAACTTCCCTCAAGCAATTAATCAAAATAAAAATACAGGAAAATGAAAGATTAATAAAGATTATGTACCTCAATAGAAAGATATTTGTATATATATCATATATGATACATGATATATAATATATATGCATGTAACTCTGTTGAAAGTGTATTAGTATAAACATAATATATATACTAAATGTATACTAAAAATATAGAGGGTATATAGAGTATGCTACACAGTACACAATTTTATAGAGTTAATTTTATACAGTGTAATGAGGGAGCCCAGGACTAGCAGGCCAGACTGGCTCCATCCTACAGCTCCTTCCCAGAATGCACACACTAAACAATTCAGGATGGAAGCCCCTTGTAACACAAACTTATCAATGATGACAAGACACAGGTTTCAAGGACAAGATCTCCGCTCAATAAAACAAGCCAGAAGGGGCTCCATCAACACTGCCCCGCCACTCCACCCCCTCACATTCATAGTAACCACTACCTTTGTTCCTTGGATAACGTGATTAACACAAATACCTCTCTGGCTTGGTCTTTCTCTTTCTACCAGCCCCTCTTATCATACTGTCCAGAGCTTCTCTTCTTCTTGCCTAAATATAACTTTATTTCTTCTACTCTCACCATCGTCTCTGATCTCATAAATTGTCATCAACACCAGGACACAAACTTGGATTCATCTCACCAGGTTTCCTGTAGCAGTAATAAACATATAACTAATAAATAATGCAATGTATTTATAAACTAAATATATATCATCTAAATATCTAAATACAAGAGAATATAAGTAAATATAAATATGCTATAGTCAACAGATTATAGAGCTTACCTAGTTATATTGAGATTTATATATTAAGAGATTTATGAAAGGAGAAATATATAGAAAGACTACTTTCAATTACCAGTTCCAAAGATATATATTTTAAAACATCTAGATGTATACAGTTGAGCTCTTCCTTTCACTTTATGTAGAAATTCCCACTTATTCACCTGCAACCAAATGATGGAACCTTAACAGGTTACACAGGTTAGAAGATATTTCTGCATATCTAACTCTTTCCTAGGAAATCTCAGGGGAAGTATAGGTTGAGCACCATTGACAATGTACTGACAGAACCACCAATGGCACAAATGTACATGTTTCACTTAGACTAAATTTAGACTTCACAAAAAGAACCTTAAGAAAGAAAAGAAGCCCAAATAGAGGATGGAGCTACAAGAATACCAAAGTCTAGGACACACAGTTATTTTAATAGGAACTACAGAAGGCATTGCCTGAGTCAAAATAAGTGAAAACAGACAATGTCTCAGCCCTCATATGGTTTACAGCCTAGAAGGGGAGAGGGGGATTTATAAAACAATTACAGAAGTTACATTAAAGACCTGGGACTGTGAATGTCAGTAGCAAAAGCAGAATCTGCTTTGTTATCCATTCTGCTCTTAATACTCATGAAAAGCAGCAAGATAGAGAGGTGGAACTCTCATAAATGGAGACACACAACTACCACAATTCTAAATTGCAGCCTAAGGAATCCATCCGACATAAAGAGCAAAATGTGGGGAACAGTAAAAAGGCATGCTAATTGCGAACACATATCTTCTTGAACCTCAGAAGTATGTATCATATCACTCTGTGAACGCACAGGCAGTGGTTTTTGGTAGTGGGTGTGCCCTCGTAGGAACAGGCTTGATATTATTGAGAAGCAAAGGAGGGGAAGCTGAAGGAAAAAATATTGAAAGAACATTTTGTATCAGCCACTCTTGTCTTCCAACATACAGGCAGACAAGTGGAGCAACTAAAGATGAGAGCGGCTTCCAAGTGGACACCAGATGTAATTTAGAGACCCCATGGTCTACAAGGCTCTGCTATGATCCACAACCAAAAATTAATAAGAAATATGCCTATTATTTTGAATGCATTAATTTGAGATATTCATTAGACAGCTAAATAGAAAAGTTGAGTTTGCAGTAGACACATAAATGTGAAGTTCTGAAAAAGTTCCAGGCTACAGAAAAATATGTAAATACATTCTTGAGACTGCAGAATGTTGACAGTATTTAAATCTATAAATGCTGTACACTGTGTTCTGTACAATTTCAGAAAATTAAAACTTTGCTCTTGCTGACCACTATGTGAATATTTCATTCTATATCATTCTCCTAGTTATACTCCAGTTGAATACATATATATTTTACATAATTTTCACAAAAAGTTATATGCAAAATTGCCCATGGCAACACTACTTACAATATTCCAGGTTGAAAAAATTTTCTTTGTGCATTTTAGATTGAAAGAGAAAATAAAATCTGCTGTATTTTTACAATGGAAGAGTGCAGGGTAATGAGAATGAATGAGCTACAACTACTACTAGATTATTGTGCATAAATCTCACACACATAATGCTGAGAAAAATGTCAGACATATAAAGTATATATTGTATTTGCATGAATTGAAGGGAAATATGACAAGTGAAAGTGGTGATTATAACAGTGCTGGGTAGTAATTTGAAGACAGCAAGACTTCCGAGATATTGATCCTTTTTTTGTCTTGAACTCAGTGCTACTTATATATCATGTTTTTTTTCTTTCATTTTTTTTTTTTTTTTTTTGGCAGGCAGAGTGGACAGTGAGAGAGAGAAAGGTCTTCCTTTTGCCGTTGGTTCACTCTTCAATGGCTGCAGCGGCCAGCGCGCTGCTGCCGGCACACCGCGCTGATCCGAAGGCAGGAGCCAAGTGCTTCTCCTGGTCTCCCATGGGGTGCAGGGCCCAAGGACTTGGGGCATCCTCCACTGCATTCCTGGGCCACAGCAGAAAGCTGACCTGGAAGAGGGGCAACCGGGACAGAATCCAGCACCCCAACCAAGACTAGAACCCGGTGTGCTGGCACCACAGGCGGAGTATTAGCCTATTGAGCCGTGGCGCCAGCTTATATATCATGTTTAATTGGTGAAAAACCATCATATTGTATGTTTATTATATCTGTCCATTTCTGCATACATGTAGTATTTAAATATTTGAAACAATAAAAACAAAGAAATGTGCCTAAGTCAAGTGGAATAACAGTTTTTGTGAGACACGAAGGAGACAACCAAGGCAAGTGAATACTTCCAACATCCTCCAGCTAAATCTCACTTTCCCACCCTCTGCCCACTGCCAGCTTTCAAATAACTGTCTCCATTTAAAGACAAGTTGATAGTCATTTGGGAATAAATGCAGGACCTATACACAAAAAATTTGGTGGTATCGACTGAATATTTGTGTAACCCAGGATTTGTATGTTGAAATTCTAACTTCCAATGTAATGGTATTAGGAGGTGCTGCCTTTGGGTGGTAATTACATCATGAGGATAGAACCCCATGAATGAAATTACTTCCTTTATAAGAGACATTACCAGGTGAGATGGAATGAGAAGAAAGCCATTCATGAGGGGACTTAACAAATCTGTGGGAAAATGAAGTTAAAGGGAAGTTACGGGTAAGGCCCAGAGGCCTAAACCACTGCGTACTAAGCCTGCATCACATATTGTATCTGAGTGACAGTTGGAGCCCCAGCAGCTTTGCTTCCAATTCAAATTCCTGCTAAAGCATAATAGCATCGGTGAATGTAGAAGATGATGACTCAACTGCTTGGGCCCCTGTCACACATGTGGGAGAACTGATGGAGATCACTGCTCCTGGCCTTAGCCTGGCACTTGCAGCCATTTGGAGAGGGAACAAGCAGCTAGAAGAGTTCTTTATGTGTGTGTATGTGTGTGCACACACACATCTTTTTCATTCTGCCTTTCAGATAAATAAATAATCTTTTTTTTAAACAGGTGCTTATTTGGGAACAAATTTTTTAATGTATACACATCTCTTTTTTTTTTAGTAATACATAAATACCATGAATTATTTTGAAGACTCCCCTGTATAAAGCAGGAAAACATTCCTCACCGAGAACACAACCACAATGGCACCCTGACCTTGGACTTCCAGTCTTCAAATCTGTGAAATAAATGTTTTATTTTTAAGCCACTCAACCTGTGGTACTTTATGGTAGTGGCCCAAACTGATTAAAATGCTTGAGGTTAAATTACTAAGAGCCATGAACACACAGGCATCCAGACAGGAAAAGCAGGTCACATGAAAAGCTGACCCCAGGATGTAACCATGATAATATAATGCCAAGAGAGTAACACAAAGCCAATTAAATTTGTAGAAAAGTATAGCTGCACCTCCACGTTTATTGCAGCACAATTCTCAATAGCTAAGACATGGACTCAACTAATCGCTCGTCAACAGAATACTGGATAAAGAAATTAAAGGGTATGTACTCTATGGAATATTACACTGCAGTTAAAAATGAAATCTGGCCATTTGTAACTAAATGATGAATCTAGAAAACATTATACTTAGTGAAATAAGCAAGTCCCAAAGGGACAAATATCATATGTTCTCCCTGATCTGTGACAATTAACAGAGCACCTAAAAGGGAACTTGAGAAGTGAAACTGACACTATGAAAAGCAATACTTGAACAGCCCTTGTCTTGACTATCAAGGAATAGTTTATTATTTTTATTATTTTTATTTTTTTCTACTTAATACCATTGGTTGAACTCTTTCTTTATGCTGAGTGAAATAAGCCAATCCCAAAGGGACAAATACCATATTTTCTCCCTGATAGGTGACAACTAACTGAGCACCAAAAAGGAAACCTGTTAAAGTGAAATGAACACTATGAAAAACGGTGACTTGATCAGCCCTTGCCCTGACTGTTGATGAACAACTTAATATGTTATCCCTCTTAGTATTTTTTTTGTTTGTTTGTTCTACTTAATACTTTTGGTTGAACACTGTAATCAATACACAGTTATTCTCAAGAGTTGAAACTTAACTGAAAAGTGATCTCTGTTAAATATAAGAGTGGGAATAAGAGAGGGAAGAGATGTGCAATTCGGGACATGCTCAAGCTGACTTACCTCAAACGGTAGAGTTAGAAACATACCAGGGGATTCCAATTCAATCCCATCAAGGTGGCATGTACCAATGCCATCTCAATAGTCCCAGTGAGCAATTTCTGTTCACAATTGATCATAATGATAGGACTAAGAACCAAAGGGATCACATAAACAAGAATAGTGTCTGCAAATACTAGCTGATAGAATAAAAAAGGGAGATAATGATCCAACATGGAAAGTGAGATACACAGCAGACCCATAGAATGGCAGATGTCCTAAACAGCACTCTGGCCTCAGAATCAGCCCTTAAGGCATTCAGATCTGGCTGAAGAGCCCATGAGAGTATTACAGGCATGGAGAGCCAAGACACTCTGGAAAAAAAACTAAATGAAAGATCTCCGCAAGTGAGATCCCAGTGGAAAGAACGGGTCATCAAAGAAGGAGCTACCTTTCTCTGAAGGGAGGAGAGAACTTCCACTTTGACTATGGCCTTGTCTAAATATGATCAGAGTCAGTGAACTCAGGGGGCTTCCATAGCCTTGGCAACTCATGACAAGAGCCTAGGGTGATTACTGATGCCATAAACAAGAGTGTCAATTTGTTAAGTCAACAACAGGAGTCCCTGTGCACTTACTCCTCATGTAGGATCTCTGTCCTTAGTGTGCTGTACATTGAGATTTAATGCTATAACTAGTACTCAAACAGTATTTTTCACTTTATGTTTCTGTGTGGGAGCAAACTGTTGAAATCTTTACTTAATGTATGCTAAACTGATCTTCTGTATATAAAGAGAATCGAAAATGAATCTTGATGTGAATGGAAGGGGAGAGGGAGTGGGAAAGGGGAGGGTTGCGGGTGGGAGGGACGGTATGGGGGGGAAGCCATTGTAATCCATAAGCTGTACTTTGGAAATCTATATTCATTAAATAAAAGTTATAAAAAAAGAAAAAAAGCTCATTTTTCCATTCAGGATAGGCTATTGAGCTCAAGCTTCACCTCCCAACCCTGCTAAGACTTAGCAAAATAAAGTCTAGAAATAACAAAAATAAAAATATCATAATAGAGAAGGTGATACATGTGTCTTTGCAGAGGCCTTCGTTAGTAAAATGGCACCGTCTTACTTGTGGCATCATCTATGCCCCAGACACCATCTTACGCCCTGGCCCCCGCGGCCACATTGCATTGTAAGCTTCGGCCCTAAACCTCACGGTCCAATCACCAGTGTCAACTCCACCCCCACCCTAATGGGATTTGCTACTCCTACTTCCCTATCTGGCCCCAGACAAAGGGATATTAGGCCCTGTTTCCCGGACATGTGTTCTCTTTTTGCTTCTTCACCCCTTCCCTCTGGTCTGCTGGGTTTCCCCCAGTAAACCCTTTCCCTTACTCCATTGTTTGGTGTGTTTTGTGGTGGCCTTACAGCTTGCAGCTTGAAAGACTGTAATTCTAAATGCTGTGTTAAATTTCCCTTAATGTTGCACACTTGGGTAAGTAAAGTATAAGTTTGACTGAAATGCTCACATTTTAATTAAATACTTGAAGCAACAATATTGAAATTTCTTTCAGTAAGAATACTACACAGGCTGACACCAGAGAATGTAGTATAAGATAGTGATATCACATCTACTCTTTCCTGCTGACCTCTCAGTTTCTCTCAGGCAGATGGCCTTTTTTTATTACGTTAACACATTATTTCAGAGAATAATTGAAACCCAATATTTAGTACATTCTGATGCCAAGATCCCGGATTTGATAAATGTGAATTAGATGGCATGTCAAAGAAAACTTACCCTGGGCAGAGTTAAAACAGGCAAGGAAGATTCCATTCAAGACTACTGCAGTGGGGACAGAGACGGTACCCAAGTCCACTGAAACTGAAAAGATGGAGAGTGGGGAGAGTGGTTTTTGTTTTTTTTTTTTTAGAGGTAGAGTTACAGACAGTGAGAGGGAGAGACAGAGAGAGAGGTCTTCCTTCCCTTTTTCACTCCCCAGATGGCTGCAAAGGCCGGAGCTGCGCCAATCCAAAGCCAGGAGCCAGGTGTTTCTTCCTGGTCTCCCATGCGGGTGCAGGGGCCCAAGCACTTGGTCCATCTTCTACTGCTTTCCCAGGCCGGAGCAGAGATTGGAAGAGGGGCAGCAGAGACTACAACTGGCACCCATATGGGATGCCGGTGCCCCAGGCAGAGGATTAACCTACACCCCCATCCCCCCTCCCCGGAACCAGCCCCAAAGGAGAGTTTTTAAGCTCTGAGGTCAATCTGTGTGAAAGTATTAAAAGATGTTGGGGGCCAACTGTGTTAACTAATAGGTTCTCAGAGCTTGGCTCCTATCTGCCCACATAGACTGGGAGATAGGGGTTCTTTCTTGATTGATGATTGCGTTTCCAAGGAATGGCTCCCAGGTCCTGGAAAGAGACATTCTTGTGCTGCAGATTTACATCACAAAGCAGCCAAGAAAGTATTTACAACAGCAGGTTTTTCTAAAGCTGATTCTCTAAGGGAGGTCGGGGACCTAGGGTAAGGAAGAAGCTGATCTAATTCCCATGAAGGGGAGGAGCGTGTAAGGCCATCTTGGCCCAGCCTGTGTTCATAGCCTCACTAACGCTTGCTCGGAAGCCTCCTGGGCAAGCCTGCCCTGAAGAGGTTGCGAGCCAAATGTAGGAAAAAAATATTTTTCTAGGTTTATTTCTTCAGGCGCATTAGTGATTTGGCTAATGGCTAGAGACTAGAAAGATTTTGCAGCATTTCCACTGACTGAAGCAAGGCTTCGAAACTCTCACTGGACTCCGTTAAAACGGAGATTAAAAATTGTTGCTTTCCACTTCACAAAATGTTTTCAAGGATTAACAAGTAATGCTTATAAAGCCTTTTCAGCTTTTTTTTTTAATGTTTAGGAAATGGGATTTAAGCATAAAATATGATTCCTATAAATTACAGATGAAAATATAATCAGCAAGTTTGCAAAGAGTCAAAGTAAATTAAATCTGAAGAAGAAAGAATCTTAAATATTCTTTTATAAAGACAATATTTGTACTAGAGCTTCATGACAAAGGATTTCTTTGAGGTTATAAATGAAGAAACATAATAAGCTAAGCATTGCATAAATAATAATGGAAGAGTAGCATTGTCCTAGAGCATTCAAATCAGTTTTTCAAAAACTAATTTTTCTCTTTCCGCAACCTTGATGAAAACTTCCTACATTTTAAAACTTCAAATTTATAGAAATGTAGAAGAAAATAAAATCCACAATAGTCTTGTCACCTGGGAAAACAACAACTCGTGAATGCAATTACTTATTATCTCTTTTTTCTGAAAATATTTCTCTTGGAATTCTAAACATATGACATGATTTTATATTAGTATTCTATAAAGTGGTGTATGTTGGTTTTTATCTCAGCATAAAATTTGAAATTAGAACTTTCAAGAATCTCACTAGGCAGAAATAAGAACTAGTAATATTTTTATTATTTCCTTAGACTTTTTTCACTAGGTCAATATTGCTTTCTTGAAACCATGTGTAATATCTCCCTCCCCTCTCACCCACAAAACTGGGCTTATTTTCCCTTAAATGTTCCTTTCTAAATCTGAAATGAGCAGATTTAAATTTCACAGAGTCCCTTAATTAATACAGAATCTATTCCTAGCACAAATACTCTTGCACACACCACCTTTCATGGACTTCTTTAAAAATGTCATGTTTAAAGAAAGTTTATGGGCTTAAGTGGACTATGATAGGATGACAAACTTTGCCATAAAAATCAAACCTTGCCATCGGTTTGCTAACTACTAATTAAAAGGATAAACCGGGTCATTTAGTATGTATTGAATGATGCAGAAAGTCATCAGTTAAGGTCTTTAGTGATCAAAATGGCCTTGATACTGTTCTACACAACTTTTGTGTGAGAGGTAGAAATAGTAGTGTATTCACTAAGTCTATTGTACATCATGGTGGCAGTCTGTGATGCCTTAATGAGAACTGGAAAATGACATTCTCCCTGGGTAAATACATTAGAAAGCACTTGGGAAAAAATACTTGAAATTCTGACCAAGAAAAGTCACCCCTTAGTCTTTCTCTAGGCAGACACAGCCCTTGGCTCCTTGTGAATCTCCAGGAACCAAATTTCAGTCCTTTGGTGCCTGCTCAGTGACATTTATGTAGTCACAACTTCTCTATGCTACATAGAAGCCTTATTATATCAACATAAATATATAAATATTTACATTAATCTACCTGTTTTTTATTCATGTTGATATACTTAAAGTCAGAACCAAATTATTTTCAGTGATCTTCAAACCAAACAAGAGATTGTATCTTAACTATAGAGTCAATCATAGGATTCAGTGTCCAAGGTATAAGAAACACTTTCCTGGTAGAGGGAAAAGAACAGAAGTGTGCAAGGAATGATTGAGTAAAATACTGTAGGCTAAGATTTGAATCCAGAAGACAAAATCACCTGACCTCTTAATCTGACAAAAAAATTCTAATTGTATCAAGTAAAAAGAACAGATTCAATTGAGCTTTATATCTTCGTATTTAACTTACTGATTTTTTACCAACCCTTCCTCAGATTTGGTTTTCAAATATACCATCCTCTATTTGTCACTATGCACCTCAAGCTACAGAGAAGCAGTGTAAGGTACACCTGAGTTTTGGGACATTATAGATAAAAATCATTTATTCTGCCTTGGTGAGGGCTTAATATTTGTCTTAATCTTTCCTAAAAATTTGTAGTGGAACAGGCTTTAGATATCGATCCATTTCCCTTTGATATTTAATCTATAGGAAGTCCTTTAAGTTTGTATTCTCAGATATTTTATTTCTTTCAGAGGATTTTTTGTTGTTGTTGTTAGAACAACTCAGCAAAATAAAATTCCGGTTTATTGTTGGACAACATTGTTTCACACATACATCAAACAGGCCAAAAAAAATAAACAGCAACTTCATAGACAAAAAAAGGAAAAAAAGAAACCTTTTATCTTTGGCCTTTTTAACCATCTCATACAAACCAACTACTTATAGTACAGCTAAGTACATACACAAAAAAAGTTACTGGAATGCTCGGAATAAGATTGTTTTTTTGTTGTCGTTTTTGCTTTTTTTACAAGGTTTTTTTTCTCCTTTGAGATTAGAATGAACATGGTCACACCACAAGTAAAGTCAGAAGTAGGACAGAGGACGCTCGAAGGCTGGTCTGGTCATCCGAGATCATTAAAAATGGCTGACCCCTAACAATATGTACAAAAATATAAAATGTAAATAAAAAATACAAACAAATTTTCCTTTTTAAAGTACTTTTAAGAAAGAAAGCAGGGCCTGGAGTTTGGTGCTGTCCCTCCCCTGTTGCGAATTCACTGGGTTTGTGGGCGTGAGCACTGCGTCCGCAGGGGCGCGGGCGGCCTCTACTCGGAGGTGACCACGTTGGGGGAGACGGGAGTGAGGGTGGAAGGTCACAGCGGCCTCGGGTTCACGGGTGCCTTCTGCCTTGCGGTCTAGTCATCCTCGTCGGTCTTCTGCTTCTTGGTGTCCACGTCGTCCTCCTCGTCATCCTCAGCTGCCCGCTTGCCTGTAGCTGCCTCGGCCTCCTCGTCTTCGTCTCCGTCCTCTTCCTCACCATCGCCCTCTTCCTCCTCCTCTTCCTCCTCGCCACCTTCCTCCTCTTCCTCGTCTACCTGGTTGTCCGCCTCCTGCTCCCCGTTCTCCTCAGAGGATTTTTTTAAATGGTGTTCTCAAATATTGCTTTTAGTCCAACTCTAATCCAGAAACACTTTTAATTTCTAGATCTGATATTCGTTCTCTATTAATCAGCTATTATTGTCTCTGTCATATTAATCTCTCTATATTTTGCCTTTACATTCTTGGACAACTTCACTTTAGTTTTCCATGAATTTTATTTCTGACAAAGTCATTCTACAATGTACTATCTCAATGCAGGATTGATTGCAAATTATTTTTGTTTCTTTGCAAACTTTCCTTTATTAATCATCCTCTTTCTTCCTCATTTTTTTCAACTCTTCACCAAAACTATTTTCTCTCCTTCCAATACACAAGTGAAGAATCATTAATATTATTGGTGCTGTCTTTCTAGTTTCTATGTGAATTCTGAAAGTAAATCATTTCAGCAGCATCTTCTGTAACTAGTTAAGATGATACAACCATTATCTAATTCTGCAATTTTGTTAACGCTGTTGCTGTTTTTATAGTCTCAAAGTGCTCTTTGTTTGCTTGTTTCTGGAACATATATACTCATATGTATATGTAAAGAACTCCTTCCAATCTCTGCATTTGCCAGCAAATGGGATGAAGAATTTGTGCTGCCAGTGATCAGTATCAGTGTAGGTGCTTATGGAACATCCTTTTCTTTGACCTAAAGCCAGAAGACAAATGAAAGCACCCAGATTCTTTCTCAGTTCTCAGTGTCTAATAAGCATGCAAAGTATAATTTCTTAGGCCTATTTTCCAGGTATTTAAGACTCTGAAATTATGAGGTATGTGAACCTTGGAGCCCCAGGATACATGCTACCAAGATCTTTGCTATGGCAGCCCCTACTTGTAGCATCACATTTGCGGTGGTTATAGCTGCCACTGCGCTTAACAAATCACTGGCCTTCCTCACTTCCACTATGTTCAGTTTCTGAAATTTATCTCCAAGTCCAGCTATGGAACAGAGAACCTGGTTAACTTACAACACAGCATCCCTGCCACTGGCAGCAGTTTGGCCAGTTTGGGACATGACCCAAACCTATTTTATGAATGTAGAAGCTAACAATTGGAAAGGGAAAGGATATGTCTGGCATCTACTAGGTAAGAGAGCTGTTCTCTTTATTAGGCAAAGCCCCAATTTTTTTTTTTTTTTTCTCTATCCACTTCTATTGCAATTCTTGTTGGAAAAATTGGAGTGAAGCAATCAGTTGCCTGTCAAAACTCATTTTTTGGATTGTTGTGAATGGTGATCTTTTCTAAAAATTGGTGTTTTACTCCTCTGCTTGTTCCTAATCACCAGTCTTATCATTGCTCTAGTCAAGCTTGCACGAAAATCCTCAGTTAAGTGTCCTTGCTGTTTGCAAGGCTTGCTGATGTTGTCTGAGATTCTTCTAGGGTCAAACGATAATCTACTAAACAGAATCCTTCATGACAGAGGCCCAGGACTGTCAGCAGTTTCATAAATAAATAAGTCAATCACCAAAGGTTATTTCTAACCCTTTTTTAAACCTGGCATTCACTTAATAATTGGATTACCAACAAAGCTAATTTAACAGAGGAAATGTGCACACGCACATGCCCTCATGAACACATATGCATCATTTGTGGACATGCCTGTCTTCATGCATTAACATGCAGTGCTATCATGTATGAAATGCACGTGCATGGCATACATACGTATTGCATAGCCTCACATATGACTATATGCATGCCCTCATGCATAAATATAAACACAAACTCATGTAGGGACACGTGTATGCCTTCACATTTGAACACATTCATTGTCATTAAGAGACCTGAACCCTTGAGCAGATACTTCATATATGCATGATACTCCATCAGGAAAGCTTGCATGAAAAATAAAATGATTCAGGGGGCCGGCGCCATGGCGCAGCAGGTTAATCCTCGGCCTGCGGCACTGGCATCCTATATTGGTGCTGGTTCTAGTCCCGGTTGTTCCTTTTCCAGTCCAGCTCTCTGCTGTGGCCTGGGAGGGCAGTGGAGGATGGCCCAAGTGCTTGGGCCCCTGCACCTGTGTGGGAGACCAGGAAGAAACACCTGGCTCCTGGTGCTGGATTGGCGCAGTGCCAGCCGTTGAAGCCATTTGGGGAGTGAACCAATGGAAGGAAGACCTTTCTCTCTGTTTCTCTCTCTTACTGTCTGTATCTCTACCTGTCAAATAAATAAATAAAATCTTTAAAAAAATAAAATAAAATAATTCAGAACAATCACACCACAACTAAGAAAACAGTTTAACATACGCATATCAAAGTTAGACGCCAGGTATGAGATATAACTGAAAGGAAAAGGAAAGAAAGACATGAAATGGCTATGTAGTAGGAAGAATGATGTGTTTGGTACTTTACACACATTCTTTGATTCATAATAATTTGGGAAGGAAGGTATCTGGGCTCAAATGAATTCAATTATTGATCCGTGAAATTTATCCGGTACCTACTATATACTCAGCAGTGAAATTGAGACTAGGAAAGGTAATTTATAGTTAGCTACTCATTGATATTGGCAAGTGTCAAATCTAACTGCATTGCCCATGTGTTTTCCACTAACACATCTAAAATGCAAGATTGATTCTTTTTCTTGTTATTTTTTTCCTAGAACATAATTCTCACAAAAGTTTTTGTGGAACAAGTCAAATAGAACTGGAGTATTATTTTACCTTGTAAAACTCTGAGTTTGTTTTTGAATGAAAGTTTCCATATGATTTTTCTATATCAGAAATGTTCAGTAGAACACAGGTTTAAAATACTAACTTGGGGAAATGGGGATGGTAGCAAAGTTTCTGAATCTATAGCTGTATCTCACCACCTTCCACACTAATAGAACTACTGAAAGAGTAGAAGGGCCAGTGCTATGGTGTAATGGGTAAAGCCGCCACCTGCAGTGCCAATATCCCAAATGGGCGCCAGTTCCAGTCCCAGTTGTTCCACTTGCAATCCAGTTTCTGCTATGACCTGGAAAAGCAGTAGAAGATGGTAAAGTCCTTAGGCCCCTGCACCCATGTGGGAGAACCAGAAGAAGCTCCTGGTTCCTGGCTTCAGATAGGTGCAGCTTAGCTGTTGTTGCCAATTGGGCAGTGAACCAGTGAGTGGAAAACCTCTCTCCCTCCCTCTCTCTGCCTCTCCTTCTCTCTGTGAATCTCTTTCAAGTAAAAATGAATAAATCTTTTAAAAAAGAAAGAGTAGAACCAGCAAGCCACAAAGTCGTTCAGCAAAAATGTAGCTACAAGGTGTCCCACAAACCTGCAAAGACAAACCAGGAGATATGAGCCACCAAAAACAAAAGTACTATATGGAATCAGCAACTGCACCAGAGGAAACAGAGCAGGACAAAGAGGCTTTCAGGGAGCCTTGGGACCAAGAAGATCAATAATACCTAAACAGAATCCTCAAGAGGCCAGGCTGAGAACAGCAGCCAAAAGTGGGAAGGAAGCTTATGGGCTCCAACCTGCAGCATGAGGCAATGGGATAACAACAAGGTCAGAGGGAGGTGAAATGGTCTCTGTTAACTAATCATCCAAAGCTTTCTTAGGACAAAGGTCCATGCTGGGGAGAAATTACTAGGAATAGAATTCAATAATATACATGTAAGGGGAGAGGAAAAGTACTTCAAGTCTTAGAAAGTAAAGGCCATGTTTCTAAACACTAGGAAAATAACAGAAAAAGGAATGCTGAGACTATCTGGTGAGAAGAGTTATACTGGCCCATCTCCTTCTCACACAAATAGAGGAAGAAATTTCCCTGATGAAAATAGAAGCAAAAATCCTCAACAAAATTCTAGCAAATCAAATTCAACAGCACATCAGAAAGATCATTCACCCAGACCAAGTGGGATTTATATCTGGTATGCAGGGATGGTTCAACATTCACAAATCAATCAATGTAATACACCACACTAACAAACTGAAGAACAAAAACTATGATTATCTCAACAGATACAGAGAAAGCATTTGATAAAATATAATGCACTTTCATGATGAAAACTCTAAGCAAACTGGGTATACAAGGGACATTCCTTAACACAATGAAGAAAATCTATGACAAACCCATAGCATTCCATTGAGATTTGCAAAGAGACAAAGATGCTCACTCTCATCACTGCCATTCAGTATAGTCATGGAAGATTTAGTCAGAGCCACTGGGCAAGAAAAAGAAATCAAAGGGATACAAACTAGGAAGGATGAAGTCAAACTATCCCTATTTGCAGATGACATGATTATATATAGAGAGGATCCAAAAAACTCCAGTAAGAGACTACTGGAACTCATAGAAGACTTTGGTAAAGTAGCAGGATATAAAATGAGTACACAAAAATCAAAAAGCCTTTATATACACAGATAATGCCATGGCTGAGAAAGAACTTCTAAGATCAATCCCATTCACAATAGCTGCAACAAAAATCATACACCTTGGAGCAAATTTAACCAAAGATATCAAAGATATCTATAATTAGAATTATAAAACATTAAAGGAAGAAATAGGAGAAGACACACAAAAAATGGAAAAACCTTCCATGTTCTTGGATTAGAAGAATCAATATCAGGGCTGGCGCTGTGGTGCAGCAGGTTAACGCCCTGGTCTGAAGTGCTGGCATCCCATATGGGTGCCAGTTCTAGTCCCGGCTGCTCCTCTTCTGATCCAGCTCTCTACCATGGCCTAGGAAAGCAGTAGAAGATGGGCCCAAGCGCTTGAGCTCCTGCACCCACGTGGAAGACCTGGAAGAAGCTCCTGGCTTCTAACTTCGGATTGGCACAGCTCCGGCCATTGCGGCCATCTGGGGAGTGAACCAGCAGATGGACGACCTCTCTCTCTGTCTCTACCTCTCACTGTAACTGTCTTTCAAATAAATTAAATAAGTCTTTAAGAAAATAAGAAGAATATTATCAAAATGTCCATACTTCTGAAAGCAATTTACAGATTCAATGCAATACCAATCAAAATACAAAGGACATTCTTCTCAGATCCAGAAAAAATGATGTTGAAATTCATATGGAAACACAGGAGACCCCGAATAACTAAAGCAATCTTATACAACAAAATAAAACCAGAGGCATCATAATACTAGACTTCAAGACATACACAGGGCAGTTATAATCAAAACATCTAGGTACTGGTATAAAAACAGATGGAAAGACCAATGGAACAGAACAGAAATGCCAGAAATCAATCCAAGCATCTACAACAAACTTATCTTTGACAAAGGAGCTAAAATCAATTGCTGGAGTAAATGAGTCCCTTCAACAAATGGTGCTGGAAAAACTGGATTTCCATATGCAAAAGTATGAAGCAAGACCCCTACCTTACATCTTACACAAAAATCCACTCAAAATGGATTAAAGACCTGAATCTACGACCAGATACCATCAAATTATTAAAGGACACTGGGGGCCGGCATCGCGGCTCACTAGGCTAATCCTCCGCCTGCGGCGCCGACACCCTGGGTTCTAGTCCCGGTTGGGGCGCCAGATTATGTCCCGGTTGCTCCTCTTCCAGTCCAGCTCTGCTGTGGCCCAGAAGTACAGTGGAGGATGGCCCAAGTGCTTGGTCCCTGCACTCGCATGGGAGACCAGGAGGAAGCACCTGGCTCCTGGCTTTGGATCAGCGCAGTGCGCTGGCCATAGCGGCCATTTTGGGGGGTGAACATTGGAAAAGGAAGACGTTTCTCTCTCTCTCTCTCTCTCTCTCTCTCTCTCTCTCTAACTCTGCTTGTCACAAAAAAGGACACTGGGGAAACCCTGAAAGACATTGACATAAGCAAAGAGTTCTTGGAAGACACTACAGGCACAGGCAGTCAAAGCCAAGATTTACAAATGGGATTACATCAAATTGAGAAGTTTCTGTGCTGCAAAAGAAACACTCAGCAAAGTGAAGAGGCAACCAACAGAATGGGAGAAATTAGCACTATTAGACTGCTGAAGGTTTAAGAACCAGAATAGAACCAGAATATACAAAGAGATCAAGAAACTCAACAAGAACAACAACAACGACAAAAAAAGTCAGTGAAGAAATGGGCCAAGGACTTAAACAGACATTTTTGTAAATTGGAAATTCAAATGGCCAACAGACACATGATAAAAGGCTCAGGATCACTAGCCCTCAGCAAATGCAAATCAAAACCAAATGTGGTTTCACCTTACCCCAGTTAGAATGGCTTTCATTCAGAAATCAACAAACAACAAATGCTAGTAACAATGTGGGGGAAAAGGTACACTAATTCACTGTTGGTGGGAATGTAAACTGGTAAAGCCACTATGGAAGACAGTATGGAGGTACCTCAGGAATCTGAATATAGACCTACCATATAACCCAGCCATCCCACTCCTGGGAATTTACTCAAGGGAAATGAAATCAGCATATCAAAGAATTATCTGCACCTTCTGTTTATCACAGCTCATTCACAATAGCTAAGGCATAGAATCAACCCAAATGCCCATCAACTGAAGCTGGAGAAAGAAATTATGGGATATGTACACTATGAAATACTATACAGCAGTAAAAATAAAAATTAAATCCGGTCATTCACAACCAAATGGATGAACCTGGAAAACATCACACTCAGTGAAATAAGCCAGTCCCAAAGAGACAAATATTGTGTTATCCCTGACCTGTGATAACTAAAAGAGCACTTAAAATGCAATCTGTAGAAGTGAAATTGACACCTTGAGAAGCAATGACTTGAACTGCCATTGTGTTGACTGTTAAGGAACAGTTTTTTTTTTTTATATATATACTATTTGTTGAACTCTTTACTTAATATAGAATTGATCGTATGTGTATAAAGTCCATTGAAAATAGATCTCAGTGAAAAGTAAGAATAAGAGAGGGAGAAGGAAGAAGGGTGGGAGTATGGGTAGGAAGGCAGGCATAGTGGAGGGAACATGGTCCTATGGACTTACTTCTAAGTGTACAGTTTAAAAGCTTGCCATGGGACTCCAAATCCCCTTAAGCTGGGTGGTAAAAATACCATCTTAAGTGTTAAAGTGATCATTTGGATAGGATTAAGTGTCTCACAATAATAATAGATAGAATTAAAAAGGAGTGAATGCTCCAACATGGGAAGCAGTCCACACAGCAGACTCATAGAATGACAAACACCCTAAATAGCACTCTGACTTCAGAATCAGCCATAAGGCATTCTTGTCTGGCTGAAAAGCCCACAAGAGTATTTCACATATGGAAAGCCAAGACACTGAGGCAAAAAATGTCCTACAGGTAGGACCTTGGTGGGTGAGACCCCAGCGGAAAGAAGTGGTCACACCTTCCGATCCTTCAAAGCTCAGGGAACTCAATCACCTACCTGACCACCTACCTGATCCATTCCTAGAAGTTGCACAGGACCAATTCCAATCCTTAGGTGGTACTGGGTCCAAACAAATGAATTCATGTTTTTTACCTTAAAACTTGAAAATAGAGGAATTTTCATCGTAGAATTGAACCAATAGCAGTCTTACATCACTTCCAGGTGCATGATAATGTGCTTTATAATAAATACAGAATTTTCATCTCTATTAGAATTTTGCATCTTATACATTTTTTCTGTTATTTTTGTTATGGCATATGCATAAACATGTTGAAACACTGGAGGGGAAGCTCTTGGGGAATCTTGTGGAACATGAAAAATGATTTCTCTACAGGAATTTTAGGTTGTAGTTTGGGTGCTAAATAATGGTTTAATGCATTTGGAAGATATTCTGAAAAGCCATTTCTGGCCATGACTCACTAGGCTAATCCTCCACCTGCAGCAGCAGCACCCCGGTTCTAGTCCCAGTTGGGGTGCCAGATTCTGTCCCGGTTGCTCCTTTTCCAGTCCAGCTCTCTGCTGTGGCCCGGGAGGGCAGTGGAGGATGGCCCAAGTGCTTGGGCCCTGCACCCGCATGGGAGACCAGGAGAAGCACCTGGATCCTGGCTTCGGATCGGCGCAGTGCGCAGGCCATAGCGGCCATTTGCGGGGTGAACCAATGGAAAAGGAAAACCTTTCTCTCTCTCTCTCTCTCTATAACTCTGCCTGTCAAAAAAAAAAAAAAAGCCATTTCTGTATGATGAACTCTAAAATCTTGGATAACTATATACTTCCTTCTTCTATTTCATATATATTAATTAGATAATAACATTTTTAGAACATCTAAATCTTTTGTGACTCATTCAGTATTATTTATGATATTATAGTCCATTCCTATAAAAAAAGTGGTCATCAAAGAAGGAGAAACAGAGCCAGTTCTGTGGCGTAGCAGGAAAAGCCGTGGCCTGTAGTGCAGCTATCCCATATGGGCATCTGATCAAGTTCTGGCTGCTTTACTTCCTAACCAGCTCTCTGCTATGGCCTGGGAAAGCAGTGGAGGATGGCTCAAGTCCTTGGGCCCCTGTACCCACATGGGAAGACCAGGAGGAAGGTCCTGCTCCTGGCTTCAGATTAGCATAACTCCAGCCATAGCAGGCAATTGGAGAATGAACCAGCAGATGGAAGACCTCTCTCTGCCTCCTTCTCCTCTCTCTGTGTAACTCTTGATTTCCAAATAAATAAATAAATGTTTAAAAAAAAGGAGATATTTTTCTCTGAAGGGAGGAGAGAACTTCCACTCTGCCTATGGCCTTGTCTAAATACTGACAGAGGCTGGTGCTGCGGCTCACTAGGTTAATCCTCCACCTGCGGCGCCGGGCATCCCAGGGTTCTAGTCCTAGTCGTGGTGCTGGATTCTGTCTTGGTTGCCCCTCTTCCAGTCCAGCTCTCTGCTGTGGCCCAGGAGTGCAGTGGAGGATGGCCCAAGTGCTTGGGCCCTGCACCCCATGGGAGACCAGGAGAAGCACCTGGCTCCTGGCTTCGGATTAGCGCAGTGCACCGGCCACAACGCGGGGGTGAACCAACAGAAAAAGGAAGACCTTTCTCTCTGTCTCTCTCTCACTGTTCCACTCTGCCTGTCAAAAAAACAAAACAAAAACAAAAAAAAACTAAATACTGACAGAGTGTGTAGATTCAAAAGGCTTCCATAGCCTAGGCAGCTTATGTCAAAAGCCTCTGGCGATCACTGACGTCATACATAAGAGAGTTAATTGTTAAATTAAGAGCAAGAGTCACTGTGCACTAACTTCCTATGCAGGATCTCTGTCCTCAAAGTGTTGTATTATAATTATGTCTTAGTGCTCAAAAACGATGTATCATTCTTGGTTGCTTCTTTAAAGTTACTTAAGTCTCAAAAAAAAAAAAAAAACTGAAGTGAAATTAACTTCAAGATGCAGTGACTTTGAACAACCTTTGTTGTGACTGTTGAGGAACAGTTTTTGTTTGTCTTGCGCAAATTGTTGAACTCTTTACTTGGTATAAGGTTGGTCTTCTGTGTAGGAAGTTAAATGGATCTTGGTGAAGGATGGGACTGGGAATACGAGAGGGGGGAGGGGAAAGGGTGGGAGAGTGTGTGGGAGGGCGAATATGGTGGGAAGAATTACTATATTGTACTTATGAAATGCAAAAACAAATTTTTAACAAAAAGATTATGAGAAAATTTCATTCAAAATTTATGGTTCAAAATAAAAGAGTAAGGTGTGCAGAATAATGATTCTGTATACAAATGGATGAATTTCAGAAATACATGCTTGAGGAGCCAGCAATGCATGCTAAGCTGCCACCTGCAGAACCAGCATCCCATATGGGTGCTGGTTCAAGTCCTGGTTGCTCCACGTCCCACTCAGCTAATGCACATCCCTGCTAATGCACCTAGGAAGGCAGTAGAAAATCACCCATGTGCTTTGGCCCTTGCCACCATATGGAAGACCGAGAAGAAGCTCCTGCCTTTGGACAGCGTGATGTGGCCCTGGCTCTTGCAGGCATCTGGGAATGAACCAGCAGATGGAAGATCTCTCTTTGTGTAACTCTGCCTTTCAAATGCATAAATAAATTTTTTTAAAGAAGATATGCTTGAAGTGATGAAAAAATAATCAAATACTTCAAAATAAGTTATAATAAACATTTTTAAAGGATAAATGAATGACATAAATCTGATGTAGAAAAATAGAAGGTAGATTACTGGACAATGACATTAAAATTTTAAAATATAGGAAGGATGCAGAAATAAAGAATTAACTAGAAGAAACACAAAACTGAATAAATACATTTATGTGGTATTGTGGGATAATATATTAAGAGAAATAGAATACAGAAAAAGAAAAAGAAAAATCTGTTAAGTTAAAAGAAATGGAGGCATTGTAGTGCAGTGGGGTAAGTCACTGCATGTGATACCAGCATCCCATATGTGGTGCTGGTTCTAGTCCTGGCTACTCTGGTTTCAATCTATCTTCTGATTCATATGGCAGGACTCCCCCTGCCACCCACGTAGGAGACATGGGTAGAACTCCTGGCTTAGGCCTGGCTTAGGCTTGGCTTAGGCCTGGCCCAACCCTGGCTGTTGCAGCCATTTTGGGAATGAACCAGCAAATACAAGGTCTCCTTCTCTCTCTTGCTCACTCTTGCAAATAAATAAATAAATCTGTTTTAAAAAAGAAATGAAGATATATTTGAGATTTAAGAGTGGCTGTCAGGGGCCAGCAATGTGGCGTATCTAGTAAAGCTGCCTCCTACAACGCAGGCATCCCATATGGGCACTGGTTTGAGTCCCAGCTACTCCACTTCTGATCCAGCTCCCTGTTCACGGCCTGGGAAATCCTGCCACCCACATGGGCAACCCAGATAAAGCTCCTAGCTCCTGGCTTCATCCTGGCTCAGCCCTAATGATTGTAGCCATCTAGGAGTGAACCAGCAGATGGAAAATCTCTGCCTCTGTCTCTGTAACTCTTTCGAGTAAATAAATAATTTTCTTTTAAGAGTGGCTGTCAGATACAGAAGTTGCAAAAGTAAAGAAAACCCAATATGGGTATAAAATAGGGGAAGCACAGTAGAACCGAACAAATACTAAAAATTTAATTCTAAAAGCTTTAAGTATACAAAAACTTAACTTGATAAAACTTATAATTTGACATTATAACCAAAACAGCCACACAAAGACATCAACCTGTATTATGGTAACACTTAAAGAAAAAGAAAACAGAATCCACTGGGTATACAGGCAAAAAGATAAACTCGCCAATAGGGCAAAAAATAAGATTGTCTTCCATTTCTCTACAGCAATGTTTTATGACAGAAGACAATGTAGCAACATTTTTAAAACAAATTCAGGGAAAATGTGAGCCAGTAAGTTTATAGCTGATGTAAGTGACATCAAGTATCAAAGCCATAACAAATGTTATGAAAATTCAAGAATTTAGACAACATTGTGCCTATAAGCTCTTCTTCAGGCATTTACTCAGAATGGGCTTCTGACAACCAAAATGATCAGAGTGACAATAACATTAGGGCTAGTGATAAACGTTGAATGAATATTTACCTGAAAATCTAACACTAAATGGCAGTTTCAATAGAGAAAATAGAATAGGTAATTGCTATATATTTCTACAGCATCCGAAAAGGCTAAGAATGGGGAGACCAGGGTATGTGAAAAGTGGATCAGAATTAATGATTGCCATGTAATTACTGGCTGAAAAAGAAGAATGCTTTAAACTACATTTCGGGAGAGAATGAGAAGCAGAAATAGGTAATTTCCTATTTTCAGCGCTGCTTACAGTAGGAAACTAAAAAAACAACATCCAGAAAGAAAGAGACTGTAATTCTTATAAAATGATATTAATATAAAATTACCGTTAGAACAAAAATTACAAACCTTTGAAAACACCAAATAAAATGGTGAGGGAACAATCATAATTTCTGAAGGGATTATCTATTGGGAAAATAATAAATGAAATCAAGAGGATAGAAATAGAATTGTGGCTTCTTTAAAATATTTGTTTATATACTTGATATTGGAACAATGGAAATATTGGCACCATCTTGCTCTGTTTTAAAAGGCAAGCTCTCAAAAGCTAAAGAAAACCAAAACAGATGAACCCAACTTTATATTGTATTTGCAGCATATAGGAAAACTATTTTAAATGACTTTGGAATACAACAACTCCACACTATATGCCAGGTAAAATATAACCTAAGTACAAAAAGAACTGGAATAAAAAAATCATATTTTACTAACTATAACTTTGCTGAAAATGTGCATATTTTATGTTTGAATATATTAGTTTCTTTGAGAATCAGATGTTCAGCATGAAACAAAGTAGTTATATATCTGCAAGAGTAATGCGCTTAATCCTGTAAGGTTTTAAAAGGGAATAGAAGCCGGCGCCGCAGCTCACTAGGCTAATCCTCCGCCTTGCAGCGCTGGCACACCGGGTTCTAGTCCCAGTCGGGGCGCCGGATTCTGTCCTGGTTGCTCCTCTTCCAGGCCAGCTCTCTGCTGTGGCCCGGGAGTGCAGTGGAGGATGGCCCAAGTGCTTGGGCCCTGCACCCCATGGGAGACCAGGATAAGTACCTGGCTCCTGCCATCGGATCAGCGTGCTGCACCGGCCGCAGTGCACCGGTCGTGGCGGCCATTGGAGGGTGAACCAACGGCAAAGGGAGACCTTTCTCTCTCTCTCTCACTGTCCACTCTGCCTGTCAAAAAAAAAAAAAAAAAAAAAAGGAATAGAAAGGGAATAGAATATACCAACATAAACTTGGCACATAATTTGGGGCAGGCGCTGTGGCATAGTAGGTTAGGCCACCATCTGTGATGCTGACATCTCCTGTGATGAGACTCTGCTGCTCCACTTCCAATCCAGCTCCCTGCTAATGCGCTGGGAAAGAAGTGGAAGATGATCCAAGTGCTTGGGCCCCTGCACCCGCATGAGAGACCTGCAAGAATCTCCAGGTTCCTGGCTTCAGCCTGGCACAGCCCCAGCTGTTGCAGCCATTTGGGAAGTGAACCAGTGGACTGAAGATCTCTTTCTCTCTGTGTGTTTCTCCCTCTCTGTAACTCTCCCTTTAAATAAAAATAAACCTTTTAAAATGTATTTAAAAAGTTCTGTTCACTAAAAACACCTAGATTTAATGACCAACCCCATAGCAATAAAATGTAACAATAAAAAAAAAAAAACCCTTAGCATCCAAATTTCTGCTTTAATACCACTTTCCAAAATTTTGGAGAAATGACCAGTTCCAAGCCTGTGGCATGAAATGAATTAGTACTTCTTGTCATCTAGAAAATTAAGCAGTTATCAAAGAGTATTACAGATGGGCAAAAGGACACACAAACCAAGTGGCAAAGGTGGAACATCTGAACATCAGTCAGTTTATATATTGCAATGGATGGGGCCAGATTTGTGGTGCAGCAGGTTAATGCAGGCATCCTGTATGAGGGCTGGTTTAGGTCCTGGCTGCTTCACTTCCAATACAGCTACCTGCTAATGTGCCTGGGAAAGCAGCAGAACATGGCCCAAGTCCTTGGGTCCCTGAACCCATGTGGAAAACCTTGATGGAGTTCCAGGCTCCTGACTTCAGCCTGGCTGGGTCCTGGCTGTTGCTGCCAGTTGGGGAGTGAACCAGCAGACGGAAGATCTGTCACTTTCTCTCGTCTCTTCCTCTCTCTGTAACTCTGCTTCCAAATAAATAAATAAATCTTTACAAAAAACTGCAATGGACAAATATATCAAATATATTTAAAGTGTAATAATGAAAATAAAAATTGGTCATATTTAGACTATATTTTGTTAGTTTGAAAACTAAATTTGTTTTGTTTTAATAATTTGTTAGTTTGAAAGCTAAAAAATAAAGGGAAAGAGTCAACCAAACCATACTTGTATACAACTATACCTTAGGACACCTAAATAGTTAACAATGATAGGTATTTCCGTATTGAAGTATCGCACTGAGGGCGACAGAATTATAACATTTTAACACCCTAATGAATGATGGGTCCAGGCAAAAATCAATCATAACAAAACAATAAACCAGGTAGGATCTGCTTTCTGATGGGAGTATAACACATGATCTAAAGTATTCTTGTGAAGAAATTAAAGCTAAATATGATCCGTGCTCTAAATCTTATACCAATTTACATGAAATAGAACAAAGAACATGTTAATTGCCTTAAGCATGCAATTAGCAAAATCAAGACCATAAGAAACTATATAACCTGATTTCTTCAGTAAACAAACGGTAAACAAAATAGAGAAGACCTATTCAGAGACTTCAGAGCTCTTTCAACCAACTAAAATGCATCTGCCTTATTTGAATACTGATTTCAAGAGAAAAAAATTTAATCTTACATACTCAGAGATGTTAAACACTTATTGGTCATCTTTTGTTCTTAGGAAATTGTTAATTTTTAGGTATAATAGATCTGTGATTCTGTGTTTTATAAAGTACCTATTGAAATATTAAAGGTAAAAAAAAATCAAAATAACCTGCAGGGTAAAAGGGGAGTGGATTTGATAGACATAAAACAGGAGGGGACATGAGTTGGTAACTTAAGAATAGATACATAGAGGTCCTTCACCATTTCCTTTTCACTTTCACATATCTGAAATGGTTCATAAGATTTTCTTAAAATATACAGAATAAACAATAAAAAAACACAAGAGTTTGGGAGTAGCAGAAATCTCTGCATATTAAAATAAAACTATTGTTTTCATTTTTCATCTGGTATCACAGTATTTGGATAACACTATACAGACTCTTTCAAAAGTTGGGGAACAGAAGGCCTAGCATTTTTTTTAAGATTTATTTATTTATTTATTTATTTGAAAGGCAAAATTACAGAGACACACAGAGAGAGAGAGGTCTTCCATCCACTGGTTTACTCCCCAAATGGCCGCCACAACTGGGGCTGCATCAGTCTGAAGCCAGGAGCCTGGAGCTTCCTCAGGGTCTCCCACATGGGTGCAGGTGCCCAAGGACTTGGGCCATCTTCTACTGCTTTCCCAGGCTATAGCAGAGAGCTGAATCGGAAGTGGAGCAGCCAGATCTCAAACAGGCTCCCATATGGGATGCCGGCGCTGCAGACGGCAGCTTTTACCCGCTATACCACAGCGCCAGCCCCAGGCCTAGTTTTAAATGTAGAAAATAAGAACAGAGTTGTTTGAGATGTTTTTTCCTGGTCATTTCAAAAAAAAAAAAATGTTTTCTTTGAGACACACAGAAATATAGCTAACTAGAAAGCTTGTGGTTCATAATTTTAACAGATACCTTTATCCAAGGAAATCAGGTCTCTTCAATATTGTCTATTTCCTCTCCAAAAGCATGAAGTATCTAATATAACACACTTCGTTAACACAGAGATGGATTATTTGGTGTGTAATTTGCTTTCACCCTTCCCTCCCACTATATTATCTATTTTTTTTTTTACTTTTAAAAACCATAAAACATTGAAGAATAGGTTTTTAAAATATACAAGATCTTAACATCTCTGAATTAGGATTAAAATGTATCAGGTATAGAGTAAAAAAAAAAACTAAATATTTTAAAGAAAAATAATCATAAACTCAGAAGGCCCTATATTTTATGAATTCCTCCAAGATTTAACCCACAATTGCTGAGAGCGGAATAAACATTCCTCTGTGAGTTTATTGCACTGTTTTGAGGAGTCATTAATTTAGCTCGGTACAGCAATGACCCAAGGAGTGAGTGATCACAGTGACTGATGGAAATAAGAGTGCGATTATGCTCTCCAGGAGCTATTTATTGCTAATGCAAATGAATTCAGAAGAGCACGCATGTAAGAGGGAGGACAGCAAATGGTGGGCAACTATGTAAATGTACTGTGTTCTCCAGAGACTTAGGATCCAAGAAACAGCTCATGAAAGAGAACAAAAGCCTTCAGCTGTGTCACATACAACCACATGTGAGAGAGGTTAGCTGCAAAGGTGGGCTGATTGTACGGACAGCATCCGGTCTCCTCTCTACCTCCACGACTGAGAGCTCAGCCTCCAACTTACACTGTCTCCCCCCATTTCTCTCGTGAGGAAAGTTTGCAGAGGAACTAACAATATGGAACAGCAACTCCATGACCATTTTATTTAGGCATGCCAGTCCCATGATTGAATATAAAACCTGAAAACAAAGCACTGTGGATTCAGTCCTGAATTTGTCTTATAGGAAAGAGCATGTACCAGGTGGATGCTGCAGCACTGCCCCCCTCCCCACCCCCCCGACCCTCCCCGGAAAGCAGGTATTTGACCTCCCAGCTGCTGCAATTCTTTCCTCAGCTGCCAGCCCCCTCATGGAGTTCCAGTGGCTGAAGGCAGCACCTCACTCAAGGCCATGCCCTCTCCCTGGGACAGTTCTCCTCCAATATCTGATCAACATGGGGATGCATACCCCAGGGCCACCCCCTGTCCGTTTTCTGAAAAACCATCTTACTGCAGAGCTCCCTGTGGGCTGAAGAGTCCTTAAGTGGAGTTCTATAAACAGCACATCTCCCTCTACCCAATATGGCTTCCCTTTTATTCTCAGGTATGATCTCAAGAGAACTCCTTAAAAATACTTTCAGAACCCCAATATCCAAATCAGAGTTTGCTTCCTAGGATCCCATGAGGGTGGGCACCAAATACTTAAGGGGCATATGACTCAGTACAGGTAGCAAGACACTAACACTTAATGAGGCTACACAGATACTGGCTTGAGATACTTGCACTTCCAAGGTGTGACTTACAAAGCACTACACTTCGGAGTGTCAAAGACTTGGGTGACTGAAGACACTTTATTCAGAATGAGTCAAGACAGTAACAGGAATCTCACTTACATAGACGAGTATTCTCTCCATGTTGTCTAGCTTCCTGGTCATTGACCACACAAATACAAAAGCAGAACTCAATTCTCAAGGAGGTACAGCCCTCCCTAATGTACCTCCATCTATAAAAACCAGCTTATTGTCAAGTACATTAGCTGGGAAGCTTTAGAGGAGATTTAGTGACTTGATGCAGAATATTGAATTTGCCTTTTACCAATGGCTAGTCCAATAGTGCTGGCAGAAAGATTGAGGATTTTTTTTTTCTGTTTTTATGTCCCCACTTGGATTACTGTGGTTAATTGAAAATAGCAGGTTGTTATAAAACACGAAGCAAGGTATTCATTGCAAGAGAAGCCAATAGCTCAGAGGACAAGAATTTCAGAGAAAGAATAAACCTGGGATGCTGGCATCTGGGGAGGTGGCTGCTAAGTGCTTCAATATCCAACCTCTGCACCAAAGGGACGTGAGCCAGGGTTTATAAAGGGAAACACACATTGTTTTAGAAAGTTTATTTATTTATTTTTGTTTATTTGAAAGGCAGAGAAAAAGACAGAAGGAGTGACATTTTCTCTTGTTCATTCTCCAAATGTCTGCAACAGTTGCGGGCTGGGCCAGGTCAAAGCCAGGAGCTGGGAATTCCATCTGGTTCTCCTACATGTGTTGCAGGGACCCACATACTGGGCCATTATCTGCTACCTCCTGGGTGTTCATCAGCAGGCAGCTGGATCAGAACAGAAGACGTAATCCAGCCCAGTCACTCCAATATAGGATGCAGGCATCCCAAGAACTAGCTTAATCCATGGACCACTACCTTGACCCCAGGAAACACAAATTTAGCCACATGATTACAATCATGCAACAAGTACGTAGGGAGCCCAGATTTCCAGGGTCGCATTGCCAGTGGGTCCTTATATTGTCACAAGGTGTTCTGATTCTTTGCAACCATTGCATCAACACTCAGGTTTCAAACAAATCAAGGAGTGGATAGTGGGCCCCAGATCAGACATAAGTCACTTAAGTATTTTAGTCCTCTAAGCAGAATTTTTTTAGCCTATCCCAAACTGCTATGCACCATCATACACTGAAGGCTTACTATGCATCAGAACTCTGGGAACAATTTAATATAAGTGCATTTATCATCCCCGCTTGATGCTAGGCCTCTTGGAGACAAAGATGTCCCCATTGTGTCCACCTCTACATTCCCCAAGCTTAGCAGAGGACCTGGAACTCAGCACTCACAAAAACATCATTGATGGAATGAAGAGTATCATGACTCCTCTGAGACCCAGGGATAACTGCTATCATCCTCCTCATTTTATGGCTGGCAAGCCCAAGACTTGGGTCAAGGTCTCACAGCTAGGGGGTGAAAAAACACATCAGTCTCCACAACCAACACTGGCTACTCCACAACATGAAAGCTCATCTAGTTAGCTTGCTGAGTGCTTTGCTTGCCCAACTTAACAGCAAAGGGAGAGGGGAGACCCTGGGGGGAAAAAAAGAATCCTTGCTTACAACACCTTCTGCTTTCTTGCTCACTTGCCACATTCTTGAGAGCCTATTTCCAGCCTCAATCCTCCCCCAATCTTCCCTGGCCGCACAGCTCTTTCTCGTTCTGAACACCAGTAGCCCTTAATGTCCATTTAACAAACAAACACAAAAATTACCTTAGCTCTCTCACATAGTTTCTTCTTGTTATGTGCATAGGTAATGTAGGCAATGAATATGCCCATTTTTGACTTGGGTTCTTGTGTGAACAGAGTTTATTTGGTACCAAGGGAATAAATGTACTTTCACTCACGAGCGTGGGCTGCTCCACACATGAGTGTGCCAAAGACTGGCGAGTAAACCAGAGAGAAAAGAAAAACCAGAAACGGTACCTATAATTCTGAAGGTCTGCCTAAGCTCAGCAGAGCTCACTCAGGAGCGGGATGTCCCGGTGCGGTCCGCCGTGCAAAGCCCGCAAGCTTTAGAAGCAGTTCATCCAGGCGAAGACCAGGGTGCAAAGAAATCCCTCGCCCGGCTTCCACCTCTTTTTATAAGGAAGGGGCGGTACCCCCAATTAAATATGTAAATAGGGTGGGGTGTGAGCAGGCGCCTGGGTCCCGGATGTGGTAGGTGCATCCTGAGAAGGTGGGCATACCAAATCCACAGTTCAAGAGACAGTAACATTATTCCAGCTTGCCTAAACTAACTTCCTATTTATCCCACATCATTGAGTCCTCTAAACTTTCCAGCTGCATTTTTTTTTGCTTTTAAGATTTTATTTCATTGTAATCTTCTAAGGGCTGGTACTATTTCATTGTGTGGGACAGCCCATGCCTAGCACAAAGCAGAGCACACAGACCCGCTGGAGTCACCAGCTAAGGTCGTAAATAACACCAGTCCCGGGCCGGGAACGTTTTTTCCCCTTTCATTTGTGGATTTTTTCCCAATGCCACACCTTAGAACTACAGATTCCCTTACCCTGTCTGTGTTGCTGAAGTTCTGAACCCATCTAGAAGTTGCTGAGCAAAACCGGAAGATGCTCTTTCCAAAGAAAATCAGAGGAAGAGAAACTGATGAGGTTTTTCCTGCCTGCCTTGTACACTTTGCTCAATGCAGTGAGCGTTTGGGTTTTATTTCCTGAGAGACCAAGGACTTTCGCATCAAAAGCAACACAGTGATTACGGCCAGCAAAATTCCTGTAAAAGGGGTCAAGAAGCTTCTGAGAGAGACACTTAACTGATTAAAATAAGAAAGAGCCACAATTTTTAGCACTCCCTGGAAGAATTCGGTGGAGGGATAGTTAAAATTATCAATTTTGTTACAAGAATAGGACAAGGCTGTCTCTGTGCCAGAGTAATTATCTAGTTAATTGCTCTAGAATGAGTTTAACCCAGTTTCCAGATCCATAACACACATTTTGCCAAATGTGATGTGACTTATGCCAGCAACCTGCAACAGTTTCAATTGCAAAAGTTATCAGTGGAATTGAAGGACACCCACAGGTGCCTTTGGCAGACCCAAGACTGCAAAGAAGCACTCACACGGAAGGGAAAGAAGAAAAGGAGCAAACACTGACAACTAGATCCAAGAAGTGCAGGAAAGGAGAACAAAATGTGATGTGGACAGAGGGAAACAGACAGGAAGGGAAATGAACAGGGGGAAAGGAAAAAATCAGCAAATGTGGAGAGAACAGGGCATTGCCACTGGCAATCAGAATACAATGCATTTTTGGCCTCAAAGATGTTATTGCTCTTTTTTTGAGAATTAAATGAAATAAAGTATATAATGAACTAGGCAATGTACCAGATGCAGAGTAACAATACCGTCTTTTCTTTCCCCAAAGGGCTGTTTGTTTGCATATACCCTTTAAGCATATAATGTGACTAATTAGGAAAACAATAATGGCAATGTTTTTTTTTTTTAATTACTGGGAAAGTCTTGGCTGGTCTGTTCCCAAGAAAAGCCTTGAGCTCCTAGATGTATAGAATACTCCATCTGCTACCCAAAGTCCTGCTGGCATTTCATGAATTGTAGTTTTCATTCCTGTACCAGATAACTTTAGAAACAAAGGTTACACAAGCCAAGTCCCTCAGTGTATGCAAGGATTGAGTATCTCCTAATTCCAAATCTTCTCTTTTTGCATGGTAACAGTTTTCTGCTTGTTCATCTCAATAAAACATACAAAAGAAAAGAAAAAAACTCCCAAACCTTATCAAAATCTTAAATAAATCCCCAGATCTCATTGTGGTCAAAAGGTTTCTCGCCTTTCCCCTGGAAGGCTCTCTGTCGGAGTTTTTCCTCAGGGACCCGCGGACTTCCATGTGCTGTGTCCCCAGACTGAGACACGTGTAGCAAGGAGTGCTGAAAGGCCCGAAAGTGAGCAGCAGAGGAAAAGAAAAAAATCTCAGCACCCGAAACCTGGTCAACTAATCCATCTCTAAATAACCGAGAGATACTGATAAACACATTCAAGTCTTAACTGTGACTTAAGATGGCTCCAGGATCTGCGCACCTTGTGATCTTAAGAGTAACATTTTCAAATCACTGTAAAAAGAGAGGAATTGTGATGAAGGGACATTCTGCAACATCCCACAGTGGTTCAGCCACGATTGGTAAAGGTCTCTTCATTTTCAGGGCAAAGTGTGCCCTTGCGTTATATCCTGGGTGGTCTGAAAGCCCGAAGCAATGGCTCCAAATCAAGTCTTCATTATTACCCTTTTAATTCTTTTAAAGAATTCTTTAGTTCGTATCTTTTAAAGAATGTAACTATCTAACCCAGCTCCTAGAACATGCATGGCAGTCAACACGCGTTAGGTCCCTGGCTGTCCATTCCCATCCATGTCAATGGCGTCTATGGTGGAAGCAAACACGTGGTCGCCAGGTCACTGGAACTGTGCTCTATCTTGGAGCAGCTCCCCGCGCCCACTCTGCAAGGCTGGGTCTCAGTTTGCCCCTGTAGTATTTGCCCGAGGTTGAACTGTGTGCTGGTGTGGAGTCCTGTTCACTTTCTTTAGGAAACAGAGACAGCATTAGGATTTGAATTAGGGATTTGCATTAGGACTGCCAATGATCTGTTTCTCGCTGTTTCTGTGCCTTTCTCCCCCTTTTTCTGGGTGCTTGTTTACTGCTGTGTGTAGGCAAATTAAAAGTAAACAAAATCAAGAAGAAAAGTGTTGGCTGTTTGCAGATGATATCACTTAGCAAGAAACAAAGAGGGGGGAGGAGTCACATCTACAGGCAGCTGCACTCCAGTCTTCAATTTAATTCACTTTCCACCAGCAACAAGAGCGAGAATCATTTGCCTCAATGTGGGGAAATCAGAGGCGGGAAGCTTCGCTGCCTTCAGAGATGGAGAGCGGCTGCCCGAGACGGCGGTGGTGGCAGGCGCTGCTCATCACAGGGCAACCAGTGTCTGGATGATAACATGCACTCCGGAAAGCGGCCGTTGCGAGTGTTTTGTGGTTCTGCCTAGGAAGTGATCCATTGTGCCTTGCTCTAGGGACACATGTGGAGACCAGCTCTCCACAGACCCGGACATGGACATGTCTGTAATCTCTGGACACTAAAAGATAAGCTTTACAGGCAAGATCTGAAAAGATGGCTGCCAAGAGTAGGACGTGTGAATGAACACATAATGAGCAAAGTCCCATGAACCCCGGAGAACACTCATACAAACACTGATGACCAGGAGAGACACACAAACTGTGAATATTGCTGAACGTGTGGAAATGTGAGAAGTGTCCTAGTGTAACTTTCATATTATTACTTAGTACTTGTTTGTATATTACTTAGGAAAATCCTACCATGGTCAGGCTAGAGGCTGAGTGCCTTACTTTCATTATTTAATTCATTCTCTAAAACAACCGATAGTAATGGGAACTATTATTTTCCCCTTATTCTGATAGGGAAACTGATGCCTTGCTAAGTAACCATTTTTAAAGAGAAAAAAAAGTACTTCCAGAATAAAACGTTTTGTCTGTTTAGATGAATGAAATATCTATATATTTGTATTAGAGTTGAGTAAAATTGTTTATGAAAAATAAAGTTGAAATCTGTAAGTACTTTGGCATGGTTCACTAAGATGTTTTCAGCCAGGTTTACATGCTGTGTCAATTTCCTGGATTGATTTATTTGAGTTGTTTTACTTCAACTGCTTAAAAACAAAACTAAGACAGCACAAAAATACAGCTGTTCATACACTAGCTTGTTCATCTGCTATGACCTAATCTGAGCTTTAAAAAAATATTTAGAAAGATCAAATTCTTCCAGCTCAGCATTCATGCATGCCATTTGTAGTGTTGGGATCATCCCTGGGAACTTCAAGGGAAAAAAGTGCTCTCCTCCCTCAGGTGCTATTTGCAGAAGTCACTCATCTATTGATTCCTGATGTTTCTGGCTTTAGCAAGATAAGACTCCTAATCCATCCACTGAATGTTACTCTGCCAGAGATGAAATAGCTTTAATGCCAACAAAGATTACTGTGATGTTAGACTGGAGAAGATTGTGTTGTTGGAATTACAGCAGTCCAGGAATCCTTGCCATCTCGTGTTAATGCCATATTGAAGCCAAACATTGACTCGTCCTCTTACTCAGCTTAGAAATCTGGGGTACAGAACTATACATGTGCAATGAACTCTGGTAAAATGACTCATTTCCCATTGTAAATCCTAGTGGTTCTCTGTCACCTGGCTTCTTCCTCATAAGAATATTTAGCTATTCCTGCAATGCTATCAGTTTTAAAATACACCATCGGCTGTTTTTTTAATCATATCCCTTCAGAGGAAGAAATACTACATTAAATATATAAATCAGTGTAAGAAGGATTCTAGTTTCAGAAAACATTACTGCATCCTAGAACTTAGGTGTATTATGTTTTATACTTATGTCTATCTACATACATGTGTATGGATAATGTCACAATTATGCATTAACTTATATTTATGTGCATATAAATAAAAACAAGAAGCAGTAAAAGAAACAGGTCACGGGAGTTTTGTTTTTTTTTTTTTACATATGTCTATGTGAACCTACATTTTCCACTTTGTTTTTATTCGCTTGATGGCAAATGGAGTCTAGACATCTGAGGAATTGAACTGCAAGCCAAACTGAGCTTTGACTAGAAAGTCAATAAGAAGCCATCTGCTCTGGGACACAGAGCACTTACAATGCTGAGTTTCAGTTGAATCCTGGCTACTCTGCTTCAAATCCAGCTTCCTGTTAATGCACCTAGGAAGGCAGCAGACGTGGCCCAAATTCTTGGGCTCCCTGCCACCCTGTAGGAGACCAGGATGGAGTTCTGAGCTCCTGGCTTCAGCACGGCCCATCCTGGCCATTTCAGCGATTTGGGGAGTAAACCAACATTTGGAAAATCTCTCTCTCTCTCTCCTTCTCCTCTTCTGTTTACCATTCTGACTTTCAAAGAAAGAAATGTCTTTCAAAATAAAAAAGAAAGCCATCTATTCACGCATTTATTCCTTTGTCAAATAATAAGAGAACACTGTGTGTTTTTATGTAAAGCCTGACAATACTGGGAACAGAACTGTAGGAGTCTGAGGCTGGTATTTCTCACAGCGAGATGCCAGAACAAACAATGCCCAGGCAGACCCAGAATATTTCAGATAAGCCAACAAACAGGAAGGTGATCCCCTCCAGTCCCAGCAGGTAGCACCTGATACAAGAAGCAAGCCAAAAAAACGTGAGCAGGGCAGGAAGTGAGAGGCATCCACCCTGTAGTAGAGAAGTACAGCAGGACCTGGGACCCAGGCACAGGGGGACGACTGGGATGGCCTGCCTCTTGTCACTCTGTATGTCCTCTGCCTTACATCACAGTGTGCGTACCCTCTCTACCAGAATCCCTTAAGTGTACTCTTGGGGCTTCTCAAAGCTCTATGTGTCAACTACAGTTTATGCATTTTACAAAGAGAAGCAAGACACCTGTTGCTGCGTATTAAACAGATGCACAATCAAGACAATCCATGAAAAGGAAAAATAAATTCTAAGGCAGCTGGCCTATGTAATCTAAGGGTTACAAACTCTGGGACAGATCAGCCTATCTTCATGGCGTGAAACCTGAGCTCATGAAATATTGTGGAAGAAGAGCATTAGCGCCCAAAAGAGATTAAATAGCACGAGAGGAAGAGAAGCAGATGGAGCATGACCTGGGAATGGTGCATGAAACATGTGCGCACGAGACTGGGACATAAAATGGGATTGTAGAGGCTTTTGATAAGTGGTTTTCCACATGCTTGGGTGGTCAAGAACACAGGCCAAGTTTTAGTAGCTTGTAAATCACAACTGTCCATCCAACCAACTTCTTGATAGCAATAAAATGTCACAAAGAATCAATGTAATGAACCAAGTGAAAATATGAAAATACCTACTGGAGGGCTTCCTTTCATTTAAAAAATATGGACTGGGATCAGAACTCTTATTTGATCTTATTGAATCTTTGCTCACATTTTGTTTTGAAAAATTGATCAACTTGCCAATGCAACTTAGCCAACCACTAAACTGGGTTCATAGGTTCATTTGAAGAACAAAAGATGATGTTGATAAATATACTCTGAATTCCCTAAAACATTGCTTGGGATATAATAGGGAATACTTGCTGAGAAGCAATTGTTTATACCATGTCAGCAGATAATTTTCTGTGGGTATTGCGCATTTCTGCATGTCTTCCATGGATTACCTTGCAAAAATGTTTACACAGTGAACAGCTTAGAAGATAGAAATGGTGTCTCTCCCTGCAGAGCAGAGGGGAGATTTGCTTACATCAAGTATCATAGAGATCCCACTGTGAAATATTTGGGTTCCTTAAACTGAGGGTACCTCTCCTGCCACACAACCCCTTGTGTGTGCAGGCATGTGAGGTCCTGATTGCATCACCCTGTGGCTACTGGGCCTCAGGAAATACATGGGAACACGTGGATGTTGCTATTCCTGTGCATACTCAGCGAGATCCACCTCAGAACCTTAGCCTTTGTCTCTGACCCAGTAGTCTCGTGTCTTCTGCCAACTTCTGTGAAATTCTGGCAGGCCAACTTGTTAGATTACCAGGAACTTGAAATCTCAGAGCATTTCTGAAAATGAACCCTTCAGAGTTCTTAACACAGAGCACTCAAAACCCAATCTGTCTTCACAATATTTCCCCATGGATTTGCCTTGTGGGTAGTAATTACTACCACATAGCCAATCTTTTGATTAAAGAAAGTTCCTATAAATTTGTAAATATATTAACTCTAAGACCTACTACAGTGAGTCATTAACGCCTAATTGCTAATTGGACCATTGTTTGGTTTGTGAAACACTTAGCAAATTTCAAAAGTAACAGAAAATAGGAAGGTCCTTTGGAATAGTAACCTGGGGCTGATGGGCACTTTTCTGGAAAGACTTCTTTGAAATATTCCCCCTTGGTGGTGGGGACAGAGGAGAAGAGAAATGGAGTAGAGGTGTGTTGCTACGTTTCCTCATTTCTCATTGCATCCCTTTGATGCAAAATACACAATCTTAATGGGAGCCATTTGGTGCGGAGGTTAAGATGCTACTTGGGATGTCCATATCACATATCAGAGCACTGGGTTCCAGTCCTTGTTCCACTCCCCGCTCAGTTTCTTGTTAATGCACACCCTGGGGGTGTGCAGTGATGGCTCAAGGGCATGAGTTCCTACTACCTACTTGGGAGACCCACATGGATTTCCAGGCTCTTGGCTTTGGCCTGGTCCAGCCCCTGTTTTGGCAAGCAAGTGGGAATAGAATCAGCAAACGGGAAATCTCTGTTTCAGAAATAAATAAAATTTTTAAAAAACAAAATATCTGAAAGCAAACATGTAGAAAAATCAATTTAAAATTTTAAATATAAATCATATAAAAATAAAAATGTATTTTCAGTTTCATCTTTCATCAGTAATTATTTGGTATTTGTTCAATGTGCATAGTAACTTGTATTACCCCATACTCCTCCACAACACTGGATCCACTCCTGAGCCGGAAACATGTACTGGTTTTGCATCCTTCCCTCTACCTTCTGTCCCACACCCCCAGCTTCTTTCCATCTGAAGTCTATCACGGAAATTTGCATAGACACTAGATGTACTCTTGAAACTCTATACCACACACAGCTCTGTCAAAAGAATAAACACAAAACAAAGAATTTATTCTATTCTGTCAAACAACTCCAGGATATCAGTACCTCATGAGTACTATGAAAAATGAGCCAAATAACTCCAGACTATGTGCAACATTTAAAAATCATAAGTGTGGTTTTCACGATGTTGAGTTAATTCATTCAACAAACACTTTATTAATGGATGTTTAGCACATTTAAACAACCTTGCATAAATCACTTTCTAAACCAGTCCCTGGGAAGAAAAACATGATTGTTTCATTTCAATTGTTGCTCTATTTAGATAGCAATTATTTTGCCTCTCATTTTGGCTTAATCGTGTGATAGGTTGTGAATAATAATAATAATAATAAACTATGCAAATTCTCTCTCCACAGAGGAATTGAAGAGTCAACACACAGAAACCCAAACTGACAGAGCAGTGAGATTTGACAGTGGCATGCAAAGATTTTAGCATGCAGTATAACTCTATAACTAATAGCTATTATTATTTTACCAAAAGAGTTAATAACAAAACACTCTTTGAGAGTTATCATACAGTTTGAAAAATTCATTTTTAAAATTGGATACTCAAAAGCTTTCATTAACCTATCAAATATTTAAATTAGACTATACTTTATAGTTGAATGCATCTGGCTCACAAAAATGAGGATTTCATGAATTAAGCATTGTGAGGATTTGGGAGGAATATTGATAACTACACTCCATGTATACAGAATTAAGTGTATATAACTCTTAAAATCTGTCTGGATTGAAATATGGCTCCCCCAAAGTTACAGAAGATTTGAGATGAGAGGATCAAAGTTCTGACTTTTTGTATCTCATACAGGCCCCTCAGCTGCTTTGGCTGTTTTGCTCCTAACTGTGTACAATTTCATTTCTACCAATCCTAGTCTCCCATGAGTCACCCACTCCCAACTCTTATTAAGTGTTGTACGTCCATCTCCAGCCTCACTCTGCAATTAAAATCACCCAGTTAAGCAAAGACACAGAAAGAAGGCTTGCTTGCTTTTAATTGCATTAACAATTCAAACCAAATATCCTAATCAAAAAGAGAAATGTTATATTTAGCATAAGTTTTTTAGATGTTTAGATATTACAGTTAAAGGTAAACATCTGCACACTCCATTAGCACTTCTTCATTTTCTATAATGAGATGTAGAACATAATTACTCACCTGAGAATGAAGTGATTTGCAATTGACAGATTCACAAAGTTGGACTGAGGCAAGGTGGTGCCCACTCAGACATCACTAAATCCAAAAGGCAAATCAAAGAGAGAGAAAGAAAGAAAGCACCAACAATCCCTTTTCAGATGAAAAGAAAAGTGAGAATCATAAATTACAAAGCTACCCATTCTTTTCTCTTTGCACTTCACACATCTAACTAATGCTCCACCTGTCCCTTCAATCCCAGGCTAGACTTTCTATCCGTTTCTGCAGCCTTCTCACTTCTTTTTGCTCTACACACTCGTCCCATCGACTGTATTTCCTCTTCTTTGTGTGTCTAAACCTTTCATTCCCATCAGCTATTTCCTTTCACTCTACAAGTACATGAAAAACACTTCCACATACGCTTATTTCCCACATTCAAGTAAGATCATACTCAAAGCACAGCATGGCCTGTGTTTCCCATTTTCAAGTCCATATGTAATAAGCTACAAAACAATGTCTAGACTTACTCAACATCATCTCATTCTAGAATTTGTTACAATTTTACTTATCCAAGCTCAGATACTAAAATTTCTTTGAAGTGATTTTCCATATGTCAAACTCAATGGTCTGTTTTTGGTCTAGAAACTTAATAGGTTTCATTAAAGCATTTGATCATTTTAATTCTTTTTTTCCTCAAGAATGTGTCCACTGTGACTTCTGCCGGATCACTTTCCCTTCAGACTGCTTCTTCTGAGCCCCACTCTCCATGCCTTAAATGTTGGCCTTTCTCAGGAAACCGCTCTTCACCCAGTTCTCACTTTATTCAAATCATTCATTATGAGCCTTTCATGTTACCATGCATTTTATATCCATAAAAACATAAATATGAAATCTTTGAGTTTCAAATTGGCACCCCCATCTTCTCTGATACCATCAAACTCTCACACTCGATACAGCACAAAACTTTGAAATCAGAAAGACCTGAATCCATATTCCAGCTGTGGCCTTCAAGCAGTTTAGAGGCCTGCATCTTAGAGAGAGAGCCACGCAAACACTCATGGAACTGCATTACATACTAATATGTGGGTTCTTACAAAAAGAAATAGGAGCCCAGAAAAAGTATCATTTAGTCTGCCTGAGGGAGAAAATATCAAAAAAAAACAAAAAAAAAAAAAAAAAAACACACTACAAGAAGGTAAAACTTGCAAGAAGGGATTTAGGATGTCCACATCCACTGCTGGAGTCAGTGAGTTTCAGTCCTGGTTCTGCTTCTGAGCCCAGCTTCCTGCTAATGCATACCCTGGGAGGCAGGACTTGAGTCCCCGGCCATGCATGTGGGAGACCCAGACTGAATCTCTGGCTCCTGACTTTGGTCTGGCCCAGCCCTGGCTATGGTAGGCATTTGAAGTAAACCAGCAGAAGAGATATCTCTCTTTCCCCCCCACCCCTGTCTCTCTTTGTGTGTCACTCTGCCTTTCAAATGAATTAAAAATAAATAGGCAAAACATGCAAAACAAAGGTAGAACTCACATTGAAATTTGAAGACAGTTAAAGATTTGGATAAGTGGAAGGAAGAAAAAAGAGAAAAAGCAGGAGTCAACTCAGAGAGAAGAATGCAAGGATGAGAGGAAGCAGGTAGGACCCACAGAGATCACGGAGTGAGAAGCCAACACGCCAAGGGTGATGGCACCACTGTGGTTTACACAGTGGCACCACAGACTTCTGAGCAGATAACAGCCCAATTTCTGTGCCCTCCTGCCGAAAATCTCCCTGTTTTCTACAGTTTAGATTGGAAGGAATGAAGAGCAGAATGAGCGAGTGCACTTAGGAGGTTAAATTGTGTCTGCGAGATAATATTAGTTATTCAATAATATATAAGGATAACCACTGGAGATAAACTCGGAATATAAATGCGAAGACTTGCAGAAGTAAGGATGTCTTCCGTTGGCTTAGATTGTATGTCAATACTGAAGAGCTTGAGATTTCAACACTTTGATAAGACATAATTCAATGCCTGTGTCTTGCTAGTGTTGAGTGGAGTGTTGGAGAGAGGGAAGAGAGAGAGAGAGAGAGAGAGAGAGCAGGAATAGTGGGAGGAAGGAAAGTGATTTAAAAAAAACACAGAGAACAAGTGGGTGCAAAACGAGGAAAAAGATGGAACGCATTAAAATGGGGAGTGGGTATTCTTTTTAAACGGCTGACAAATAAACCATTTATTTCCTTCAAGGGGAAAAATACAGCCTTTATACCATTTATGATTTCTATACAGCTGTTTTCACGAGCCTATATGTTACTGATATTGATACCATCAATATGTTTTCATGTTCCTAGTCACGACAATCAATTCATGGGGCTGGCAATAATGGTGACTTGTCCGTTGGGCTGTTTTGATCTTCTTTGGTTATGATATCACAGCTTAGTCACCCTGCAGTTACAAGGGGCTTCTAGAGAAAAAAAATGTTTATTGTGGAAAAAATTTCTATCTCCTAAAAAATATTCAAGTTACAAGTGAGAGTGGAAGCTATATGAAAAGAAGTGCATATTAAGAATTAATGTGTTAGATGTACCACATGTGAAGGCCTTGAGTTAATAGCATCACTTAACCTGAATACTTTATTCCACTACTTTAACCTTGATACCAACAGACTTAATATATTCAGCTTTTGTTTTCAATTATCTGTTATGTCCTGCAATGGGTTTATTGTAGACACTGTGGAAACTATTATGACCCCTCAAAGACAGAAGGCAATTTTCTTCTCACCAGGATATTTGGAACAAATTGCTCTCAGTTTTAACATGAATAAGTCTATGAATTTTAGTCCCTCAGAACTGAAGTAATGGAATTCATTTGTCTTTTCAATTACAATTATCATAACATGTCAATAAACCAGGATAAAATCCGACAGAGGTGAAGGCTTTCTGTCGTTGGAGGATTTTACTTTTGCCTCTTTTCTTTTTTTCTCTTTTGGTCCCAAGCCTAGGGAGCACTTTGAAGTGTAATTATTTTGTAGGTACTTGAAATAGTTCTACCATTTGGAAAGAGTGTTGCAGCATCTCATCTCTGTTAGCATCACAAAGCATTGCTGCAGCTTACAATAATTAAAGACTGTTACAGTTAAGAATTTTATGATTAGCCCTATTATGGCTCATTGAGCTTACATTTTGAAATTTTGTACTGAGTCCAAGATTAAAATGTTTCTTCGTCATAGGATGTATTTTCAAGACTGATGTGGGTATTTTTCAGACCTCTTGCATGTTTTCTCCATTCTTGGGATATCGTAATACCCTGTCATGGCAAGGTAAATAAATAGTCATGCTAAGGGTTCAAGACCAAGTCAAGCAAATTAGCTGTTCTATAGAGTGGACTCTCCCCCACCCCTTACCTCAAGGTTTACACAAGCAAGGAACAGTTTTGTAAGCAGTCCTGCACTCAGCCCTGCTGCCACAACAATGACACAGCTACAGCGAATCCTGTATTAGAAGCTGGGTTCTAAAAGATGCTGCTCCCAGAAGTCTCCTGGCTGAAGGACAGGTGACTGAGCTAAACTGCGATATTACTGTCAGAGAATACAAAGGGAGTTGTTCAAAGAGGGTGGGCAGCATAACAGAGACTTTAAATTAAATTTCTGTATTTTTTTCTATATCCCCAGAATGAGTTAGGGGGATTGTAGAGCTACACATGACTAAATTGGAGCTCAGAAAAGTAGAGTAGATTAATCACGGCCACAATATCAGTGAGAGGCAAAATCGATGTGGAACAGGCCAGTTAAAACCACTCAGTCTCAAATCCCAGTCTTTCTGTGCTTGAGGGCTCCTGGCCTCCAGGCTTATCCCTCTTCCCCTACCCTGCAACCCTCCCGCCCCTGCCCCTGCCTCACAATCTTTTTTACACTGCAGAGAGAGCCTTCCAAACTCAACTGTAAACATCTCACTCCCCTATTCCAACCTGAAATCACCAAATTAAAAATGTACACAAACTTTTTGTATTTATTTTCTCTCTTTGCAGACCTAATCAAAATTTTGTAGTAAGGATCCGGTCTTGTAGCACAGTGGCTTAGGCCTCTGCCTGTGACACCAGCATCCCACATCTGAGCAGTGGTTCAAGTCCTGGCTGCTTCATTTCCAATCCAGCATCCTGCTAATGCACCTAGGAAAGCAGCAGATGGCACAGGTGCTTGGGCCCCTGCACCCACACGGGAGACCCAGATAGATTTACTGGTTCCTAACATTAGCCTGAATCAGTCCCAGCCACTGTGACCATTTGGGGAGTGAACTAGCAAATGGAAGGCCTCTCTCTCTGCCTTTCTCTCTTTCTCTCTTTCTCTCTTTCTTTCTCTCTCTCTCTTTCAAATAAATAAGTAAACCTTTGGGGAAACAACAACTAAGAGAGAGATCTTAGGGAGATGAAAAATATCCACAAGTTTCTAAAATCTACCCTGTAAGACCCTAGCCCACAGGACTGGAGCATTCCAAAGTCCTGAGAATGAAAAAAGATAGAATTCCCTTTAAATAAATGTTCTCACAGCCAAGACTTGTACAGTGAATAATGTTTACATATCCTAATATTATAAATACATTATAATACATTTCCCTATTGTTAAGGAAAAATAAAAATGAAGGCTACACTTCAGATACACATACCCCAAGACCAACAGCCCATAACCACGCAACCAAAATTTAAGTCATCTTGATTTCCTCAAGATACTAGTTTTAATTGTAAATGAAGTCCTTGGAATCATGGTTAAAAAAATTAAATGGATCAGCTGAAGAAAAATCAGCTTAAACATCTCTGGGTGCAGCCACTCACTAAAAAGGTCACAAAACTTCCTCCTTTATGCTTTATATACTGTGCAGTAATTGCAGTAAGGTAACCTTCTTGCCAGTTGATTTGAAGTCTCCTGGATTCTGATCTGTACTTCTTTATAATATTTTAACATCTTTCTAACATGATTTGATTTGGTTCCTGACACTATTGTAACAATAAGTTAATTGATTTCCAAATTTATGAGTCAAGAAATCATGGCATAAGCATATTATTTAGAGATGGGGAAGAAACTATCAAAGAACAGCTAAAAGTGAGTGGGGCTGAAGTGTGCCAAGAGACAGTTAGTTGTCACTATAACCCTTCAATGTTATTGGCATTTTTTAAAACCCAGACATTATTGTACCTAAGAAAAATTGAAAAGCTAAAAAAAAATAAAAGTTCATGTTTTTCAGCACCACAGCAAGAAGTCTGATTAAAAAATAGGCCTCCCATGGGAGCAGATTGGTTTAGGTTTCCTACTATACACTTATTTGTTAAATGCAAGTGTTATGAGTTGTCTATATTTCTTTAAATACCAACACTATAAAACAATATCTTTAAAAATGTATACACTGCAAGAAGAAATATATTTGGTATACCCTGTTTTTGTAAGTAGAAATGAATTTATAAAGTTCAGTTAAAATTGACTATACATCCGAATCAATATACTTAAATTCCTTCACAATTGAAGGTGGAATTATCATCACCATAAATATATATATGTATATATATATATATATTGTTGGCAACATGGATACCATGATTTCCAAGTCCACATAGCACAGTAAACAAAAGAAACACAACCAATAGGACACTTCATTCACACACACACACACTCACATGATTTTATAAACTTCCACTTTGCTCTATGTTTTTGGAGCAACTGCATAATCATGCATTTCTAGTTGAACATTTTCTTTTATTCTGTAAAATTATATTTAAATGTTTTGATGTAGATGCCACTCTCAAAATCATCAGTAGACCCATACAGATCTAATTTATGATAGGTTTTCCATTTCTGTGCATGGCCTTGGTTGGCTCTGTTTCATTATTTTCACTGTGAAAATATGGTTTGAAAGTTAACTGAAGATATTGAGGCACAGCCCTAATGATGCTGAGAGCCAACAGAGAGTGAGCACCAGCGGCTCAGTACTCATCAGACCTGAAAAGTGAAGCTTCAGTTCTCCCCAGATTTCATACTGTGTTCAACAACAACAACAACAACAAAAAACACACAAATTTTAAAAAACAACTAAATAAGAGTAAAGAAAGCAAAACACTTGCTATGAATGAATGGATGCATCCACATCCCCAGCCACTTGCCGCATCCTTTCTTCCTTGCACCAGGGTCTTAAAACTCCAAGAGGGTACTCAGGAGAAGAGTATCAACCACAGGAGTAAAAGGACAGGAGAAGGGCAGGGAATGGTTATAAAGGTGGACCAAGTGCGAGTAGACCATCAAGCTCTGCTTTCAGAAGGAAAATATGAGTGGGAAAGAGGCAAGCAGACAACTGGCACTCTGGGGCCTTTCAGAATGGGCATGACTATATGGTTGGCACCATGTTTGTGGAGAAGGAGTAGAAGGAAGAGAAAGAGCTGGTTACATGAGGGATGCTCAACTTCTTTTATTTGTTCAGTTTTGTACTTGAAGTCTGCGAGGTTAGGTTTCAGCTTCTTAAAATTCCCACAGCACTAGCAGGTGCCTGACTGTGTAGCCATCTCCACTCCTAGGCTTTGGAGTCAGCAGAACGGAGACTGCTCCTTCACTTACTGCCTGTGTGAGTATCTGTGGTGATACTGTCTGTGATAATCTTGGGCAAATCCTTTTGTCTGTACCTCATTTCCCAGCTTTAAAATGTGGAGATACTAGTAGCATGTACTTCATAACAAGCGGTCCTCAAGAAATTAATAGAAAATGCATATTATAAAAAGGCTCTGCGTGGATGTCCAAAAAATTTGTGCTAAAAAAAACTTACCTTTAGTTTTATTTTTCTATGACCTTTTGAATTTCCCTCATACAGTTTCCCTACTACTTTGTTAATCCAGAAACACTAATTGAATTCTTGTATCAAAAATATTAATAGAAAACCTAATTTCTGATGGGGCTGAACCTCACTTGGGTTATAAAACTCGGTTGTTTTGAAGGCTGTGTTAACATTTGCTGATCTGTAAAGTGTTTACTATATCCAGCAAAGAATAGTGCAATGGTTGCCATGTCTACTTTCTATCTTTTAAGATCTATGGTTTAAAATTCATGCTGAAAGTCAGTATTAGCCTATTCAAATTTATATGTATCTCCCTACCCCCCACCTCCCAGTTAAAAAAAAAAAAAAAGAGAGGGAAACAGGGAGAGTGAAAGAATGACTGAGAGACAGACAGAGAAAGCTGGAACCTAGTAACAGCAGTGAGCGCTGTCAAGAACTGTTGTTGACCACCAGGAGAGGTTGCGCAGCTGGCCCTGCTCATCTGCGGTGAATTAGATCCACCTGGTAGAAATCTGGGCCGCTTGATGAGATTAGACTACTATATCCTACTATCATCCCTAGAATTCAGAGTCATCAAATTTCTAATTGATGAGTTATGAATCCAAACGAGCTGACATTCAGAATCCAAACAGTACCATAAAAAGTTCTTTCTTCTGGCTTCAAGACAAAAGACTTAGCATTGCCCAGATTATAATTTTATTTCAAATGTGACTTTTAGATATAAACAACAGTAGTCATTCTTAGAGTGATCAATGTACTAATCCAGACTATATTCCATGAGATTCCATATAATTGTTACAAGAAAACAACAGAGAAGGATGACGCTCTAAGATAATGCGGAGACTGACTCAGTCATGAAACATGCTGGATAAAGAAGCTATCTTTGCTTCCCAGACATATATAGATATACACTCCACCAATTGGATGATACGAATGTGAAGGTTCCTTCTAGAGCTGAAAGGTCTATGGCTCTGCTCTGTACATAATGAAATATTTAACTGAGAGCCCCCCTGGTTTTCTGGAGTCACTTAGCCCAAAGCAGAATTACCGTAGGCCTCGCCAAATGAGTCTCCTCAACTATCCTGTGTCAATGAGGTCAGAAACGTCCAGAATTATATTGCATAAGAGGATTCTTGTCAAGACTAATGGCCTCAGAGTCTTATAAGCAGGCTTTCAATATGAGTATTGCAATATGAGTAAAAACACAATTGAAATCCTTCAGAATTTGGAAGATTTAGTCCTCAAATATAAACACAATTAAAGATTTCTTTATTTGAAAGAGAAAGAGAGAGAGAGCCATCTTTCATCCTCTAGTTCACTCTCCAAATGGTCACAATAGCTTGGCCAAAGCTAGTAGCCTAGAATTCCACCTGTGTCTCCCATGTGGGTAAAGGGGCCCAAGAACCTGGACCATCATCTCCTGCTTTCCTAGGCACATTAGCAGGGAGATAGATCAGAAGTGGAGCAGCTGGGACTAGAATCAGCACTCATTTTGGATGCTGGCATCATGGGCTTAAACCCACTGCCCCACTACATTGGCCCTGTAAAAAGAAAATATTAAACTCTTTTTTTAAAAAAAAGATTTATTTACTGAAATGGCAGAGAGAGAGAGAGAGGCAAAGACAGACAGGAATCTTCCATCTATTGTTTTACTCCCCAAATGGCCACAATGGCTGGAGCTAGGCTGATCCAAATCTAAGAGCCAGGAACATCTTCTGGGTCTCCCATGTGAGTGGAGGGAAGTAATCACCTGGACCATCTTCCACTGCTTTCCCAGGAACATTAGCAGGAAGCTGGATTGGAAGTGGAGCAGCCAAGACTCAAATCACTGCCCATATTGGATGCTGATACCATACTTGCTACACCATAGTGCTGGCCACAAATATTAAGCTTTTATACAGTACAGTCGTGGAAAGTAAATTATGAGAAAAAGAAGAAAATATTATGTATCTTAAGACCTAAAAATTAGTGCAAATATTCTCTTTAAAGATATAAAAGCATATCAAGAATTATAGTTAGATCTTCAACAGAATCATGTGTACAATGGGTTCACTCAGCACAAATGGTCAAAAAAAGAGTAATTTTGTCCATTCTCTCTGTATTTAGTATTAAAACTTAAATGAAAAAGTACACCTAAGCAAAGAAGCCAAAGGGGCACACATTAGCAATGTGGTCAAATTCAAGGGAAACAAAGTTGGTATTTATGTGTGAGGATGAATATGACTAAGATGCTCAGACCACAGGACAGTTTTAGAGCCAGAATCATGATCTAGCATTCGATACCTGACAGTGAGTTTAGTTTCATGTTATTTATAGAAACCCTGAGCAATTAAAATGCACCCCTAATTGCACATAGCTTAGCAAACTTTCTGGAGGTCAAAAGCCCTGCACCAAAGGCTCAAATCAGTGATAGAAAATCAACATCTCTTGAGGTAAATATGAGCTCCAGGCAGTATAGCTCGTGGTCCCTCTCTCAGGAGCCCTTAATTAAAGATAATTCCAAAATTCAATTTTCTTTTGAATATTTACAAATATTCACCATTTTTGTTTTTTAAATCAACTTCTCTTTTCATGTATCAATTATAGACAAAAATCATTTTCAAAATTTGAGGATTTAAGTTTGCAGACTTGTTTAAAATTCTGGTAATCTTCTTAAAATTTAGTGGTATCTACATTTATAATTAACTTTCCTGTCTCTCTCACAAGCCAGCTCTCATCCATCAGCACCGAGGTTGTCCTCTGTGGTCTTCATCAGCTGCAGTGTCACAACAGTGGGATCTGGGCTTTCCCCCGACTCCATCACACATGGCTCACCCCATTGATGACACCCTATGTCCCTTTGTGTGGTGTACCCGACTTTGGCCAATTTGAGGCTCTGACCCACCCAGTGCTCTTCCCCTGCTCTGCCCTGCCCAGCAGAATCACTGTATCACCACAATCCCTTGTCAGCTGGCTCCCAGGTTAGGCTCAGCTGGTGTGAAGGAGAGCATGGGAGGATGGGTTAGGGTATTTCTCCCTCCCTGGCTCTGCCTTGGGGGAGGGTGGCAGTCTCACAGCTGCAGCTGTATCCTCACTGTGGGAACTCGATGAGTCAGACAGCTTCCTCCTTCCTCTATGATTCCGCACCCTCCAGGCAGCCCTCACAACAGGTGCAGCTCTGTAACTGCTGGAGTCTGTGGCCCTGTCATATCACCTCCTTCTTTGTCTCTGCACTCTAGGGTAGTGCTTCCTATTGTTGCCTAACTGGATGTTGCCTTACAGCTTCATGTTTGGCTTTCCAGCTCTTTCAACACACTTGCAAACAGCTCTCTTTATTAATTCCCCTCTGTTTGAAACACCTAGAGTGGTTCTGTTTTCCTGACTCTGCAGTTTGGTATGAGTTGTGGTCTAGGTTGTGGCTGCGCACAGCTAGCGAGGTCAATGACTTTACAATGTTCTTGGTCTCAGATTCTGTCTTCAGTATGAGCTTCCTCTAATTTATTATCATAGTGCTAGCTATATCATCTTTTGAAAATACAAATGTAATCAGTTTTTTTTTTTTCATTTTTTCAGAAGTCTTAATGGTTACTGATAGCCCCACACATTTTTTGTTTTTAAAGAATTGATTGGGGCCGCATTGTGGTGTAACATGTAAAGCTGTGGCCTGGGACACTGGCAGCCCACATGAGCGCCACTTTGTACCCTGGCTGCCTCACTTTTGATCTAGCCACTGCCACCCAAGTGGAAGACCCAGCTGAAACTCCTGGCTCCTAGCTTTGGAATGACCCAGCACTGACTGTGGTGGCTATCTGGTGAGTAAACCCTCTCTCTCTCTCTTTCTCTCTAACTCTAAATTTCAAATAAATAAATATTTTTCCATCAGCTGGTACATGCCCCAGATGGTTGCAATGGCCAGGTCTGGACCAGGCCAAAGCCAGGTGTCGAGAGTTTCATTTGGGTCTCCCACATGGATGACAGGGGCCCAAAGGCTCATGCCATCTTTTGCTGCATTCCCAGGTACATTAGCAGCTGGTACTCGAACCAGCACCCCTGCCAGCCTCTAGCCCACCACATTTTAAGACCTTTCTTTTTTCCTTTGTTTCTCAACCTGTTTTACAATGAATTAGAAGCAGACAAAATGTATCTAACAAAAGAGAACAATAAGAATATCTTGAATGTAAATTATTCATCACAATAGAGAAGGAAATAAATTAATTACATCAGAAGAAAAGTAGGAAAGGAGACACACAGTTGCAAAGTTTGACTCCAAATACTTTGGCATTCATAAAAAAGAGAGAATCAATTCCTTGACTGTTTCCAAGGGCTAGCACCATGTGGTTGGCACTTCTACCTGATGGCTGTTGCTCATTTTATCAGGAGTAAGGGGAATCTAGCAAATAGGAGTTAAAATTTCTTGCAAAGAAGGAGTTCTAGCCTATTGAAAATCACAATCCATGAGTATAGATGAGTTGCCTGTTGTTTAAAGAAGCTTTCATAATTGCCAGCTGTCTCTAATATTTTTGTAAATGTAAACAGAAACATTCGACTTTGTGCATAGTCATTCTCTAATGCTATTACAAAAATCTGCATTTGTTTAAAGACCAACGAACTAGCAGATAAGGCTGACTAACATTATTAAGGGAAAACTGGAACAGCAAACTAAGCATCTTGCTTGAATATATGGTCTTTTGATTTCTTCACTGAAGTGACCAAAGGAATGTCTTCAGGGAGGATCAAGATATTCTCCCTTGGCCCAGAAGGTTTTTTTTTAAGGTTTATTTATTTACTTGAGAGACATAGTTACAGACAGAGAGAGGAAGAGACAGAGAGGGTTTATTTGAAAGGCAGAGTTACAGAGACAAAGAGGCAGAGAGAGAAACAGAGGCCTCTCCATCTTCCATCTGTTGCTTCACCCTCCAAATGGCTACAATGGCTGGAGCTAGGCAGACCTGAAGCCAGGAGCTTCTTCTGGGTCTCCCATGTGGGTGCATGGGCCCAAGAACTTGGGCCATCTTCCACTGCTTTCCCAGGCTATCAGCAGGGAGCTGGATTGGAAGTGGAGCAGCCACTTCCAATATGGGATGCCGGCATTGCAGGTGGATGCTTAATGTACTACGCCACAGTGTCGACCCTGTGGGCTAGAAGGTTAGCCAGCTTGCAAAGCTGGCATTCCATAAGGTTGGCAGTTGAAGTCATGGTCACTCCACCTCTGATTCAGCTCCCTGCTGATGTGCCTGGGAAAGTGCCGGAAGATGGTCCAGGTGCTCAGGTCTCTGCTGCCCCCATGGGAGACCTAGATGGAATTCCTGGCTTCTGGCTTTGGCTTGGCCCAATCCTGACTGTTGCTGCCATTGGGGAGTGAACCAGCAGATGGAAAATTGATCTCTCTTTCCTTCTCCCTCTCTCTCTGTAACTCTGCCTTTCAAATAAATAAATCTTGGTTTTGTGAAGAAGATATTCTCCCTAAATTAACAAATACGGAAGAACATGCTCCCAGACCTGTCCCAGTCATAGACAAATGATTGATCAAATCACAAAAATTCTGTTCCACAAGATTAACCCCCCAAAATTACCCAAATAGGATTGAGAATTTTTTACCCACTCCATAGAAAATATCTCACGTTTCCCTCAGTGAATATCTATTTGAGAAGAAATTTTCCTACTGAAATTTTCCAAAGAATTAATGGGAAATTATACTTCTATACAACTAAAATAAATACTTTGCTGTATGGCAGTGTTTTGTTAAATATGTTAATTAAAATTTAGAGACTTCTGCCAAATATCATAAATCCAGTTTTAGGATAATGGACCTTAAGCCATTTTTTCTAAAAATTACAATAAAATAAATCACATTGCTTCCACTTCAGGTTTGAAACAAAAAAAAAAAGTGAAAGCATAAGAAAAATTTTAAATGGTAATGCCCAGTATTGATGTGTATTTAGGGAAAAAAATGGTCTCTTGATCAGCTGATAGACATGAAATCAACAAGGCATTCTGCTGGGTTATCTGTCAATGAATATCAGATGTCTGATTTTATATATATATATGCATCATTTGATTAAGACAAATGCTAGGAATTTATTGTAGAGAAATACTTATGAGAATGTAGGAAATTTTATATACAGCTGTTCATCACAGCAATGCTTCCAAAACTAAAAAACTGGAAAAGCCCTAAAAAGAATGTTAAGTGATCCAATATTCCCATAATAGAACATGATGCAGCACTAAAATTAGTGGCAGAATAATTTAATCATATTGAAAGTTTTCAATATATCATACAAATATATTTTTGCTAAGGAGACAACTAGTGAAATGCGAACAACTGAAAGCCATGAAATCAATACAAAACAAAAATACCAAAAACATGGCAATGGCAGATTGAACCCATGCACTTAGGACCGCTGCTTCCTGAAAGCCAAAAATGATAGTAAAGGGAGTTTTCACTGAATGAGCCCACAAAGAGAGGAAACAGAAACCACAATCCGTAAGAGCCTCAGAAACTGGTGGCACCCAGCGCTCAGCAAAGTGGTTGTAAAGGAGGCACTCAACATATAATGACTGAAAGCTGGATTAAGAGGCAATTAGGAAGCAAGCATTTAATGACAAAACAAAATAGGAAAGCAATCAGTTGCAAAGCCTGAAGCTCTATGGGAGCTCAAGGATTTCCCTGAGAATTCATTTTTTTCTTTTATTTTTCTCCTAATGAAAGTTTGAGGTATGTATGTAAAAAAGAATCAGATCAGCTAGACACCTACAGACGATCTCTGATTCCACGCAGTCAGCAAGTGCTCCTCCCTAATCATAAGAGGTCCAGGGACTCATCCCTCAGAGTAAACAGAGCATCTCTGGAGCAGGTAAGAGTGAGAGAACTATACTTCAAAGTTTATTAAATAAACCAAAAAATTAAGCCTAAAATGTATAAGAAATTTCAAGGGACCCAAATACCAAAACAATCTTAAAGAGAGAGAGAGAGAGAGAGAGAGAGAGAGTGTTAGAGTTGGAGGACTCACACTTCCCAGTTTCAGAACTCATCACAAAACTACAGTAATCAGAGGAGTGTGCTGTTGGCAGAAGGAATAAGACAGATATATATATATATATTTTCATATTCATGGAAGTGGAATAGAATTGAGAGTCTACAAATAAACTCATACAACTATTGTCAATTGACTTTCAACAAGGATGCCAAGAGCATTCAACAGAGAAAGAATACTCTTTTGAATAAATGGTGCTAGGAAAAAATGGAAATTTACACACAAAAAGGAATGAATTTGGATTCCTACTGCATACCACTGTGTAAAAATTAAGTCAAAATGGATCAAAGTCCTGGATGTAATTGCTGAAACTATAAAACTCTTAGAAGGACATATGGTTTAGATTTTCTTGATTTGAATTAGGCAATTTTTTTGACAGGCAGACTTAGACAGTGAGAGAGAGAGACATAGAGAAAGGTCTTCCTTCCGTTGGTTCACCGCCCAAATGGCTGCTAGGGCCAGTGCACTGCGCCGATCCGGAGCCAGGAGCCAAGAGCTTCCTCCTGGTCTCCAATGCAGGTGCAGGGCCCAAGCACTTGGGCCATCCTCCACTGCCTTCCCGGGCCACAGTAGAGAGCTGGACTGGAAGAGGACCAACCAGGACAGAATTGGGTGCCCCAACCTGGACTAGAACCCTGGGTGCTGGTGCTGCAGGCGGAGGATTAGCCTAGTGAGCCGCAGCACCAGCCACAATGTTTTCTTAAATATGGTACCAAAAACACTATTAAACAAAGAAATGATAGCTAAATTGGATGCAATTTAAATATTTAAAGTTTTGTGTTTCAAGGGGTACAATCAATAAAGTAAAAAGATAATGAAAATTCAATCCACTGAAAATCATTTATCTGAGAAGAGACTTGTACCAGGACTATATAAAGAACTCTTACAACCAGTAATAAAAAGGCAAATAACCGAGTTTAACATGGGCAATGTATCTGAACATATATTTCCCCAAAGATAATATATAAGGGGTTAATAAGAATGTGAAAATATGCTTAATATCAAGTTATTAGGTAGTTGCAAATCAAAATAATAATAAGATACTACTTCACATCAGCTAATCACCCTAAACCAAAAAAGCAAAGAAAAAGAGGTGATAACAAGTGTTCACAAAATCATGGAGAAAATAGAACCTTCGTATGTTGCTGCTGGGAATATGAAATGTCTTAGCCACTATAGGCAGCATTCAGCAATTCTTATAATGGTTAACATCCAATTACTGTATGGCACGGCAAGTGCACTCTTGAGTTTCTCTTAGAGAAATGACAGCTTAAACCCACGCGATAACCTATACACTAATGTTCAAAGCAGCTTTATTCGTAAAAGGCTAAAACTGGGAACATTCTAGATGTTCCTCAATGGGTCAGTGGTTAAACAAACTGCTGCATACCTTCCATAGCAACATAAGTAATAAAAAGGAATGGGTTATCAATACATGGAACAGCTTGGGTGACTCTCCAAGTACTTATGCCAACTGAAAAAATACTAAGCTCCAAAGCTTGCGTAGTACATGATTCCATTTTTTTTTTTTTTTGAAACAATAACATTTTATAAATGGAGCAAAGATTAGTGGTTGTCAGGGCTTGGGGAGTGAGAACGCAGAGTAGGGATGAAGGAAGTTGGTGTGGTTATAAAAAAGGTGTTTCCAGGGGTTGGCACTGTGGCATAGTAGGCTAAGCTTCCACCTTCGATGCAGGCATCTCATATGGGTTCATGTCCTGGCTGTTCCTCTTCCGATCCAGCTCTCTGCTATGGCCTAGGAAAGCAGTAGAAGATGGTCCAAGTGCTTTGGCCCCTACACCCGCATGGGAAACCTGGGAGAAGCTCCAGGCTCCTGGCTTTGGATTGGCCCAGTTCTGGCTGTTGTGGCAATTTGGGAAGTGAACTAGTAGATGGAAGACCTCCCTCTCTCTTTCCCTCTCTCTCTCTGTTTTTCAAATAAATAGATAAATCTTTTAAAAATAAAATAGATAAATCTTTTAAAAATAAAACAATTTAGTGGGAACACTAAATTGATAGAACCAAAATTAAAATGTATCTAAATTGAAATGATGAATGGATAGTAACTATATTTTGTGGGGGTTAAGATATCAGATTTGGGGAAGGGGTGGAGTGTTAAAGATTCTTGTGGGGGCCAGTGCTGTGTCTTAGCAGGTAAAGACACCACCTGCAGTGATGGCATCCCACATGGGCACTGGTTCAAGTCCCAGCTGCTCCACTTTTGATCCAACTCTGCTATGGCCTGGGAAAGCAGTGGCCCCTGCACTCATGTGGAGATCCAGAAGAAGCTCCAGGCTCCTAGCTTTGGACTGGCCATTTGGGGAGTAAACCAGCAGATGGAAGACCTCTCTCTCTTTCTCTCTCTCTCTCTCTGCTTCTGCCCTCAGTAATTCTGTGTTTCAAATAAATAACTATTTTTTAAAAAGATTCTTGTGATATTTGCCCACATATTTTAATAAATATTGGGCAAAGATCTATTTTGTCAGGCATTGTGTCGGTCTGTGGTGACATCAAGATTAATTAGAAGACTTCTAACCATAAGAGATATGTAACTACTACCTAAATGAAGACTATTAAATACCTTCATTGAAATCTTGAATCAGCCCTTGGTCATGATTACAAAATTGTTCTTCCCTGTAGGAAGAGCAGCTACAATGATAACAAAAGCAAAGATCTATCTGGGTAATGGCTATGTGTGGTTCTTTGTATCCCTGTAGACTTCAGAGTGAGGAGCTTTCTCTGTCACTTCAGGCAGAAGATATATATATATATATATGTGTGTGTGTCTGTGTATAATATATATGTATATTATATGTATATTATATACATATATGTATATAATATACATTAAATATACATATATATTATATATGTTTATGGATTTCAAAAGAGAACATCTTTTTCTTTTCAGAGACATAGAAGCAATGGTGTCATAAAACACTGGGAAGACTTTCTTCTTGTTCACTGTGGAAGCACTAACATTTTTCAGATTGCATGGTTCAACTAAAATGAGCCATTCCTCAGTTCTAGATGAGAAATAATAAATGATCAATAACTAAATCTTTAGCCAATGACTCCCTTTCAAATCGAAATTTGGTAGTTTCCTTGACATGTTAATAATCACTATGTTGCCAATAATGCAATTAACATTGCTGTATTAATAATAATTAACAATGAAATCAACAACAGGAGTCACTGTGCACTTACTCCCCATGTTGGACCTCTGTCCTTAATGAGTTGTGCTAAGAGAATTAACGGTAAAACTTGTCTTCAAACAGTACGTTATACTTTGTGTGTCTGTGTGAGTGCAAACAGTGGAAATCTCTAGTACAGAGTAGGTCTTCTGTATATAAAGTGAATTAAAAATGAATCTTAATAAAAAATGGAATGGGAGAGGGAGTAGGAGGGGGGATGGAAGTGGGGGTGGGAAGGCAGGAATGAAGGGAAGAAACACTATATTTCTAAAAGCTGTACATTTGAAATTTGTGTATTCATTAAATAAAAGCCTTAAAGATAAGAATAATAATTAACAATGATAACACTTATCATGAGATACTTTCACATATTGGTTTTTTTCTGGATTAATTTCCTTTTCTTTCTCTTAAGTTTTAAGAAGAACCAGCTCCTCATGAATCAAGCCCTGCCCCACTATCAGATCAGCACACTTGACTGCTTTGGATCGGATCAAGTACTACATTGTCCTGTTTACATATTCTCCTTTGACTTCTCTGACAGTGATGATCTCAGTGAGTCCTTCCCATGTATAATACTCAGGCTTCCGCAGCCAAGGGCACAATGTTTCCTAGTTCTGTATGACTGACACATGAAAGTCAGGCATGTGCTTAAGCGGAAATAGACACTTTGATTAGTACAGTTATACATAAGTGCCTCGGCCACTGTGTCCCACTGTTGATGACTATAATAAACATTGACAGGAGATTCCTTGTCTTTGACTAAAAAGACTCATTGAATTATGGTATTTCTTATTTGAATAAGGAAATCATTTAAAAGCCTTTCATCCTTCAACCTAGGAGTCTCCAATTCCAAATTTTGAAGTTGTCATTTCCTATGGAGGGTGCTGCAAAAGCAATTGGGAAGAGAAAGGAGTTTTTTCAAGAAACAGTGATAGAATCATGGGAAACCTATATGCAAAACAGCAATAAAAATAGTACATCAATGCATACCTCACACCATATGAAAACTAATCAATATCAAACATAAACCAACATAGAGTATTCAAAACTATAAAAACTTCCAGAGGAAAACAAAGATAAAATGTTGCTACTTAGGCAAACATTTCTTAGATATAATATGAAAAAGATGACTGATGAAAAAGAAAATTGATAAACCGTACTTACTATTTCTGTGTTTTTTTTTAAAAAATCACTTGTTAAGAAAGTAAAAATGCAAAAATCTGTGAACAAAGGTAAAAATGCAAGCTACAAACTCCAGAAAGTATTTTCAAAATATATCTGCATCAAAAGAATATATATCGATATTTATACATGTACAGCTTTTTATATACAGAGAATATATAAAAAACTTTTACAATCCACTAATATTATGACCAAAAAAACCTAATTGAAACAGGCAGGGGCAGGCGTTGTGGCACAGCAGGTTAAGCCCCACTTGTGATGGTCAGAATCCCATAGTAAAGCACTGGTTTGAGTCCCAGCTCCTCTGCTTTCAATTCAGCTTTCTGCTAATGCACCTGGGAAGGTCTCAGATGATGATCCAAGTGCTTGGGCCTCTGCCACCATTGTGGGAAACCAGGATGGAGTTCTGGGCTCCTGGATTCAGCCCGGGCCAGCTCAGACTGATGCAGCCATTTGGGAAGTGAACCAGTGAATAGAAAATCCCTCCCCTCCCCTCCCCATCCCTCCCCTCTCTTCTCTCTCCTTCTGTCTCTCTGTATATCTATCTCTCCCTCTCTGTCACTCTGCCTTTCAAAAGAATAAATAAATCTTTAAAAAGATAAATGTAGGCAAATGATTTCAGCAGCTATTTTTTTTTATTTGAAAGGTAGAGTTATAGACAGTGAGAGAGAGACAGAGAGAAAGGTCTTCCTTCCGTTGGTTCACTCCCCAAAAGGCCACTATGGCCAGCACCGCGCCGATCCAAAGCCAGGAGCCAGGTGCTTCTTCCTGGTCTCCCATGCAGGTGCAAGGGCCCAAGCACCTGGGCCATCCTCCACTGCCCTCCCGGGCCACAGCACAGAGCTGGATTGCAAGAGGAACAACTGGGACTAGAATCCAGCACCCATATGGAATGCCTGCACCACAGGCGGAGGATTAACCAAGTGAGCCACAGCACCGGCCCTATTTCAGCAGCTATTTCAATAAAAGCAGTATATAGATGGCTAAGAAACACGAAAAATATCAACACCGTTAGTCTTTACAGAAATGGAAAGTAGAATCACAATGAGATGCAACCCTGCATGAGCTAGAAAATCTAAAATTAAAATTTTGGCCATAACACATCTCATACACTATTAGTGGGAATGTATGTGTGGTGTAACCACTTTAGAAAACAATTTGACTCTTTCTTAAAATTTAAATATACATCTATCTTATAATCTAGCCATTCTGCTCCTAGGTATTTATCTAAAAGAAAGAACAGTATATGTCTATAATGCACATTTCTACATAAATTTCATTAACACATTTATTTTAACATTTAAAAACTGGAAACATACATCCATCAACAGGTGAATAAACAAGCTATGGTACATACATACAATGGAATACAGCTCAGTAACTCTTTAAAATGACCTAATTCTTTTTTTAAAGATTTATTTATTCATTTGAAAGCCAGAGTTACACAGAGAGAGAAAGAGAGGCAGAGAGAGAGAGAGAGAGAGAGAGAGAGAGATATCTTCCATTCACTGGTTCACTCCCCAATTGAGCTGCAATGATCCAAAACCAGGAGCTGGGAGCTTCTTCCAGGTCTCCCACATGGATGCAGGGGCCTAAGGCCTTGGGCCATCTCCTACTGCTATCCCAGGTCATAGCAGAGAGCTAGATAGGAAATGGAACAGCCAGGACTCAAATTGGTGCCCTATATGAGAAGCCAGCACTGCAGGTGGCGGCTTTACCTGCTAAGCCACAGCGCTGGCCCCAAAATGACTTAATTCTTGATAATCACTATAATAACAAGGATAAGTCTCAAAATAATCATGCTGAGTGAATGAAGACAATTTCAAAGCATGTACCATATTATTCTATTTCTATAAAATGACAAGTAATTCAGACTAGTGTATAGTGAAAGAAATCAGATCAGTGGTATTTTGGAGATGCGTGTTGTGAGGAAAGGGGATCAAGAGGGAGAGATTATGAAGGGGAACAAGAAAACTTTTAGGGGGGACAGAAATGTTTGCTGCCACTAACAATGTGATGTTTTCACTGATGCATACATATAATGGGACTTCAGAAAGTTCATTGGAAATGGAATTGAAAGATAAATGTATTTTGGTGTTAAAAATTTCAAAACGTGTAGTATTTTTCATGTACACATGTTCCATGAATTTTTTGAAAATGCTTCCAATGTCAACATTTACCAGATTTTATGCTTCCAAAGTATAGGTATAGAGTTTCCTACTTCTATTATATATCAATAAATCTGTTTTTTTTTAATTTTTTTTAATTTATTTGACAGGTAGAGATACAGACAGTGAGAGAGAGAGAGAGAGACAGAGAGAAAGGTCTTCCTTCCGCTGGTTCACTCCCCAAATGGCCACTATGGCTGGAGCTGTGCCGATCCAAAGCCAGGAGCCAGGTGCTTCTTCCCGGTCTCCCATGCGGGTGCAGGGGCCCAAACACTTGGGCCATCCTCCACTGCCTTCCCGGGCCACAGCAGAGAGCTGGACTGGAAGAGGAGCAACAAGGACTAGAACCGCCGCCCATATGGGATGCCGGTGCCACAGGCGGAGGATTAACCTAGTGCACTACAGTGCCGGCCCCTCAATAAATCTATTTTTAAGAAAACTAACTTCATTTCTTGCTAATTGTGTGACTGAGAGTAAGAACTTCACATTTCCAGAATTTACTTTTTATTTTACCTGCAAATGACAATAATAGCACTGCTCTATATATCCTCAAGATTACTACAAAGATTAAAAAGATTATCTTAAAAATCTTTTGCAAATTGTAAAGAGCCATCTGTATAAAATACAGCTTTACTGTTGACATGATCACTTGTATTATTAACTTCCCAAAACCCTGAGTGATCTGTGAACAAGTCAGTGTTGTGTTTTGTGGTGGGGAAGAGCTATGGCAGAAAATATGAAAGGCATGGGAGGCAGAGAACTAATTTTGGTACACTCCAACTCTGAACAGAGCCAGTGACCACAATAATTTCAATCATACTAGTAATTTTCTGCTGTCAAATATGCACGCTACTCCTTACCACCTTAACTCATTCAGCTGCAAATCCATGCTGCATTTCAACTGGGCTTCTCCATTTTTGTCTTTTTCCCAACTAGAATTTATAGAAAGAATGTCCAAGACAGTCACGACAGAGAGGCAGTGAAGCCCAGATGGCATCCAGGGTCCTCCCTGACACTCTGGGCCAAATCAGCTAAACCCAAGCGCTCCAAACATTTTCACCAACTCCCTAGCAGACACAAATTCAGGACTTCTGCAAATTCTCCCAGAGGATCCGTGCTAATGGGCTTCTCTGGGTTCTGAATCCTTGCAAGTAGGTATAGTATTTCTATTTTTATTACATCATCCCAGATATAAAACTCCCATTACTGGTTTCCACTGCACACATACAAGCATAGGGCATGAGTTTGGCAAATGCAATTGGCAAACTGGAGGTCAATAAGAATGATTACATTACAGATCATAAAGCTGTCATCACCTACTCTCTACCTCACATTTTTCCCTTGCTCTAGGTTTATTGGAGCTCCAAAAACTTCTCCAATTAATAGGCAGAACAATTCATTTCCCCCTACTTGCTAGCAGCCAAAGACACCTTGGTTGAATTCAAGGTGAAAAAAGTTGATATTTATTCATAGAAATAAATGTTATCTCATATTTAAGACTGTGCAATAGTTTTAAACCTGAAATAATGTTCTCTAGTCTGAAATCTGGAATTACTTGTGAGTTTGGTCTCATATTATTTGTTATTTAAAATGTACCTGTAATTTCTCCATGATAATGAGTGATAAAAAAGTTATATAATTTCTATTTTCCAAGGTGAAAGGAGTCAGAGCAGGAATAGTTTAAAAAAAAAAAAAACTCACAGAACAAAGGGGCCCCTCTAGTAATGTGGCTTAACCCAAATGGGAACCTGGCCTGTGTTAGAAGGCAAGTGTGATAAGGAGACAGAGAGACATGAAGATTTTTGTTGATCAGCTGGGGGAAAAGCAGGCTCTGCTGCTAAGGCCACCCAGAAGAGCAGGTGCTGGAGTTGCCACTGACCAGTCTGGGGAGTATAGTAAAGACAAACAGCCCCCACCCCCATGCAGCCCCCCACAACACCCCCCACCCCACCAACCCCAACCCCCCCCCCAAAGCAGGCCCCAAGATGCAACGTTTTCTCTGTCTTGTAAAAAGTCACAACCAAGTAGGAGGAGTGGGAGATGAGATGGCCCAATGAGCTTACCATACAGGAAACATTTCAGCGAGTATAAAACGCCCAGACCACGTCCTCTCTCGGCTTTTTCTTCTGCAGAAGCCCCTCCCAGGAAGGCTTCCAGGAAGCCCCTCCCTCCGCTCTTTTAATCCCTCTGCTCTCCAAGAAACTCTTTTGCTAAAAATCACCTTCTTGGTTTGTTCATCTGCCTGATCCTTTCTCAGGGGCAGAACAAGTTCCTGGGATTCAAATCAGCTGGAACATCTTGGCGTATTGGCCAAGAACGCCTGCCTCCAACAGCAGCGGTAACGAGTTTCCCTAATTTCTCTGGAAAGTGAAAACATGCTCAATTCCAGATCACAGAGCCAGAACAGAGAGGTCACTTCCTAAGTCACTTTTGAGTATTTGCAGGTACCCATCCAGTGCTCCCTATAGACTCCGTTCCATATGGAGCATCTTTACATTTCACTATGTGTACGTTTGTAGACTTTAAAATTCCCTTGAATATCTAAATATGTGAGCTTTAGGTGCAATGAAAAGGAAATCCTTGACAGCGGAGCAGCTGTGCTTGTATTTAGTCACCCAACCAACCCTTATTCCTCACCAAAGACACCGTCCTTCAGGCATCTTCAGTGGAAATTGCTCTTTTCCTCTGACTCCATCATGAATTTTCTACCCTTGTTTTATGCCACACTCCACGTCCCTTTCCGTGGACGTACCCATTTTTAGCTTCTCCTTCTCCTCCTTCTCTTTCTTATTTTTTTAAGATTTATTTATTTATTTGATAGGTAGAGTTACAGAGAGAGAGAGGTCTTTCATCGCTGATTCACTCTCCAAATGGCTGAAACAGCCGGAGCTGTGCCGATCTGAAGCCAGGAGCCTGGAGTTTTTTTCCAGGTCTCCCACACAGGTGCAGGGGCCCAAGCACTTGGGCCATCTTCTACTGCCATAGCAAAGAGATGGATTGAAAGAGGAGCAGCCGGGATGCAAACCGGTGCCCATACATGATGCCGGCGCCACAGGTGGCCCACAGTGCTGGCCCCAGTCTTAGGCTTCTTTGAGGCTCCCACACATACCCAGTCCTTCCCCGGCTCTGCCCTGCCCAGCAGAACCCCTGCATTGCCCACACTCTCTCGTCACCTGGCTTCCAGGTAGACAGTCAGTGGGGATGCTGGGAATGGTAGCGTGATAAGAGGGGTCTCCCTCTCTGGCTCTGCCTTGAGAGAGGGCGACAGTCCCACAGCTGCAGCTGTGTCCTCTCTGTGCTATTGCAGGATGAGTTAGACAGCTTCTTCCTTGCTCCGTGATTCAGCACCCTCCAGACAGCCCTCACCATGGGTGCAGCTCTAACCAAATTGCCCCTGTTCTAGGTTCTTGTAACCCCATGAGTAAATTATTGCCTGAGTACAGGACCCTGAAACCTGAACAGATAGAAATCTTCAAAAGTGAGCTCCAAGATTGATAGTAAGGGTTGTCAAAAAGGTTAGTAGCATATACCCTAAATATGGTATGATGAAAATGGCACTTCACTCCTGTGGTCTTCCTCCCCCAAAACCTACTAACCCTCTCCCCACCCCCCCACTCTCCACCCCCAAAGCTCCACTCTAATTATGAGAAAAATATCATACAAACTCCAACTGGGGATATGCTACAAAATCCTGGATCAATATTTCTTTCAAATTAATGATCTAAGCATTTTCTTAAAATATTTCAAAGATAGCATCTACTATTGTACTCCTTTAAAACAGTGAGATTGGAGCAGGCACTTAGCATCAGGCTTGGGATACCAGATAAGGCATCCATGTCCCACATTGTAATACCTGGATTCAATTTCTGGCTCCAGTTCTTGACTCCAGCTTCCTGTTTATGTAGACCCTGAGAGGCAGCAGTGATGGCTCAATTAATTGGGTTCCTGCCACCAACATGGGAGACCTGGATTGAATGTCTAGCTCCCAGCTGTGGCCTTGGCCCAACTCTGGTCGTTGTGAGCATTTGCAATTTGGAGAGTGAACAGTAGGTGAACCTCTGTTCTTATTCTCTCTCCCTCTCTCTCAAATAAATTAATATTTAATAAGTGAAATTGTGTAATGAATCCTTACTTGTAATGAACATTAGAAGGTACAATAAAGGTATTCCATTTAATATCTCAAAGCTTTATCTCAAACTACACTAATTCATATATATTTTCATGGCTATATAACACACATGATTCATACCTTTGTGTTTGGAGTAGGGCTACTTTGTTTCTGTTTTCAAAGCAAAATAAAATGCCATGTGTAATTGAATCTCACTCCAACACAAATAATAAACTAAAATACAAATACATATTTTAAAAGTGAAAATATTCTATTTGCTTTTATTCCACTCTATTCAATGTTTTTCCTAAACTTACTTTTCCCAGTTGAAACTAAGAAAAAACTACACAGAACAAACAAAAAACGTGTATGCATTGCTCTCATTGCTTTGTGTTCTACTCATTTCTTAAATTTTAGTACCTAAAATGGAAACCATAGTCTTTTTAAAAAAAAAAAAAAACAAAATTTCTATTTTTTATTTGAAATACAGCATGACAGAGAGAGAGGAAGAAAAATAGATCTTCCATTTGCTGGTTCACTCCTCAAATGGCCACAAGACTGGGGCCGGGCCAGGCCAAAGCCTGGAGTATGGACTGCATCCAGGGCTCTCACATGGAAGGCAGAAGCCCAAGGACTTGGGCCATCATCCACTGCCTTCCAAGGCATGTTACCAGACAGCTGGGTTGGAGGTAGAGCATCCAGGTTTCCAACGTTGCTCTTATATGAGATGCTGGCATCACAGGCAGTGGCTTAACCCACAGTGCCACAGTGCAGGCCCCAGAAGCCAAAGTCTTTTATATTCAAACCTTAGAACTGACACACTATCATTTTCCTCATGTGCTATGCCACATAGACCAGCCCTGGTACAAATGGCGGTGGGAGGAACACACGAACCTGGGATTACTGATGGCTGTCTGGGAAGCTGATTACCCTGGAAAAACGGGCTTTTCATGTTGGACCCCTTCTTCCCCCAACTCAGTCCCTAGCATCTTGTGTCCATTCGAGGTCACTGATGCAAATGGACATCTGTTGAGGAAAGGTACATTTCTCATTGGGGCCAAAGCTGGATGGAGAGAGGAGGGAACCTGAAGAAATGCTTTGGCTTTAATTGATCCAGAGTCCTGAACACTACAATCGAAAGGGCACAGGCTAAAAAGCTAAGAATCCATTTTTAAGATAAAAAAAAAAAAAAAAAACTTTGTTTAGTTTTGTGCGACAGTGAGACCTGGAAGCTGAAAGACTTCCCAAAGTCTTTGTACAACTCCATACAAAAAGACAAAGACAAAGTGTGTGAAGGCCCCAATAACAAACTACAGAAGTTTCACAAAGACGACTCCAATCCCTAGGCCTCTGAGTCAGCACTTGGCGTTCTGTTGAGGTTCCCCCATTAGGTGCTGCCAGAAAGCACTCTCACAGTATTCTCTAGTTAAGTCCTTGCCTAGGCAGAAAGGGAAGAGAGAAGGCACTGCAGCACAGACATAGATGCAAATGCCAATTGTTTTTGTAGACTCTGGTAGGTGATTTCAGGCTACCGATCTCTGTTTGGGAACTCAAGCTTTGTATTGGGATTCTCAGATACTTTTTTAAAATTCCAGTTCATATGCATACAGGTGATGCTCAAATAAGGACCTGCAGTCTCACTCTGCCTTGCAAACCTCAGGGCAGCATGCTCAAAAGCTGGCTGAATATCCGTGCCTGCTTCCCAGGGCCCCCTCGAGCACAAGACCAGAATCAGCATTTGCTGCTATGGGCATTTTGAACTTTAGCCCTTTATTATCCCCCTTCTACCCATGCCCCATTGGATTAGTAAGGGTGATTCCAGCTGTTAACAAATAAACACCGAGTTTCAGGCTTCCTCGGGCTAGGAGGACGCGGTTATCTCATGATGCAAACGCAAGGGCATTGTGGAAGGGCTGGGGAAAGGAAGGGAGGAAGAGACTCTCAGCAGCAGCTGATGGTGTCAGCAGGACTTGGTTATTTCAACCTCCGTGCTCAACTGTTTCATCCTAAATCTAGGCCTCTTTGTGGTCACAAAATGTTTAGAGAAACAATTAGGACAACACGTCTTGTTCCAGCAGGAGGAAGAAACAATGCTCCCATTGAAGTATAAATCTTTCCTTTTCATCTGATTGGCCCAGTTTTGATTGTGAGACTGCCCATGAGTTCTAAAGAGCTTCCACGTGAAAGCTATACACTGGTTACTTTGCTTAAACTAACAAGAATCCTTCCCAAGGAAGGCAGACTAGTAGAGTCAGATTCCCCCAAGCTATGTGAAAAACACCAAGATACCTAAATGTAGTTATCTTTCCGTTAGAAAGAAGGTAGAGATGGATACCAAGTCAGCCACACAAGTTGGATAACAAATATCAAGTGAGATTACATCCTCAGTTTCCCAAATGTACAAGCCAGACAGTTTCACTGTGGTTTTTCTTGCCTTAGAAGCAAGAGTTAGAGTGTTTTTGTACAGAGTTAATATCTGCTCATAATATCTGGTCATAACAGAGCTTTAAAGCGTGGATCTGACACCCTCCCCAACCAGCCCTCTCACCGTTCTCCTAGATGCTCGGCTTCACCTCAGGTTCTCCAGCTCCGGGTCTGTGTTGTCTTCAATGTCTCCATGAGGAGTTTCCACCAGCTCAGGAGCTACGCTGTTGCTTAGACTGCTAGGATTGTGGTTCACCTGAGTAGCTTTCTAAATTAACCATGCCTGGGATCCTTACAGATTTTGATTTAATTGATCTGCAGGAGAGCAAAAGCACTACTGTTGCTGTTGTTGTTGTTGACCTCTCCCTGCTCAGGCAGGATCGAGGGCCGCTTCTCTAGAACGGCAAACCATTCCCTCTCACAGGCACAGCCGTAGGGAACTCGCCTGCGCTCACACTTGTGCAGCATTTGCATTTCTCTCATCTTGATTTCCTCCATAGCTGTCTGTATGCCTCACTAAACAGCTCTCCCAGATTGGAAGCTCTGTGGGGACAAGGTCCATGCCATATTACCCCATATTACATAGTACCTTGCATATCATAAGTGATGATGACCGATTCCTGGAAGCACAAGTATGAAAACAGAGAAAACTTTAGAATAAAATATTACTTTTGAAAAATAGAATAGGCGCTGGTGTTAGGGCACAACAGGTCAAGCTGGTTACGTTTGCGACCCAGCTACTCTGCTGCTGATCCAACTTCCTGCTAATGCACCTGGGAAGGTAGCAGAAGATGTCCCAAGTACTTGGATCCCTGCCATCCATGCAGGAGACTAGATGCAGTTCTGGGATCCTGGCTTCAGCCTAGCCCATACCTTGCTGTCGCTCCCCCTCTTCGTGGAGGAACGACACAGGACCCTGCGCTGTTCTTTCGTCTGCTCGGCCCTCCCCGGGTTTGCTGCTGGTTCTTCCCGGGTTGGCTACTATCCCTTCCACCTCCGTGGAAGGGCAGTTCCCCCTGGCCACATTCCCCACTTCCGCAGGGGAGCGGCACACCGCCGGCCGGGTCTCTCGGGGGCTGCACGGGTGTTCCTTCAGCTAGATGTTCCCCTTAGATGTTCCCCATAGATGTTCCCTCGTGCATGCCGTCTCTCTCCTCCTTTATAGTCCTCCTCCGCCAATCCTAACTCGGCTGCCCACACGCCAAGTACGCTGCCCTCCTCCAATCAGGAGCACGTCCTACAGTTTATTAGCTGAACTGGAGGCAGCTGTGCGGAAGCTGTTTACTTCTCTCCCAGCGCCATATTGTGGGAGAGCAGATGCATAGAATAAGTCTTAATTCCAGTAACTCAGACCAGTCCGGATTGCTCCCCACAGATCCCCCTTTCTTTTTATTTTTTGGCGTTGATACGCGCCTGTCTTCGGTGTCCCGCGGCACACACTCTGCTCTACTTGCTAGAGTTGCCACAGGTTCTTACAAGTCCTATCAATCAGGCAAACCGAATCTGGGTCCTCTCTTCGCCATGCTGTGAGGAGGTTTTTAGGCGCTGATGTGTGCCTGTGTTCGGTGACCTGCGGCTCACACTCTGCTAGCCGCCCAGGTGCTCATCGCCTCACTTAATCAGGCAGACCGAATCCAAGCTTTCTCATTGCCATGTTGAGGGGAGGCCTTTCTATTTCTCTATTTCTCTATCTCCAGGCATTCCTATTTCTCCCATTTTACTTCTATCTTCCAGCATTCCTATTTCTCTCACTTTACTTCTAAACTTCTGTTTCTCTTATCCCCGCGGCTTCCCGGCGCCTCGCCCTGCCGGCAGGCTCACGGCTCCGCGCAGCTTCCCGGCGCCTCGCCCCGCCAGCGGGCTCCGCCCCGAGGCTGCTTCTCCGCGCCTCACCGGCTCTGAGCCGCTTCAGCCCGCGCCTCTCTCATCTGCGCGGCTCGGCTTTGCGCGCACACTCCGCGGTCTCGCACTTAACCCTTTCGCGTCTGAACCACGGCCTCGCGCCAGCCCCGTTCCCTATCTACTTGTGCCCCACACGCTCTCTCTGCGCACGGCAGCCTCCGCGAGTCACACAGCGTAGCTTACGTGTCCACCACTAGCATTCAATCTAAGTTCCCCGGGCTAGCCTGGCGAATTCAACCCAGCATACGTCTCCGCCCCATGATTTGGCTTCCCGTCCTTTGCTCCCCGGGCTAATCAGACGGATCCCAATCTGGCTTACGTTTCAGCTTCTGGTTTCAACTTTTCGCCCCCTATTCCCGGGCTAACTTGAGAATCCCAAAGTAGCTTTCGTTTCAGCCTCGGCCTGCCCCCCGCGGCTTCAATTTCCCTAACACTTTTCTCTACCCGGTATGTTTCCCCAAACTTTCCTCCAACAATATTCCTCCCTCATTTCTCCTGGCCTCTCCCCACAGTCCGCATCCGAGTCTGTTTGTTCTAGCTTTCACTTTCGCTTTCGACCTTAGAGATTTCTCCCAGCTTCCCCCCGTAGTCCGTATCTGAATCTATGCCTAGGCTTTCAATAGCTTCTTCCGGCACCTTTATCGTCCGGCTTTTCCCTAGGCTGTTTGCTAGTCTCTCTCTCCGGTAATTTCCCAGTTCTTCCCGTTTCTTCCCTCCTAAGTTTCCTATCCGAGTCAGGTTTCCTATCCGAGTCAGGTTTCCTATCCGAGTCAGGTTTCCTATCCGAGTCACGGCACCATTACGTCGCTCCCCCTCTTCGTGGAGGAACGACACAGGACCCTGCGCTGTTCTTTCGTCTGCTCGGCCCTCCCCGGGTTTGCTGCTGGTTCTTCCCGGGTTGGCTACCGACCCTTCCACCTCCGTGGAAGGGCGGTTCCCCCTGGCCACTTTCCCCACTTCCGCAGGGGAGCGGCACACCGCCGGCCGGCTTTCTCGGGGGCTGCACAGGTGTTCCTTCAGCTAGATGTTCCCCTTAGATGTTCCTGGTGCATGCCGTCTCTCTCCTCCTTTATAGTCCTCCTCCGCCAATCCTAACTCGGCTGCCCACACGCCAAGTACGCTGCTCTCCTCCAATCAGGAGCAAGTCCTACAGTTTATTAGTTGAACTGGAGGCAGCTGTGCGGAAGCTGTTTACTTCTCTCCCAGCGCCATATTGTGGGAGAGCAGATGCATAGAATAAGTCTTAATTCCAGTAACTTAGTCTAGTCCGAGTTGCTCCCAGTTGCTCCCCACACTTGCTATTGTGGCCATTTGGGGAGTGAACCAGCAGATAGAACATCTCTCTGTTTCTCTGTTGTTCTGCCTTTCAAATAAACAAATAAATCTTAAACAAAAAAGAATCAGTGAAGCAGAAAAAATTAAAGAAAAATACAATACAATAAAGAGGCATGCTTTGAATCAAGTAATAGTTTTGTCAGACTGTCAGAAATTTCAAAATGTTTATCACCACCTCTGAGACCTCACCAAAGAATGATAATGGAGAGAGGGAACTTAGCAATGATATATACAAATTAAGGCTTGTTAAACTGTTGTCAGAGTTTATAGAATTTACAGGCCCAAAAGGGCTTTTAACTTCAAGCCACAAGAACCAATTCTCATCAGTACACATTGATCAGTCTAGACTTAAATTAAGAAAAATGCAAAGATTCTTAAAAAGCAAAACAAAGTGTTAAGTGTTTACTCTGGACTCAGATCTGTGCTGAGCCCTTTTCAAACATTATCTCATTTAATTCTCAGAACAATCCTGTGAGGATGGAGCTGTCATAGCTCAGCTTACAAATGAGGGACTGAAGACACAGGAAACCTGAGAGTCACACAGCTGGTAAAGGGCAGAGTCGTGACTCCACCCCAACCGCCGATTCCAAACCCCAAACCACACCTGCTCAATCAGGGAAAGCTGCCGAAGATTCAGAATTATTCATGTAAAATAAAACTTACCAATTACCTATTTCAAAATTATCTATTAGGTAAAAATGGCAGTAAAAATGGCTTTTCAAAGCAATGCCTCGATAATCAATCATTTCTTAAGACAGCAAAAAAATAATAATAATGTTAGAACCCAATCTCTACAATCGAATCCCTTTCCTTTCCCAAAATGTAATTTTGACAGTGCAATGATAGAGCCTGTGAGAGGAGTTGAAGGATGGGCTCTTCAAGAATCTTCTATCAAAAGAGAAATACTCAGAAAGGAGCTGACAGATAGGAACCAGCTATCACTCTTAATACTGCTAATTCTATTTAGGATTGGTTTGCGCCAGGAAGTTCCCGAGATTGCAGACTGGAGAGAGCTGATTGAACTTTAATTTAATATATATTTGAAGTAAAGGTTCAGGTGATAGCTTTATGTCACCAAAGAACAAGAATCTTTTTTACATAAAACCTTGTTATATGAGATTCATGAACTGCATTCCCTTTGGTAACCACAAGCATATTTAGATAATTGATCATGTGTGCTGCCCTTGGGTTCCCACTGACTGTCAATTAAGTTTGTTCTTAATGTCGCTGCATGGAAATGGCTACAAGCAAAGACAGATGACACTGCTGCTTTAGGGTGATAGGATTTGAAAAACATCATGACAAATGCTTCTGGCAACTCAGAGCAGAATATTCAGATGTAAATTCCACTTTACATCAACAGTGTAATATTTATCCTTGACAGCCCTGATTGTCTATGGGGGGGGGGGTCCTTTTTTAGAGATTAGCTTGAATAAAATTCTGGCTTTTAAGTTAAAATACTCCTAATTAGGAATGGCAACAGTGCTTTGATCACTTCAATGAAGTCTTCCGAAAGGATGTGGATTTTTTTTTTTTTTAAGAAAGTCAACTGGGGCCAGCACAGTGGCATAGCCAGTAAAGCTTCTGCCTGCAGTGCCAACATCCCATATGGGCTCCAGTTTGTGTCCCACCTGCTCCACTTCTAATCCAGCTCTCTGCTATGGCCTGGGGAAGCAGTAGAAGATGGCTCAAGTCCTTGGACCCCTGCACCCACGTGGGAGACCCGGAAGAAGCTCCTGGCTCCTGGCTTTGAATTGGTGTGGCTCTGGCCATTGCTGCCATCTGGGGAATGAACCAGTGGATGGAAGACCTCTTTGCCTCTGCCTCTGACTCTCTGTAACTCTGTCTTTCAAACAAATAAATAAATCTTAAATAAAGAAGTCAACTTATTTGAAAGATGCAGAATTATGGTGAAAGATACATAGTGTGTATTGAGTTAAGGATATTCTTGAGTTGTTGCCTTCTAAATGGGATGTATCAGTCATTGCTCTTCCTTGTTTCAAGACCTTGAATCCCCCAGTGAGCCAACTAAAATGGACAGTGGGAAAGTTATTGGCTTATATGATCCATCTGCTGAAAAGACAGAAGTGGGCCTGATCTCTGGGACTGAAACCAAGGACGAAAACCTCCTGGTCTGAATGCTCTGCCTTTCACATTTGCCTACAAACTTCCATCACTCAGGTCATTGTCGCCATGTGAGAAAATAACAAAGCTCTGGGTTTGTACCCCACCCCCAGCTTATAACTAGAGAAGAGAAAGGATCTTTCATCACAACTTGAATTCGGAAAGCCTGCACTTAGGAACTGAATTGCCCCAGTTTGGGTCATCTGCCCATTGCTTAGGTCAGTCACATGGGCAAGGGCTGAAAAATTACGATAGACATCCCTTATATCAATGCCCACTACAAAGCCTAGAGGATTCATTTCTATTATCAGAAGAGGGAGCGGTCTGCATAAAGAAAAACAAGAAATATTCCAAAGAAAAAAGATTTGGACAGTGCGAACAAAAATCTTGCCATGTTGCCATATTATTGCTTATGATATAGTGAATAATCATTACTGTAGCAATAGATATTTTTCTTTATTTTCCTTTTCTTGGTAAACATATTGAATAGCGTTGAGTAATTTGCAGGTTCACTCTTGCCCACATTAAGCAATGAGAAATACTTTTAGGTAAACTCAAAGGAATGAAGCAGGTTCAGTTGTCCCTTTGGGAAAATAATGTATATCTAATATTGCCACTGGCCTCATTAAAATTATTTTTCAGGCTACAGGGGAAAACTATAACCCTAACAACTTTATAATTGTTATTTTCCCATCCATGGGATGCCACATAAAATTTTAAAGTTATTCTTTGTACAGATTGCAGCCAGTTTGCATGCATTAAACTATTGTTCAGGCAAGTATACGTGTCTGGGATAATCATGCAGGTTTCCCTATTTATTTATGAAGTGTGACATTAAAGTTTAAACCAAGATTTATCATCAAGTGTATATATCCTATGCATAGCACAGAACAATTGCCTCTTCAGTCTGGTTGTGAAATGTTACACCTAGGTTTCAAAACCAGCTATTTATTATTTAAAGAGAAAGTCAACCAAGGTAAAGATCACAGACTGTAACATGAACTGAATACACTCTGACTAAAAGTCAGCATGAAGAGTGAAATTTCACTAAACAGTTAAGAGAGGAATTTCATAAATTATTCACAATAAAAAATGGTGTCTACTTTCACTATATTTCTACATTCAAGCATTTCTAATGCTGTGTTTTCAGTGTGAACTTTCTGGAAGGCTGGATTCCACAATAATTATTGAATCCACTGACACATCCATTTGTGAAATTATATGAAAATGAAAAGTAAAGAACAATTCAAAATTGAGATCCTTAAGACACCAAAATATTCTATTTCATCCTTCACGAAATCTGGCAAATCATCTGCTTTTCGTGCTCAAAACACGTGCTGTGTACAAAGCTCAGCTGGCTCATTAGAGAATCGAGCTGGAAAGAGAGAGTATCCAGACTCAGCTGGGGCCCAGGGAGAAGTGAGGCCTGATATCCCTCCCAGGTGGGGCTATGTTTTGGAAGTGCAAGTAATCTTGCAGGCTCCACGTGGAAGTGATGTCACGGAGTACTCAACTCTGGCCCTAGGAAAATGATATCCAAGTGTGGAGATGAACTCCCAGCCGAACCAGCTCTCCTCCAAGTTCCAGAGTCCTTTGTTCAACTGCTCGCTTCCCTCTGCAAATGCATAGTGAGGGCCTGCCTCATGCCGAGATGATATGGTGGAAAGGAAAACAGACACACGTGCTGCTGAGGGTCTAGGGGGAATCAGAGATCAGTCACTCAGGTGGATGAAGTGCTCTTAAGCAAAATAAAACAGAACAAAATGGGATGCTGAGGAGCACTGCACAAAAGCACCTGGGGAGACAGGCAGGTGCAGGGTGGTCATATCCCCTGCAACTCCAACCAGAGCCAAAGGACGGGGAAGGATTCTTAAGGCACCAACATGAAGTCCCCACCAAAACCTATGTTCAAATTTATTCCCCAGTGTGAGATGTTAAGAGATAAGACCATGACGATGAATAAATCAGCCTCTATTTCCAGACCTATTACAGGAAGACAAGAGTAGAAACAGAATAATTACAAGGTTTTCCCTAACCCAGGTGAAAGGCATTGATAATGATTAGACCATGAGGGCTCTGCCCTTATGAATAAGTTAATCCATTCTTGGATTAATGGATGAATAGGTTAATAGGTTACCTGGAGAGTGGGTCTATTAAGAAAGTCAGTTTGGCTTTGATTCCTAGAGGCACCTCCTCCCTATGGGATGTCCTCTGCTGCCTCAGGACTCAACAGAGAGTCCTTGCCAGCCAGAAAGGTCTCGGTGGACACAGCCTCTTGACTTTGGACTCCTGGACTCCAGAACCTTGAGCTGAATAAACCTTTATCCTTTATAAATTACCCAGTCTGTGTGGTATTCAATTAGAACAACAGAAAGTGCACAAAGACAAGTGGGAGGGACAAGAAAGATCATCCCTGTGAGAGAGTTGAGAGAGCAGAGCACATGGGAGGAATCCAGACAGCGCCAGTGTGACAAGGGAGGAACCGTGTTCAATGAAGATGTGAGAGAATGTCCGGGGCCAGAACATATTTGTCCTGAAGGCTAGGTTCACAGTAATGATTTTAGTCTTTGATCTGAGAGTGCTGGGAAGCTATGCAAGCCTTTCAGCGTGGGAGTCGGAGGGGAGAGAGTGAGGGCAGGATGGAGACTCATTTGGATATGCATGTTAAAAATAGGAGCAGGCGCCGCGGCTCACTAGGTTAATCCTCCGCCTTGCAGCGCCGGCACACTGGGTTCTAGTCCTGGTCGGGGTGTCGGATACTGTCTCGGTTGCCCCTCTTCCAGGCCAGCTCTCTGCTGTGACCCGGGAGTGCAGTGGAGGATGGCCCAAGTGCTTGGGTCCTGCACCCCATGGGAGACCAGGAGATGCACCTGGCTCCTGCCATTGAATCAGTGTGGCACACCGGCTGCAGCAGCCGTTAGAGGGTGAACCAACAGAAAAAGGAAGACCTTTCTCTCTGTCTCTCTCTCTCACTGTCCACTCTGCCTGTCAAAACAAAAAAAATAGGGGTTTGGTTGCCTCTTTACCTCTTTTCATTTATTAACAAAACCGTCTGACATGGAGTTACCCAACTGAAAATCATCTCCAGTGCCCTTCCATCTCCTACCTACATCCAGGGGAGCCTGACCCTGCCACCATCTCTCCCATGTCCTCTGTTTCAAGGCTCCTTACTTCTCCCCTGCAGCACTACACAGCTCTAGGCCACTTCCTGCCTGCCTTCCGTACAGTCGCTCTGTTCTGATCTCTAACATGTATCCCATCCAAGTTCTCTCCTGCTTAAAATTCTTCACTGAATCTAACTCCCATTGTTTTCAGCCAAGTTCAACGTTCTTATTATGGCACACACATACCCAAGGTGATCCTGTCATGTTTATACTTCAGAAACATATCAGCGTCTACAAACTCTCTGCTATTGCATTCCCTGCACAATTGCTTTTCTGTTCTCAAAGTTAGAATGGGACTGCTTGCCTGGCTCTCCCCACTCCCTACCCCTACAAACTCACACTCCCTTCTGATGTGTGCGGGGGTCCTACTGTGGGAGGGATAGATCATCCCTTCCCCTCCCACAGACCCAGCCTAGACCAGAGTGGCACAAGACAAATGTAATGTGAGGAACATATGATAATCACACGTGTAATTTTAAATTATGTTAGAAATCACATCTTTAAAATCCAAAAAGATAAAATAAATATTATTTGGGTATGAAATATTAAAAATTAATATTGAAATTTGAAAGGCAGAGTAACACAGGGAGAGAGAAAGAGAGAGAGAGATCTTCCATCCACTGGTTCGTACCCCAAGTGGCTGCAACAGCCAGGGCTAGGAATTCCATCCAGGTTTCCCACAGGGCCAGCAGAGACCCAAGCACCTGGACCATCTTCTGGCACCTTCCTAGGCACATTAGCAGGGAGCTGGATCAGAAGCAGAGCAGTTGGGATAAAAACCAGTACTCTGCCATGGGATGCATCACATGCGGCAGCTTAACCCACTGGGCCCAATGTTGGCCCCATTTAGATATTTTACATCCTTTTTCTTTGTACCAGATCTTCTTCACAGTACATTTTATACTTACCACGCATCCCAATTCAGATCAGCCACATTTACTGTGACTCATAGCCCCGTGTGACTAGTGGCAACCACACTGGACAACATAGCCCTAGACAAATAAATACACGTTGGGATCTGGGCTGAGTCCTCAGGAGATCAAGGCCAGAGAACAGAAAGTTGAAGGGATCTGATGTAAGTTGGAAAGTCAGAGCGGATCTGTGTTCTAAAGTAACACCTGAACTGAGGCCTAAAGAATAGCTGGGCGTTAGGCTGACAGGATGGACACAGGAAGGCATGAGCACGGAAGTGGCAGGTGCAAAAGCCCTGGGGCAGGAGGGAGCTCAGTGCACTACAGAAACTGGAAGAGGGCCAGCCACGCAGGGGTACCTCAGGTCAGGGAAGGGGTTGGGGGAGGCCTCAGCGGGCCACCCAAGACATTTAGACTGTGTGCCTGATGCAGAGAAAGGATTTTAGCAAGGTGATACCATTTACAGTAACCCCCAGTCCAAATCCCCTGCCACTCCACTATGCAGTCTGAATCAAGGCCCTTTCTTATGGCCTCTGTTTTAACCATGATCTTGTATTCTGTATTGGCTGATTGGCATCAGTTGTTCCTAACCTCTCCATATACCTGCTGCATCACAAGACCGGACAGCAGCCGAAGTTCCCTACATCTTCACGCAAGCTACTTTAGTAGGTGCACAAAGGTCACACTGCAGTGCCCCCAGTCACTGACCTGACCTCCTTGTCCCCACTTAGTACCCAACAGGAGAAGTTGCTTCCGACAATTACAGTCACAAAGGTGTAGTTCAGTGCTCTATCTGCTTCCCAATCCTAGTTGTGATAGGCTTTGTGTGGCCTGCGTAGCATGCTGTGCCTCTTATTTCTGAGAGAACTGTGAGTATTGAAAACCTAATGTCAGGCGCAGACTTAACCTAGCAGTTAAGTGACTCGCATCCAACATCAGAGTACCTGAGTTCAATTCCCAGTTCTGGTTCCACAGATTTCTGCTAATGCAGATCCTGGGAGGCAGTGGGTGGTAGTTCAAATTAATGGGTCCTTGCCACCTACATGAGCAATCTAACTGAGTTCCTGGTTCCTGGCTTTGGCCCAGGCCCAACCCCAGTCTTTGCAGGCATTTGGGGAGTGAACCAGCCTCTGACACAGTAAATAGAATTAAATTTTAAAACCATTGCTCCAGTGGTATTAATATCTCCATGTTACCACTCAGCTACCTTTGTAAATTAAGATATGAGTACAGCCCAGCCTCCGTCAGCACAAAGTAGATCCTGCACTAAGGTTCTTTTTTTTTAGGTTTTATTTTATTTATTTGAAAGACAGAGTTACAGAGAGAAGTAGAGACAGGGCGAGTTCTTCCATTCTCTTAGTTCACTCCCCAGATAGCCACAAGGGCCAGCAGAGCTGAGCTGACCCAAAGTCAGAACCCAGGAACCAGGAGCAAGGAGCCAGGAGCCAGGATCTTCTTCTTGGGCCATCCTCTGCTGCTTTCCCAGGCACATTAGCAGGGATCTGGATCAGAAGTGGAGCAGTCAGGACTTGAATACATGCCCAAATGGGACGCTGGTGCTGCAGGTCAGGGCTTTAACCCCCTGTGCCACAGCACTGGCCCCATGCACTAATGGGTCTTAGCTGGGTATGGGCAATTGGCTTAAGATGGGTTTGATGTCTGCCTTCCTCACTAGTATCTAATTTTCTTGAGACTGGATTATCACTATCTTTCTGGCATGTACACAAAAAAATGGCAAAAAGGAGATGCTTAGTATATTTTTTAAAAAGATATGTTTATTTGAAAGGCAGAGTCACACACACATACTCACAAACCCACAAAGAGAGGGAGGGAGAGAGAGAGAGAGAGACAGAGAGAGAGATCTTCCATATACTGGTTCACTGCTGATTCACTCCCTAAATTGCCACAATAGCCAGGGCTGGGTCAGGACAAAATCCAGAGCCTAAACTCTGTCTTAGTCTTCCAGTTGGGTGGCAGGGATCCATGTACGTGAGCTAGCATCTGCTTCTTTCCCAGGAACGTTAGCAGGAAGCTGGATTGGAAGCAGGGCAATTGGGCTCTGCTTAATATATTTTTAAAAAAGGAGAGAAGAAGAAAATATAGGAGTTTAGGGGAGAGAAGCTTTGGAGAATAAATTAGTGGGGTCCAGTTTGGGGCCTCATTGGTAGGGGAACTCTAGGTTGTGTTGGGGCTTTGGGTTGGAGTAGCTGAATGTCATTTATCAGAAAAGTTCTTCCCTCACTCTGTCCAGGGAAAGGAATTTATATAATATATGCAAGATAGCAGGCTTTCCAGAGTTGAAGAGGAATAAGCAGGGGCTGAGGTTAAAATCCAGTTGTGGGGTTGGCACCATGGTGTAGTAGGCTAAGCCTCCACGTGCAGTGCTGGCTTCCCATGTGGGTGCTCACTAGTGTCCTGGCTGCTCCTCTTCTGATACAGCTCCCTGCTAATGGCCTGGAAAAGCAATTGAAGACACCCCAAGTAATTGGGTCCCTGCACCCGCATGGGAAACCCAGATGTAACTCCTGGTTCTTGGCTTCAGTTCGGTCTAGCTGCAGTCTCACAGCCATTTAGGGAGTGAACCAACTGATAGAAGATTTTCTCTCCTGAGAAATTACCCAAATCAGCATAGGAAAGAGTTATCTGTATGCCTATGTTCATTGCAGCACAAGTCACAATCGTTAAGATATGGAATCAACCCAGATGTCCATCAACTACTGACTGGACAAAACAATTATGGTGTATATACACTATGGTGTACTATTCAGCTGTAAAACAAGATTGAAATCCTGTCTTTTGCAACAAAATGGATGCAACTGGAAACCATTATACTTAGTGAAACAAGCCAGTCCCCCAAAGACAGTCACCATGTGTTTTCCCTGATTTGAGGTAACTAATAGAGTATCTAAAATGTAGTGTATTGGAGTGAAATGAACATTTTGAGATTTGTTGATTGTTTATAGCCCTTGTCTCTGCCGTTGAGGAGCAGTGTTTCTTTTTTTCTTTTTTTTTTTTTCCATCCTATTTACTGAACTCTTCTACTTAGTGTAGGATTCACTCTATGATCATTAAGTAACCTGAAGGTAGATCCTTGTAAAAATTAAGAGTGGGAATGTGAGAGGGAAGAGGAAGAAGGGTTGGGGCATGGGTGGGAGGGAGGGTAGGGTGGTAGGTATCACTACGTTCCTAAATCTGTATATATAATACACATGAAACTAGTATAACTGAAATAAAATTTTTAAAAAATTAAGACCACCTTTCTGTCTTCCTCTCTCTCTGTCCGTAACTCTACCTCTCAAATAAATAAATAAAATCTTAAAAAGAAAAAATCCAGTTGTAGGGATGAAAAGACAGCTCGTGAGTAGCAGCAGATTCCCTTTCAGTGAACACTCACGGGCCCACCACAATGATTCAGACTCTCGATGTAGAGGAAGAAGAGAAACTGCCCACTTCACCTGTTTCCTCTCTGTGCTGCCTCCATCAGGACAGGCTCAACTGGGGCAGTAGCTGCAGGTGAAATTACCAACGATGTCAGCAAGAATAGGTGGGAGGAAGGTTGGGTTAATAATAAGGCTGCACAGGCCGGTGCCGCGGCTCACTAGGTTAATCCTCCGCCTGCGGCACTGGCATACCGGGTTCTAGTCCTGGTCGGGGCGCCGGATTCTGTCCCGGTTGCCCCTCTTCCAGGCCAGCTCTCTGCTGTGGCCAGGGAGTGCAGTGGAGGATGGCCCAGGTCCTTGGGCCCTGCACCCCATGGGAGACCAGGAAAAGCACCTGGCTCCCAGCTTTGGATCAGCGTGGTGCACCAGCCGCAGCGGCCATTGGAGGGTGAACCAACGATAAAGGAAGACCTTTCTCTCTGTCTCTCTCTCTCACTGTCCACTCTGCCTGTCAAAAAAGAAAAAAAAAAAAAGGGTGCACAAAAACAAACACAATCTCAATTCTCTCTGTGTTTCTCTCTCCCTCCCCCCCTTTCTTTACTTCCCCCCTCCTTTCCCACCTGTCTGACATTCGAAGGTCACAATGCTTTTAAAGGAAAATATACTAGCAAGACTCTACATATATGACTTTTAAAACAGATACATTGGCCAGTTCTTATAGACAACTAGCTCACACACCTCTAAAACTAAAGTAAGAAGGAGAGAGGGTATTACAAGTACTTGACTCTTGAACAACTTTTAAAATATTGAACTGTGTGGGTCCTATAGTTTCCATATATTCAAACTAAACAGGACACTTAATTTGTGGGATTTCAATTTCTTGACATGTGAGCTAAATGATGAAAATCATAATATTGGCAACCTAGTGCAAAGTACCTAAATTTTGTCTACTGTTTTGAAGCACGGTCTTCTTCTACTAGCAAAATTAATTTTTCAGAATATATTATGTGATAAAGCATCATCGTGTACATAATGAATAAACCATGTCACTGCTGGATTAACTGCCATGGGTGTAGTAGGAATTATAACTACAGCTTCATTTTAATAATCAAGTTCAGAGGCTATAGAAGCTAGAAGTGTGGGTCACTTGATTTTTAGATTGAAACAATGAATTATTTGAAACTATGACAATTTCAATGATATACAGTTCCTTCAGATCATCACTTCCTAGACTGTACTGTTTAAGCAGCATTCCCCTGATTGTACATAATAATTTGCTTGCCTCTTTTATGTGTCTATTTTTTTATTACTGTACCAGTTTCACTTTTTAAACTTAATATGTAATTTCAAAGCAGAAAATCTACTCTAGTTTCTATATTAATTATGGGAATTATCCAATTCCTTTTTAAGCATTGACAAGGCCTGCAATGTACTAAACCTTTGGATGAACCTCCATCAACTTTGATTGTAATGAAAGGCTGTGGTTTTCCCCTGGTAGCTAATTAGTTTTATTCATATGGCCACCTTTAGTCTATGAAACTAAAAAAGAAAAGAAATGCGTTTGAACCCATGTAAGGGCAGGGTGATAGCTTCCTGTAAATACATTATTTTCTGGGTTGTTTTAATGGAATATTAGATGAGAGGTTAGAAGTATATCCCTCTGAAAATTTATTGCTTCCATCCTTTTAAACATGTTTTGAATCTAAATTCTGACATAAACTAAATTAGCCGAGTTAGACTATATTCTTATTTGACATCAGTTTCTGTTTTTATTTTTTAGGAATATCATTAATAAGTTAAACTAATAAGTGCTACCTAAAACCAAAAACAAATTTCTAGGGTTCACAGCAATGTGTTCACTGTTTCACATGTAGTATCCAACATGGAATATCATTGACTTTTCCCCTGACAGTCCTCTACACCCAGCACCTAATTATCTTTCTGTTGACACAGGAGTCAAATAGATGATAAAGATAAATAAAGGTGTATGGAAATTATATGTCTTTAGCAAGCCTGTATGAATGCAGGAAACCTACTCATTGTTTTGTCAATACTCACTACTCCCAAGGAAATATGATCAAGAATTATAGGATTAGTAGAACATTTGAAATAGGGTCCTGATGCACAAAGGTTTGTCTTCTGATTTTTTGGCATTAGGATTCTGTGAAAGCAATATGCATTCAATAGAGGGGGAGGAGGCAAGATGGCAGAATAGGAAGGGAGCACACTGATAGTCTGGGGAGAGACAGTTTAATAAAAGTGGATATACTGCAGGTTCAAGGAAGAGTAGGGGAAGAAACAGCAGAGGAAACTCTTCCGGAATGCGTGATTCACAGTGGACCCTTCAAATTTGATTTTTTTTCCCAGCCACCAATATTTCTTAGGACCCTCTCTCACAATGTTGAGCAGTGCTGCTTGGTGCAGCTCCCAGTTAGCCTCACAATCACAAGGAAAACAACCAACACTCAACAGTAGGTTAAGAATATCAAAAGCATTTTCTATTTAAGATATTTTCAATTTAGAATGAGTTTCTTAAGACACAACCCCATCATAAATGGAGGAACATCTGTATAATCTGATGCAACCTAGTTACATCACGTTTAAACCACAGCAGATAAGAAGACATTACTGGATGGGAATATCAAAGTAATAGGATACAACATCCACTTACAACTAATTCTGACTTATGATAGCATAAATGCAGTGACCTTCATTCCTCAGGACCTAAGTGTGTAGTAAAACCAATCAGCTATTGTCCCCTGTGAGATAACATTGTACATATTGGAAGCCAACTTTGCATTCAACCTACCACACTCATCTGCACTCACAATGCCAACAGATTCCATGCATTTCATTGGCCAGTGACTTTCTTTTCCCTACAAATGGTAAATGTTCCTCTTTAATTTTGAAGGGGGATCAGTGTCTCCTCTTCTGGAAAGGATTAGAAATACAGGCAGAGTTCTATAAGGTACTTCTCTATACTTTGAACAGTTGGAATTGGCTCTTTCTCCCCAACTCTTGGCTTTCCTCAAATTTGGAGTCTCCCTAGCTCCTTTCCCACAACATTGAACTATGTGGTTACTCTGTGTTCTCTCTCTGTGGGCATTTGAGAAGGGAGGAGGCAGCAACAGGGCAGTACTTTTGCCCTAACTTCCCTGCCTTTTCTTACCTGGAGCAGGAGCAAGTGGAATGTTTATAGGTCAGTGAATGGGTGTTCCATATATTTGTATATTTTTTCCCAAGTCAGGAGAGAATGTGTCATGGCTGTCACTGTGGCATAGCAGGTTAAGTTGCTGGCTGTGTCATCAGTGCCCCATTTGAGTGCCAGACTGAGCTCTACTCCTGGCCCAGCTCCATGCTAATGTGTCTGAGAAAGTAGCAGAAGATGGTCCAGGTGCTTGGAACCCTGCCACTCATGTGAGAGACCCAGATGCAGATCCAGGCTTCTGGCTTGAAATGGATCCGCCCTGGCTGTTGTGGCCATCTGGGGAGTGAATCAGCAATTGGGCAATCCCCCCCCCCCACTTCTCTCCTCCCTCCCTCCCTCTTTCTCTGTAATTCTGGCTTTCAAATACATAAATAAATCTTTAAAAAAAAAAAAGAAGAAGAGAGTAGGTCTACATTTTCCTTAAGAAAAGAGAAAGTAGCAGCTTTCAAGAAGTTATTCCAACCTCCAGTTTCTGGATGTTGTAGCGGTTACCAGTAAGCAAATTCTTCATGTTTCTCTCAAACAGCAGGGTTTGGCTTTAGCCATTCCACTTTCTAGAGTGTTGCTTTATAAACCTTTTAGTTGTTTTCTGACAGAGATTGCCTTTCTCTTTTACCAATTGTTGCTTTATTTTGAACAACACTGAATGTAAACCAAGCCTATAGTAGCCTACTGGTTGCTGATTCAGCATCAATTACTGCATACTCCAAAGCAATTCACTCCTTGTTTTCAACCCAAACTCGCACAACTGTTCAGGTAACTGGTAGCCTAAGTGTTGTATAGTCCTTTCCCCAGACACCGGAGATGAATGATCTCTGTGGTCATCACAGCTCTTCTAATCCCCTACCTAAGGACTGGGATGAGCGTGGATATGTGACACATCCCTAGACAATGAAACTTAACAGGAAGCATTCTGTGGGATTCTGGAATAGGTTTTCACCCTAATTTTTTTTCTTTTTTAATTTTTATTAATATAAAGGAACAGATTCCATGTATTTAATGGAAACTATTCTAAGAAGATAATCATATTTATCTCCCTCCAGTCTTCCCTCAATCCCCTCCTTCCTTCCTTCCCTCCTTCCTTCCTTCCTCTCTTTCTTTTTCTATTTCTTTCTCTCTCTCTCTCTCTCTCTCTCTCTCCCTCTTCTTTAATTTTTGCAATAACATAATTTCAATTTACTTTATAATCTCAGGCTTAATTCACCACCATCCATAACGTTCAACAAGTAAAATGTAGAAAGATCATTGTTCCACAGGAATATAGACAAGGGCTGTAACAATAATTAAATCATAAACTGACACCAGGAAAAGAGAGGAAGAGAAGAGAAAGAGACACAGAGATGTTCATTTATTGAATCTGCCCTTCTGCCTCTTGGTGGAATCGGTGCCACCTTGAGGGGACATGAGTCAAATTTAATATGCTAGTGACCACAGCGAAGAAAAATGGAAAGAAAACAAGTCCTTGATGACTTCATTGCTTTGTAGAATTAACGGATCCCTGGAATGCCTCCAAAGTTCTGATTATGTAAGATAATGAATTGCTTATTATTTAAAATACCTTTACTTAGGTTTTCTGCTATTTTCAGTCTAAAGCTCTCTAATTTATAAGAAGTCTTTTGCTTTAAGAAAAAGGCAAATTAAATTAAAACTGAACAGAAAAAAATACTGTGGCTTGACTTCTAGCATGTGATTTAAAGTGACATTTCAGGAGCACCTCCAATGTCCCAGGTATCCAGCTAGCTTCTCACTTTCCAACTTCCCAAATGGCCTCCAAAATGGGCTATTGAATGTACAAGGTGTGCTGAGTGGCCAAGAGATCTTGCAGCTTGCATGAAACAGCACAGCTTGGATGTGAAGGAGCTGGGAATGAAAGACCACCTCATTTTGAGTCTGATCTCCCAGGCCTCAACCGGATCCCAAACAAACTAAGAGTTGTCTTTCACTGGTGCACAAAAATCAAAATATTAATGCAAACTTCTTTTCCACGTGTCAATGTCTCGGCAAAGACCAAATGTGTTTGCTAGAAGCCTGTCGTGTATCTGCATGTTGTTCAGTCTCTGCTAATGGTTCAAATCCAGCCCCTTCTTGTCCTCTGGAAGTGTTCAGTAACAGCAGGCAAGCTTCACGTAGGACAGCCTCCTAACTAACATCCCACCTGCGCGTCCCCAGGCTGCCTGCGGCTCACCCCCTCCCTTCCCAAGCTGCAAGCCCCCGCTGGCGTGCAGCCCCAAGGAGCTATGGTGACTCCTGTGAAGACCTCTGGATCCCACGGTGAAGTCACCGAGCCAGGCCAGGCATGTTTTTTAGGAAATTCTCTTTGTTCCTAACAGTCATAGTCATTTGATATTTTCACCAGTGCCTAAACCTCACAAGTCAAGAGTACACTGCTTGGAAGCAGAAAAATGAAACATTGATGACGGACAATGTTTAAGATTCTTAAGATGCTGTCTGGCAAGGTTTGAATAATAACAAAACTGAAATCCCTCCCAGCTGCTATGTGCTAATTAGGATTGTGCTCTGCAAGGATGGAGACAGGGCCCCCTCTTCTTAGAATATTGGAGTATACTTTGATACACTAGAAAATAATATGTGAAAAGATAGTAGCAAGGAGGGGATTAATTTTTAATCATCTACTAGCTAAAAATAAACATAAAATTGGATACATGTTTCCGCCCCCAAAATGTGCAACTTTTTTGGAGATTTATTTCCTTATTTGAAAGGCAGATGGATGCAGATACATACACCCCGATACCCCCCCCACACACACACACACACAGAGGGGGACGGAGAGAGAGAGATCGATCCTCCATCCATTTGTTTACTCCATAGATGGCTGCTATAGCCAGGAATGGGCCAGGCCAACGCCAGGTACCAGAAACTCTATCAGGGTCTCCCATGTGGGTAGTGAGGCCCACATATTTGAGCCACTTTCTGCAGCTTTCCCAGGTGCATTAGCAAGGAACTAGATTGGGAGTAGAGCAGCTGGGACTCAAACCAGTGTTCAAATGGGATGTTTAACCTGCATCTCTCTATTATGTGTTATTAGAAGTTTATTATTATAACTATTATTATTTTTTCTTTTTTTTTTTTTTGACAGGCAGAGTGGACAGTGGGAGAGAGAGACAGAGAGAAAGGTCTTCCTTTTTCCGTTGGTTCACCCCCGCAATGGCCACTGTGGCCGGCGCACCATGCTGATCAGAAGCCAGCATCCAGGTGCTTCTCCTGGTCTCCCACAGGGTGCAGGGCCCAAGCACTTGGGCCATCCTCCACTGCACTCCCAGGCCACAGCAGAGAGCTGGCCTGGAAGAGGGGCAACCGGGACAGAATCCAGTGCCCCAACCAGGACTAGAACCCAGTGTGCCAGCTCTGCAAGGCGGAGGATTAGCCTAGTGAGCCGTGGCGCCGGCCTATTATTATTATTAACTCTTGGACAGAAAGACTTTTGAAATGATAAGCAATGGGCTTCATGTAGACCATCTCCCTGCAAATTCAAACCATCCTATGAGACACTGTTGGTGTTAGTATTGCTGATCCTCACGGTAAAGGTAAAGAATTGGAGCTGTTAGCTAAGTTTTGTAACTTGCCCGCTACTGGATGAAAGTTTTTGTCTTCTCAGAATTCAGTGCATGTATTAAAGTCCAAAACCCGCAATGTGATGGTGGTGGAGTCTTTGGGAGGCAATTAAGTTCAGCTGGGGAGTTGGGGCAGGGCGGGGGAGGGGTCTTGTGATGGGCTGAGTGACTCGATCAGAGTGGCACACAGTGAGAAATGGCCATTGTCTACAAGCCAGGAAGCCAGCCCTCACTAAGTACCAAATTGCCAGCTACTTGATGTTGGACTTCTCAACCTCCAGAAGTGTCTGTTCTGCAAGCCAAACTGTCTGTGTCATTTTGTTACAGCAGCTTGATCTGACTAGACCTTGCCCACTTTTCCCAGAAACTCAGCAGCCAGACTCTTTGCCGGCACTACCACTTTCAGTAGCACTACACTGCATTGTGCTGCTCGTGCTATGTTGGCCTAATGGCACTAAATCACCACGTGCTAAGCAATGGCATCTGGGGATCACTGGCCTATCTTGAACATCTTGCTGAACCAGCTGCAGACATTTTTAAGAATAAGGGATGCGGTCTTGGTTGGGATCAGCTTTAAACCACGTCCACCAAACAGTCTTCACAAGGGCCCAGAGGACCCCCCCCCCCATTCCCTCTCCTCTATGAAATCCTCTCATTACCTGGTTAATGCCACTCTTAGGTTCATTGGTTGCTATTCTCACCCTGACTTGTATACTACAGTGTCTGTTTAAGTGTTTACAGCAGGTGATAATGGAACAAACCAAGGCCTTCAGCAACCAGGCGGTCAACCAAATGCTGCTACAGGGATACACTCAGCTCCCCATCCAGGAGACAGTGGCCTGAGACATCGCCCCATGCCAGCGAAGAGTACCTCATCACCCCACATCAGCAGGAAGTAGCTCTAAAGACAGATCATGGTCCCTCTACCCCTCCTGGACTTTTGGGGCTAATGTAACCCCATACAACTCCTGCTTTATAAAAAACAAAAGGGAGGAATTTTAGTTAAATGGCGCAGTCCCGACACCATCCTAGGCTCTAGCCCCTGCCACCATTGCTGGAAGCCAGGTGGCCACGTGGCCCAACTGCCAGTGTCAGCCCCACCCCATCCCTAATGGGATTCGCTGCTCCTACTTCCCTGCCCACCCCCAGCAAAGTTTTAAAAGGACCTGTTCCTGAACACGTGACTCTCTCTTTCTCCATCTCCTGATCTCTCTCTCTCTTTCTCTTTCTCTCTCAATCTTTCTCTTATATTCTCCTTCTCCTTCTTTTCCTTCTTCGCCCCTTCCCTCCGGTCTGTTGGGTTTCCTCCCAATAAACCCTGTCCCTTAAAAAAAAAAAAAAAAAAAAAAAAGGATGAAAAGCAGTGCGGTTAGAGTCTTCATTGACAACATAGCCTAAGTCAAGTTTTCTGAGCCATTTATCACTGCCAATTGGGAGATCTTTTTATTTAGTCTGCTGAACTGTAAGGTGTATCACATAAGCCATTTACTGAGTGGCTGCCCAATATAATTCTAAGCGTTACAGGTGTATGGGCATTTAATCCTCACAGCGACCCTATTAGGCTTTAAATAATAATTAAAACATTAATTAAGTTTTAAAAGATTTATATATTTATTTGAAAGAGTTACAAAGAGGCAGACACAGAGAGAGAGAGAGAGAGGTCTTCCATCTGCTGGTTCACTCCCCAAATGGCCGCAATGGCTGGAGCTGGGCCGATCTGAAGCCGGGAGCTGGGAGTTTTCTTTGAGTCTCCCACGTAGGTTCAGGGGCCCAAGAACTCAGGCCTTCCTCCACGGCTTTCCCGGGCCATAACAGGGAGCTGGATTAGAAGTGGAGCAGCCGGGAATAGAGCCCATATGGGATGCTGGCACAGCAGGCAGTGGCTTCACTTGCTATGCCACAGCACTGACCCCAAATTAATTAATTTTAATTACCAGTATTGCCCCATTTGACAGGTGAAGAAACTGACACAATCCCAGTAGATAAGAGCTAGAGGAACTGGAAAGGAGCAGGGCTGGGGTTAAATAAAGGCTGTGGCTCCAGAGCCCTCCCTGGCCCCTCTGTTTCAATCTGCAGCCCGGAGCTCAGGGCTTGAGGACTGGCTTTTGCTACGCATGTTTTGAATGAGAACCTAATTATCATCTTTATGAGATGAAGGCCAAAATCAGCCACACAAACCTTGTATGCATTAAAACAAACCAGCATCCAGGAAATGAGCTGCAACCTAATCATCTTGGAAAAGAGGACAAAACTGCTGGGTGAGTGAGAGCTGCAGGCAGGAGGGCTGATGGGAGTGGAGTGGCCGGGACAGGAGGGGAAGCAGCTTTACCGCATCGTAGTGCGGCTCCCCATAAGACGGAGCTACCAGGATCACCGCTGGCGCTTTATTATTTTTTGTGTCAGAATTTGTTTTTGTAACAATCAGAGAGTCCAAGTTCTCACAGCATTTCAAAAATGAAACGTGCACTTGCTGTCAAGTATTCTTCTAGCCCTCTGGCAGCTCTGCCTTCAGAGCCTGAGCGCCAGGACCTGCCAAGTTGCAGGCTCTGATGTGTCTGGTCCCCATGGGTCTCCAGCACCTCCCTGCCCTGCCCAGCCACCTCAAGGGGATGTTGACAGGCTGTGTCTCTGGGAAGTGCCTCTGCTCCAGTGACAGCAAGGCACAGCAGTTGTAATTTCTCTCCCTCCCCTGAAAGGTGGACTGCCCTCTGCCTAACTCTCACTTATCGCCAGGACTTAGCCACCTGCATCCAAGAAGCTACTGTCAGGCCCAGACTCTGTTTGCAGAGGAGCAGACGTACTCAGGGGTCACAGAGACGGAGGAGAGGAAAGAAGGCCGGGAGAGTGAATGCTGGGCACAGGCATCAGGATCAGGAAAGAGGCAAGGAGCAGGGAGCAGATAAGATTGAGGGAATCCACCAACCGAAGTCACATGCAACAGGCTTACAGTATTGCAGCAAAGCGCTGGCAATTAAAAGCGCTGGCAATTAAAAAGAATGTGTTGTGTAAGAATGCGCAAGAAACCTGCTTCTAAGGAAAGTACTTGGCCTACACACATGAAAGCTATCCTCACCACTTAGATAAGGAAATAGATCTTATTTTGTTGCTTCAGAGGGCAGAAAAATTTGTCAAGAGGAAACTGTTAGACCAGTGATAGGAAGATTTTCAAATGGATGTCCCCATTTGAAAATTAGCAGGCCAATGTCTGTATGACAATGAATTTTCTAGTACTTAGGACGTTTAAGCAAAACTTGGGGAGCTGCTTCTCATGAACAATATGCAGAAAAAGGCTTCCTAAATCCATCAAATCAAACATCCAATTGTCCTTCCCCCAGCTTTTATAACTACAAAGACTACCTTTCCGAAGTCTTTCCTACCATGAGAATTTTAAATTGAAGAACTAAAAGTCTCTGTGGGATGCATAATGTTAGAATAACTAAAGCCATGAAAGAGAATCTTGAAATATTTTCAACATTTGCCAAAATGAAGGCCATAAAGCAAATAAAACTGCTACGCTTAATTTTTGTATAACTTAAAATAGTAGTAATTGACCCTGAGTTGAAATTTTCATACCATGATTTGCTCAGATCTCTTGTCATTCTTTGTCAAAGAAATGCCTGGGATCAGTTGTGCTTTGTTGTAGAACAGCATTACAAGGTGAGAAGTTTTCTTCTATCCCACGTCTCCTCCATTCTCTTCCTTCCCAGGGGTCAATGTCCTTTTTGCTTTAGGAATCAGCATTATTAACTTGGTCTTTCCCTTGCCCAACTTTGGTGCAAGGCTGTGGAATAACTTGGACTCTCCAGTTAACAGGCTAGAGTTACTTAACTTAGTACATCTGTGCTAGCAGTCATTGGGGTATTTTTCAAATTCCTGGCACAGGGTTTTCACCAAAGGATTCTAGAATGCAGCAGAATTCTCTGATGTGGCCCATTTGGCCAAGTTCTGATCTCTCGCTGCACGGGAAGGTAGCTCTGATACCCGAATTACTCTCCTTCTACCTCCTTTTTCTCTCTGAAAACCACTGAACAAAACAAAACCTCTACTCCTACTTGGCCATACACTCAAGCCCCACTTTCTTCTCCCAAATCCCAATTCCTCTCTTTTCTAATTAACTCTCATGGTGGGCAATATTTGCTTATTCTCTGAATGAAATCCTCAAGATTTTTGAACAACAGCATCCCATTTGAGCACTGGTTCAAGTCCCGGTTTCTCCATTTCTGATCCAGCTCCCTGCTAATGCATGTGGGAAGGGAGCATAAAATGGCCCAGGTACTTTGTGGGTCCCTGAAACCCACAAAAGAGACCCATAGAGAGTTCCTGGCTCCTGCCTTTATCCTGGTGCAGCCCTGGCCATTGCAGCCATTTGGGCAATGAACCAGTAGATGGAAGATCTATCTCTCTCTCATTCTCGCTTTCACTATGAAACTCTTCCTTTTAAATAAATAAAATATTTTTAAAAATTGCTTTAATATAGTTCAATATTAAGTAACAAAAAGCAGTTATTTTTCAAACTTAAGAATAAGTGACCAACAGAAATATATATATGTATTCAAGAGCCATATCCAAGATCAAAGGTTAACTTTGTATTTAATGGACCAGAAGAAATAAGAGAAACAAGGTTTTTGGAGGACAAAACAAATCTTTGTATTCGATTTTAAGTTACAAATTACAATCAGAATTATATAATATTGTTCAATAGACTTTTAAAAATGATTACCGCATATGATATTGCCAGGGCAGGAATGTGCAAACATTCAGAGAACAGAGAGAGACACAGGGAGCGAGGAGAGGCACACGAGATGGGTTAGTGGAATGCTGTGGGGATAGAGAACAGAGGAGTGACAGAGTGTTGAGAACAGGAAGGGGTACAGATACAGGAAAACCACCCCAAGGCACTGAAAGAAAGTCTGAAGGAAAGAGGTCAACATCGTCTACCAACTACATGACCTGAAAGAAAAAAGAGTACCAGCAAGCACAAGTCACCCCCTTCACCAGCCTCACAAAATGATTGCTCACCAAGGGTGTTTAGAGTTTTTTTTTTAACTTTTATTTAATGAATATAAATTTCCAAAGTACGATTTATTGATTACAATGGCTTCCCCCCCATACCGTCCCTCCCACCCACAACCCTCCCCTTTCCCACTCCCTCTCCCCTTCCATTCACATCAAGATTCATTTTCGATTATCTTAATATACAGAAGATCAGCTTAGTATACCTTAAGTAAGGATTTCAACAGTTTGCTCCCACACAGAAACATAAAGTGAAAAATAATAGATGATTTTTTTAAATGATGATGAAATCAGATCAGACCTATTGTCATGTTTAATCCCAGTGAGAGTCAAGTTGGGAGTTGATAATTTCTTTTTTTTTTTTTTTTACAGAGGATCAGTTTAGTATGCATTAAGTAAAGATTTCAACAGTTTGCACCCCCATAGAAACACAAAGTGAAATATATTGTTTGAGTTCTCGTTACAGCATTAAATCTCAATGCACAGCACATTAAGGACAGAGATCCTACATGAGGAGTAAGTGCACAGTGACTCCTGTTGTTGACTTTACCAATTGACACTCCTGTCTATGGCATCAGTAATCTCCCTATGCTCCAGTCATGAGTTTCCAAGGCTATGGAAGCCCTCTGAGTTCTCCGACTCTTATCTTGTTTAGACAAGGTCATAGTCAAAGTGGAGGTTCTCTCCTCCCTTCAGAGAAAGGTACCTCCTTCTTTGAAGACCTGTTCTTTCCACTGGGATCTCACTCACAGAGATCTTTTGCCAGAGTGTCTTGGCTTTCCATGTCTTATATAGCACTCTGGCCTCAGAATCAGCCCTAAAGGCATTCGGATCTGGCTGAAAAGCCCATGAGAGTATTTCAGGCATGGAAAGCCAAGACACTCTGGTGTTTAGATTTTTTTTTTAATTTTTCCATTGGATTTGAAGATACTTTAGATGTAGCATTTTCTACCCAGTTTTCTACTAACCTAATCATGTTCTGACATTAGAGAACTTATCAAGAATTTCATAGAAGGTACTAGAATCCTCTTGGAAGGGAAGACTGACACTGACGGGCAGACACTCCACCTGTGTTACTCCATTTTCTCTCAGCTGTTGCTTGTGTGATTCAACCCCCAAGTCCCCACACTCCCTGTGAAGGGAACACCCTCAAATTTCTATTCTAGGAAATCCCAATTTCCAAGGATTTGCTCTGCTGAAGCAAACACAGTCTTTTTTCAATTCTTGTCCCCAGTGCCCCAACCTCCTCTGAGCCCTGCTGCTGGATAAACGGATAAACAGATGATAAAAGAAATAGTTCTTGCTTCTCATTGCATGTTGAGTGATCTGCCAAAGCTCTTCTTCATTCCAGACCTCCTTCTCATCCTTGAGTCCAGCCTCCTCCAAGTCCCATAAGTGTACAACAGCCATCACCAAGCACATCAGGTTCCAGGTCTGCACCTCAAGTCAACATCACCATCTATGACCAGGTCCCAAGACATGCTGTTTCCTTAACCCTGGATGGTGAGACTCCTCTATCAACTATTTCAGTCTCTCTCTTAGCTTGTCAGGGAGCAGAGTCAGCATTCTAGAAGCAAGCCCATGAAATGCATCCATGAGGAAGAATATCTCTGGCTAATCATCAGTTCTGGCCAGCTTTGGTCCCTAGATGTGTTCAGATTAGAATAATTTCACTGCCAAATAGATAAAAATCAACCAACCAGTAAACTTTGCGGTTTTTTTTGACAGTCTTGGTCTTCATATTTATGGATAAGACATTGAGGATCTGGACCATAAGAGGGGAATGTGCCAGAAGGCAGGAGAAGGCTCTTAAAAAAAAACAACAGGGAAGCAAACAGAAACAAAACTAACCAAGTGTCTCATGAAGAACGTAAGACTGGATAATCATCATCCATGTGAAGGAGTAATGCATGGAGGAGAGAACCCTACTTCACTGCTATTGGCCCAGGCCAAGGCCAAGGCCAAGTTCCAAGCAATGTGGGAAGTCCACAGATGTAGACAGCTGGACACTGGAGAGACTGTAAGGCCTCCAGCTGGACACTGGAGGGGAAGGTAGGGGACTTGGGGTTGGGGAAGACTTAGCTCAGGTTAAGGACAACTGGAGCCAAGAGGAAGCTGGTCCAAGAACTTTCCCACCACAACAGCAACTAGGAGAAAAGAGAGTATTTTTTTTAAAAATTGTAACATTAGTAATAGAAGCTTCCATTTCCATACTTGATCTGTTAACTTAGACCTCCTTTTATGCTAATGAATTCCATCTACTCATCTCTAAGAAATTATCTTATGATTTTTTTCACATTCATCTTTATTCATTTTATCCTTGATGCCCATGCTAGATATTCCAGGTCAGAGACAGATGGCTTACAACCTTACAGTAAATAAGTGAATTGGCCCTCCTTAGCCCAGGTCATCACCTCCGGAGCTTATGATGAGGCCAGTCGTCCTGCATGAGAAGCTGGACACGCATAGATGAGGGACAAATGATTTGTCAATGTGTATAAAGGCAAAGAAGTCTCAGGAAGCAATGGCTTTTTATGAGAGCACCAGAAAACCCAGAGAAATTTTATTTCCCTACATTCACTCACATGGTTTTAACGAGCATTAAATGAGAATTATGGAAGACATTAACACAAAGTCTGGTGCATTTTATTCTATGTAATACCTTAATTAATCTTGTAGTAACAGTAAGCTGAACAAATATTTTCTGTCCTATAAAACAGATATTCCCACGAATGACAGGCAATGATGTAATATTCCTTGAGGCTACCTTGAAAACCTAGCGGATGGCACGCTGGCCTAGATATTTCTTAAGAAATTCTGTGCAAGTTAATGACATAAATTAGGTTAGAGGTGCCCTATCTCTGACCGGCCATCTTGAAGCTGCCCTAAGTGCTTTCAGCTACCGCGTGAGGTAAATTACAGGGTGTTCCTGGTGACCTGAACACGTTTATACAACAGCAGAGCAAGATGTTCAGTCACTTAGATGGAAACCAATCTTGGCGTTACACCTAAATATAGTTCGTTTTATTTTTAGCAATTAGATCCAAGGAAGATATGCAACTTTAAGGTTAATATCACTTAGGGGGAAAAGTTACAAACTGACAGGAAGACAAAACATTGTTATATTAGTGTTCCTACTAATCAGTATATACTGATCACATAGCAGAATATTTAATTGGATCTAATAAAAATGTTAGACGTGCTAATTACTTTTTCATTATATTGTTTTACATATTTCCAGTAATTTCTGATGAAAATATAATACCATATAGAAAAATACATTTATTATTCATTTTAAGTTAGGGTTATTAAAAGTAAAACTCCTTGGGAGACTAGGGAGATGCTGCTATGCATAGAGTGTAAGTTATAAAAGGGGCTTCAAAAATAGGTTGATGTTGGCTTTGTGTTACTCTTCTTCATCTAGACATTTGCCAGGCTGCTGCAGTGCCCTGAAGCAGGTCAGTGAGGCCAAGCAATGGCTCTCCTTCCTCCACCTGTCCTGTGGCCTTGGGCCTCCACTTCTCTGCAACTAGAGTCGTATCACATTTTGGCAGCATGTTCATAGTTTATCCAGGGGAAAATTAAGAAGATTCTTACCTTGCTGATCTTTGTGGTCCCAATTGCTGGTGTATGGTTGGTAACCAATATATATTTCCTTAATGAAAATGAAACAGGATGGAAGCAGGGGAAGGATGAGAAAGAGAGAGGAATGGGAGGAGAGTGAGGGGAGGTAAGAAAGGAAGAAAAGAGGTTATATCTATATGCAGAGGAGCCTGTGGGAACACAGGAAACTTTAATATTGGCCTGAGGTCTCTGTCTCTCACATTGGGGTCTATCTAGATCAATTTGTCACCATCTGTTTTAGTAGGTAAGGTTCTATTGAGACACAGCTACACCAAATTCATTTATGTATATTCTTCGGTTGCTTTCGTACTGCAACCAGAGTGTTAAGAGTTGAGTAGTTGTTAAAGAAAACATAAAGCTGCCAAACTTCAGATATTTATTATCTGACCCTCTACCAAATAAATAAAACCTGTCAATACCCATTGACCCGACCGCTTGAAAAGTGATCCCTGTTAGGAATCTGGAAAGCATTATGCTGAGTGAAATAAGCCAGTCCCAAAGGGACAAATACCATATGTTCTCCCTGATCAGTGATAACTAACTGAGCACCAAAAAGGAAACCTGTTAAAGTGAAATGAACTCTATGAAAAACGGTGACTTGATCAGCCCTTGCCTTGACTGTTGATGAACAACTTAATATGTTATCCCTCTTAGTATTTTTTCTGTTTGTTCTACTTAATACTTTTGGTTGAATACTGTAATCAATACACAGTTATTCTCAAGAGTTGAAACTTAACTGAAAAGTGATCGCTGTTAAATATAAGAGTGGGAATAAGAGAGGGAAGAGATGTGCAATTTGGGACATGCTCAAGCTGACTTACCTCAAACGGTAGAGTTAGAAACATACCAGGGGATTCCAATTCAATCCCATCAAGGTGGCATGTACCAATGCCATCTCACTAGTCCAAGTGATCAATTTCAGTTCACAATTGATCATAATGATAGGACTAAGAGCCAAAGGGAGCACATAAACAAGAATAGTGTCTGCTAATACTAGCTGATAGAATAAAAAAGGGAGAGAACGATCCAACATGGGAAGCAAGATACACAGCAGACCCATAGAATGGCAGATGTCCTAAACAGCACTCTGGCCTCAGAATCAGCCCTAAAGGCACTCGGATCTGGCTGAAAAGCCCATGAGAGTATTACAGGCATGGAAAGCCAAAACACTCTGGCAAAAAAAAAAAAAGCCAAAAGAAAGATCTCTGTGAGATCCCAGTGGAAAGAACGGGTCATCAAAGAAGGAGGTACCTTTCTCTGAAGGGAGGAGAGAACTTCCACTTTGACTACGACCTTGTCTACATATGATCAGAGTTGGTGAACTCAAAAGGCTTCCATAGCCTTGGCGACTCATGACAAGAGCCTAGGGAGATTATTGATGCCATAAACAAGAGTGTCAATTTGTTAAGTCAACAATAGGAGTCACTGTGCACTTACTCCTCATGTAGGATCTCTGTCCTTAATGTGCTGTACATTGTGATTTAATGCTATAACTAGTACTTAAACAGTATTTTTCACTTTGTGTTTCTATGTGGGTGCAAACTGTTGAAATCTTTACTTAATGTATGCTAAACTGATCTTCTGTATATAAAGAGAATCGAAAATGAATCTTGATGTGAATGGAAGCAGGGAGGGAGAGGGAAAGGGGAGGGTTATGGGTTGGAGGGAAGTTATGGGGGGGGGGAAGCCATTGTAATCCATAAGCTATACTTTGGAAATTTATATTCATTAAATAAAAGTTAAAAAAGTACATAAAATTTTCCAAGTTTCTTCCTAAGATATAAATAAATATCTGTATCTTTTCAAAATAAAAAGGTATGATTTGTAACAACCAAATATTTCCCCATTAATTTGGTTAGAGAGCTTTAGGGTTATGAAAGTCACCTCTCAAAACACAGCTGCATAGGAAAATTTTGAAAAATTCATAGACTTTATAAAACCCAGTTTTTAGAGATTTTGAAACCGTTAAGGCTTTGAAAGGTGCTAGGATATCCTGTCCAATGTAGGATTATGCTTAACCATAGCTGTCAAACAATTTATGTTGACCCAGAACATTTTCTTCCAAAAAGAGTGCTCATACATCTGTGTTAGAACAGCTGCAATTTCAACTGATATTTCCAGAATAATGACAAAGAGTGCCTGTCATGAGCAAAACGTCCTCCTTTGAAGAATCTGTTATATGGCCATGCTCTCTAGTCTTGATTCGGAACTTACTGTATGTATTCTCACCAGACCAAACTCATCTTTGTCATCTTTGGAGTTCCTTGTGGGCCTCGGTGTATTTGATCATCTTTGTTTGTTTGTTCTTTTTAATCATGTCTTTTGTTTTATATTCCAAAGCAACCTTAGCTAAAAGAATACAGCTTTTGTATGTGGACTGTATGTGGACTGTGACCACAAAAAACTATTTCTGAATGCTCTCTTTGTACAAATTTCCCCCAATAGACATAAACATGGAATTCACTTGAAAATCCTGTTTGGGCCAGCACCGTGACTCACTAGGCTAATCCTCTGCCTGTGGCACTGGCACACCAGGTTCTAGTCCCAGTCAGGGCGTTGGATTCTGTCCCGGTTGCCCCTCTTCCAGGCCAGCTCTCTGCTGTGGCCAGGGAGTGCAGTGGAGGATGGCCCAAGTCCTTGGGCCCTGCACCCCATGGGAGACCAGGAGAAGCACCTGGCTCCTGGCTTCAGATCAGCGCAGCGTGCAGGCCACAGTGGCCATTGTGGGGGGTGAACCAACAGTATAAAAGGAAGACCTTTCTCTCTGTCTCTCTCTCTCACTGTCCACTCTGCCTGTCAAATAATAATAATAATAATAATAATAAAAGAAAATCCGGTTTGGCTACCAGGCTCACATATTTCTTCCTTGTTTTCCTAAAAGAACATTGACCTCTATGGCATTGGAATCATTTAATTTCTCTTCTTCTGTGTCTGCATCTAAGGAATCATCTCAAAGTGTTCTCTGAAGCTATATCTGAGAATCAGTGATCATTAAGATGCTCACAATGTCTCCCCTGAAAATTGGTAGCTTGAGTCATGCCCACTTCTGGTACATGGTCTTTGCTAACCTTAGATGGGAAAACAGTTAAAACCAATAAGCAAGTGTGTCAGATAGCTCTGTGCTCACTATTGAGAAAGGGAATTGATGGTTACAGATACAAAGTTTAACCCGAAGCTGCGTTTCACAATTTATAAAGATTTTCTGTGTAAATAATTTTAAGCATTTTAGTCACCATAAAAAACTCTTGCCCCCAGGAAATATTTTGGTGATATTGGCATAGCTAGGTGTTATCTACTACAAAAATTGCTAGCCATGTTGCCTCTTAAATTTTAATTGGTTAAAATCCAATGAAACATCTAGTTCCTCAGTTGCACCAATCACATGTTAAGTGCTCAGGACCACGTAAGACTGCTGATCACAGTACTGGACACACAGTTGCAGAACATTTCCACCCCTGCAGCAAGTACTACCGGGGGGCCAACACTGTGGTGTAGTGGTAAAGCCACCACCTACAGCCCAGCATCCCATATGGGGGCCAGTTCAAGTCCCAGCTGCTCCACTTCCAATCCAGCTCTCTTCTATGACCTGGGAAAATAGTAGAAGATGGCCCAAGTGCTGGGGCCCCTGTACCAATGTGGGAGACCTGGAAGGAGCTCCTGGCTCCTGGTTTCAGATGTGCCCAGCTCCAGCCATTATGGCCATCTGAGGAGTGAACCAGCAGATGGAAGATCTCTCTCTCTGTCTCTGCCTCTGCCTCTTCTTCCCTATAACTCTGCCTTTCAAATGAATAAATAAATCTTAAAAAAAAAAAAAACTATTGGTCATGTCTAGGTAGAGGAATGTACAGAAAAGATAATTAAGATAGTTCAGTTCACCTATCGAACACACTATATCACCTCTAATTACCAAACGCTATACTATAAAGTAGAATTATTGAATATTTATACCTTTGGTTTCAATATATGTATTAAGCAACTACTGTATGATAAACTATGAGGTAACTGCCTTGAGGAATTAAAAAAAGACAAATGGTGCCATTCAGGATAGCCAATCTGAACTGGCTGTACACTAGCCACATTTTTGTCAGTGGTTTGGTATGAACAATTTAGCATACCAAGAATAGGCCAGCCACATGTTCTACCAGGTAGAACAAGCCATATCCAATCAGCTAAGCTGTTAGGAGGGATCTCAAAAGAAAAAAAATTTCCATTTGTTCCTGCAAACTTCCACAAGACTGCGGAGAGGAGAGAGTGAACTTTCTCTGAGTTTTATAGGATGCAATCAGTGTCTTGGAGTCAGCATAGGAATTAGGACAAATCTGTGGTAGTGTGCCATTTGTATTATATTGTGATCTTATAACCTGGAAGTTTTAGACTTAATGAGTCAGAGAATGAACTGTAAGTGGTAATTGAGAAACATTAGCTTTATAGAGTACTTTTTCATTAAAGAGAGAACGTTTTAGTAAAGGTAGAGCTTGAAGTTTCAGTTTCCTTCTGTTCTAAAATTTCCTCTGGTTAAGAACTGAGATGGTGGGTAAGAAGCTCAGATGACCACCTCCCTGCAGAGAAACCAGTGTGAATAGCTATACACACAACACACCACCTTCACGAGCAGCAGTCAGATGAGAGACCGCAGTGCCTCATCTTGCTAGGGTCATAAGAAAAATCACATAGAAGAAGGCAAGAAGGAATGAGTTGCCTTCATCACACCACTGCCATCTCCAAGCATGGAAAGAGGCCTCCAGCTTGGGAGAGGGAGGCGGAATTAAATCTCAGTGCTGTGTCCATTATGAAAAATTCAGTTGGACCAAGCTTCCTCCTCCCTGATCCCAGGTCTATACCTGAGGAGTGAACACTTGGAGACTCTACAGCAATGCAGGTTCTGCCAAACCTCCCCCAGCTGCCAGAATAAAGCAAAATTCCAGCTCAGACAAAGTCAGAGACTAAGGACCATGTCTTGGAGCTCAGAGTTGGGTCTGCTTTGCCGAGACCAAGCACCTGATAAAGCCTTTCAGTCTGGAGCTCACAGACTAAGCATCTGAACTTGCTTGGTATCAAGGGAAGAACTGCACTTCAAGAGGTTGCATCCATTTTAGCAACTGTCATTGCTGACCTATAGTGGGCTTGGCAGACTCTTCTATTATTTTGTGGAGATCTGTGACTGTGGGACTCAGGTGTAACAGCCTGGGTCCAGTCTGTGTGTTACAGGGGTGTTACAGGATCCTCCAATCTTGGACAAATAGTTGGCCATGGGACTATATCTTGGGACTCAGTGCCAGGCCAATAAAGCCCAACAGTGGATAGACCCTGACAGTTTCCTTCTGGGGTCAAGCACCTGAGGAAATGGTCTCTAGACTTGTCCGAGTACCAGGTAGATAACCTGCAACTTAATGAGACAGAGTTGTTTGGGCATCCATTCCCAACAACCTCTTTTTTTTAGGTTTTTATTTAGTGAATACAAATTCCATATGTACAGCTTTTAGATATATAGTGTTTCTTCCCCCCATTCCTGCCCTCCTACCTCCACTCCCCTATCACCTCACACTCCCTCTCCCATTCCATTTTCCACTAAGATTCGTTTTAATTGACTTTATATACAGAAGACCAACTCTATACTAAGCAGAGATTTCAACTATTTGCACCCACACAGACACACAAAGTGTAAAATACAGTTTGAAGGCAAGTTTTACCATTGATTCTCATAGTACACCTCATTAACGACAGAGGTCCAACATGGGGAACAAGTGCACAGTGACTCCTGTTGTTGATTTAACAACTGACACTCTTATTTATGACGTCAGTGGTCACCTTAGGCTTTTGACATGAGCTGCCAAGGCTATGGAAGCCTTTTGAGTCCATAAACTCTGTTGGTATTTAGACAGGGCCATATGCAAAGTGAAAGTAAGAACTTTCCTCCCTTCAGAGAAAAGTACTTCCTTCTCTGATGGCCCCTTCTTTCCACCTCAGTCTCACTCACATAAATCTTTCATGCACAACCATTTTTGCCACTATGTCTTGGCTTTCCATGTCTGAAATGCTCTCATGGGATTTCCAGTCAGATCCAAATGCCTTAGGAGCTGATTCTGAAGTCAGAGTGTTATTGAGGGTGTTTGTCATTCAGAGTCTGCTGTGTGGACTGCTTCCCATGTTGGAACTTTCTCCTCCTTTGTACTTCTTTTTTGTTTGTTTGTTTGTTTTGTTTTGTTTTTAACTTTCATTTAGCAAATATAAATTTCCAAAGTACAGCTTATGGATTACAATGACTCCCCCCCCCAATAACCTCCCTCCCACTCACACCCCTCCCATCTCCCACTCCCTCTCCCATCCCATTCACATCAAGATTCATCTTGATATACATCTTTATATACAGAAGATCGATTTAGTATGTATTGAGTAAAGATTTCATCAGTTTGCACCCACACAGAAACACAAACTGTAAAATACTGTTTGAGTACTAGTTATAGCATTAATTCGTTCTCTCCCTTTTTGATTCTATCAGTTAGTATTAGCAGACACTAGTCTTGTTTGTGTGATCCCTTTGACTCTTAGACCTATCAGTGCGATCAATTGTGAACAGAAATTAATCACTTGGACTAGTGAGATGGCATTGGTACATGCCATGTTGATGGGATTGTATCGGAATCCCCTGGCACATTTCTAACTCCACCATGTGGGGCAAGTCAGCTTGAGCATGTCCCAAATTGTACATCTCTTCCCTCTCTTATTCCCACTCTTATATTTAACAGGGATCACTTTTCAGCTAAAATTTAAACACCTAAGAATAATTGTGTGTTAATTACAGAGTTCATATGTTCTCCCTGATCGGTGACAACTAACTGGGCACCAAAGGGGAAACCTTGAAGTGAAATGGACACTATGAGAAACAGTGACTTGATCAGCCCTTGTCCTGACTGTTGATGAGAACAATGTAATACTTTATTTATTTTTATTTTTTTATTTTTATTTTTTGACAGGAAAAGTGTACAGTGAGAGAGAGAGACAGAGAGAAAGGTCTTCCTTTGCTGTTGGTTCACCCTCCAATGGCCGCTGCGGCCGGCGCGCTGCGGCCAGCGCACTGCACTGATCCGATGGCAGGAGCCAGGTACTTATCCTGGTCTCCCATGGGGTGCAGGGTCGAAGTACTTGGGCCATCCTCCACTGCACTCCCTGGCCACAGCAGAGAGCTGGCCTGGAAGAGGGGCAACCGGGACAGAATCCGGTGCCCCGACCGGGACTAGAACCCGGTGTGCCAGCACCACAAGGAGGAGGATTAGCCTAGTGAGCCGCAGCACCGGCCAATGTAATACTTTATCCCTTTTAGTATTTTTTTTGTTCTAGTATTATTGGTTGAACTCTCCTTTGTACTTCTATCTATTATTATTACCAGGCACTTGGTCTTATTTATGTGATCACTTTGACTTATGGTCCTATCTATATAATCATTTCCGTACTTAATATGATTACTTTATCACATAAAATGGGATTAGTGCCACCCACCTAAATGGGATTTGGACAAGTTTTTAGCTTCACCCTTAGGGGTAAGTCTGTGGGAATGTGTGCCAATTGGTACAGCTTGTCCCTCTCTCTTTCCCACTCTTGTTTTTAACTGGGATCTATTTTCAATTGACTTAATATATCTATGATAAATTCTATGTTAAGTAAGGAGTTCAACCAATGGTATTAAGTAGAGAAAAAAAGAATAAAAAAATAAGTAAATGAAATGAAATAATAAACTTTTCCTCAACAGTCAAGACAAGGGCTGTTCAAGTCATTGCTTCTCGTAGTGTCAGTTTCACTTCTTCAGGTTTCCTGTTAATGTTCTGTTAGTTGTATACATCAGGGAGAGCATATAGTATTTGTACCTTTGGGACTGGCTTATTTCACTAAGTATGATAGTTTCCAGATTCATCCATTTAGCTGTAAATGACCAGATTTCATTTTTTTATATACCACTGTAGTATTCCGTCAAGTACATATCCCATAGTTTCTTTATCCAGTCTTCCGTTAATGGCATTTAGGTTGATTCTATGTCTTGGCTATTGTGAATTGAGCTACAATAAACATGGAGGTGAGGATGAATCTTTTATTTGCTGATTTCATTTTGTTTGGGTAAATTCTGAGGAGTGGGATGGCTGGGTCATATGGTAGGACTAGATTCAGCTTTCTGAGGTATCTCCAAACTGCCTTCCATAGTGGTTTCACCAGTTTGCATTCCCACCAAAATAGATTAGGGTACCTTTTCCCCGCATCTTCGCCAGTATTTGTTGTTTGTTGATTTCTGTCTGAAAGCCATTCTAACGGGAGTGAAATGAAACCTCATTGTGGTTTTGATTTGCATCTCCCTGATGGCTAGTGATCCTGAGCATTTTTTCATGTGTCTGTAGGCCATTTGGATTTCCTTTTTTGAGAAGTGTCTATTTAAGTCCTTTGCCCACCTCTTGACTGGGTTGTTTGCTTTGCTATTGTTGAGTTTTTTGGTCGCTTTATATATTCTGGTTATTAATCCTTTATCAGGTGTATGGTTTGCAAATAATTTCTCCCATTCTGTTGGTTGCTTCTTTACTTTCCTGACTATTTCTTTTGCTGTACAGAAGCTTCTCAATTTGATGTAATCTGACTTGTAAAACTTGGTTTTTATTGCCTGTGCATCTGGGATCTTTTCCAGGAGCTCTGTGCCTAGGCCGATATCTTGCAGGGTGTCCCCAGTGCTCTCTAGTAATTTGTTGGTATTGGGTTGTAGATTTATGTCTTTAATACATCTTGATGTGAATGGAATCTTGATGTGAATGGAAGGGGAAAGGGAGTGGGAAAGGGGAGGGTTGCGGGTGGGAGGGACGTTATGGGGGGCAAGCCATTGTAATCCATAAGCTGTACTTTGGAAATTTATATTCATTAAATAAAAGTTTAAAAAAAAAAATTTTTTTTGAATGGATTTTTGTGTAAGGTATAAGGTAGGGGTCTTGCTTCATACTTCTGCATGTGGAGATCCAGTTTTCCCAGCACCATTTGTTAAAGAGACTGCCCTTGCTCCAGGGAAAGGTTTTAGCTCCTTGGTCAAATATAAGTTGGTTGTAGATACCACCAACCTTTTGCAGGTCTGGTGTGCATGCCCAAGATTGTACAAGTCAGGTGACTATGAGACCCAGGTGTGACTCGCCTGTGTTGCTGAGGAACTGCTTCAATCACCCCTCCACCTTGGACTGACAGCAAGGAGTCACAGAGCTGTTTTGTGATTTAGTGCCAGGCTGATAAAACTGAGCACTGAGCATATCCTAACAGTCCTTGTCCCCAAGGCAGTGCATGCACACCTGCTTTAGTGCCCAGTAGAGCTTCGTGGTCCTGGATGAGCAATCATATACTCCAGATAACATCACAAGGGGATGATAGGTGCATCAGTGGGCACTGAGCCCACCTCAGCAGCAGACAGACCATAGAAAGGTGACCTTTGTTCCTGCCTCCAGGTGGTACTGGTGTTGGTCATCCATGACAAGGATAAGAATCCTGAGCCCATCATAAGCCCTGGAAGAGGCTGGTAGGGCCTGACTACCCTCTTTGAGGTATTTCCCCAGTGCTTTCTGAGCAATACATCAACTGTAGACTTGAGACAAATTGAGTTTGGGAGTATTGTAAGATTAATTCACTGAGAGCTTATCATCAGCAGTCCTGGGACAAACCACTATCTAGCGCTATCTAGTCCTTATGGTATTAATAATAACCAATGTATTTAGAGGCTCAGAGAAAATAAACAGATTGCTTAGAATTTCTAAAAAGACATCCACAAATGGAGCTAGGTTACTGTAACTTATCCTTCAATGCACAGACAATGCTGTATTCCAACAAGCATCAAGAACTTCCAGGGAACCATAACTTCACCTCCAGAGCAAAACAATGTGCCAGAAACCAGCAATCTAGGAACTGAAACTTCCAAATGCTCAACTGAATATTTCAAAATAGCTGTTTTAAGGAATCTCAACAAAATGTAAGAGAACACAAAGAAGTGATTCAATATTCTAACAGATTGAATAGAGAGTTGGAAGTAATTAAACAAAAACAATCAGAAATCACTCAACCAAAAAAATATACTAACTGGAATAAAAATCCAATTGAAAACATAAATGGCAGAATTAATCAAATAGAAGAGAGAATCACTTAGCTTAAAGACAGGCTATTTGAAAATACACAGTTGGATGAGACAAAAGAAAAAACAAAATCATAGGAATGAAGAGAGTTTATGGGAAATATGGGATACCACGAAAAGACCAAATATTCCAGTTACTGGTATTCAAGAGATTCAAGAATGCCAGCACATTCAAAGAAATAATGATGGTAAATTTCCAAAGCCTAAAGAAAGATGCAACTATCCAGATAAAGGAAGGTATATTCTCCCTGACCTAGTCTACTCCAAGGTATACTGTAGTCAAGTTCTCCAAGGTTAAAGATAAAGAGGGGATTCTCAAAGTTTAGATAGAAAATAAGTAACACATAAAAGGGTCCCAAATTGCCTTACTGCAGACTTCTCAGCAGAAACCTCACAGGGCAGGAAGGAGTTGGAAAAGACTGTTACAGCACTGAAGGAAAAATTTGTCAGCCAAAAACACTATATCCAACAAACCTATCCTTCAGGAATGAGGGAGAGATAAAGACATTCCCAGATAAACAAAAGCTGAGAGATTTTATCACCATCAAAACTGAGTTACAGAAAATATGAAAGGGAATTCTTAAATCTGAAAGAAAATATGCTAACAAGTAGGATAAAAATATCAGAAGGTAGAAAATGCACTGGTAAGAGTTACTATACCAACAAATCAGAATGTGATAATATTGTAAACATTGTGTGTAAACCATTATATCTTTACTGTGAAGAATGAAAAATTATAATCACTACATGAAAATGTTAAGACACAGACAATAATATTGAAGAGGGGGCTAGTTGGAGCACAAATATAGAGTGTTTTATTAGGGTTTCTTCTCTCTTGGTTTCTTAATTATATCTTTCCCTGTCTTTATAATCAATGTTAACTTGTTATTATTTCAAGATAGCTTGTTATAGCCAAAAGAAAGTTTTAGTAGCTTCATGTTAATCACAAGACAAGAATGTATAACAGACTTATTAAAAATAATAAGTAAGGAATCAAGGTACACCACCCGAGAAAATCACTTAGCCACAAAGGAATATTATTAGACATGGGGAAAGACAGAAAGAAACTACAATAAAACTGCAAAACAAATATCACAATGACAGTAGTAAGAGTTTGGCAATCAATAATTACCTTAAATTTCAATGGACTAAATTCTCCAATTAAAACATATGGTTTCTCAATGAATTAAAAAACAGTACCCATGCAGCAGGCATTGTGGTGCAGCGTATTAAGCTGCCGCTTGGAACACCCACTTCCAATATCAGAGTTCCCATTGGGTCATAGTTATGCTGATACTGATCCAGCTTCCTTCTAATGTATCCTGGAAGCTGGGGGTGACGGTTCATGCAACTGAGTCCCTGTTATCCATGTGGGAGACTCAGATGGAGTTCCTGGCTTCTGTCGTTGGCCTGGCCCATCCCAATTTTATTGGCCATTTGGGGAGTGAATCAGCAATTGAGGGTTCTCTTTCACCTCTCTTTCTCTGTTACTCTTTCAGACAAATAAATAATTAAATAAATCTTTAACAAGAAAATAGGACCCAACTATATGCTGCTTACAAGAAACTCACTGCTCCTCTAAGAACATATATAGAACAATAGGGAAAGGATAGAACAAAATATTCCATGAAAATGGCACCCAAAATAAAGCAGGAGTATTCATACTTCTATCAGATAAATAGATTTTAAATAAAAAGCTATAAAAAGAGATAACAGAAAGGTCATATATAAGGATAAAATGTTCAATTCAGCAAAAAGAAAAAACATATATGCACTCAATATTTGGTAACTCAAATACATAAAGCAAATATTAATAAACCCAAAGAAAGATAAGTTCTAACGCAATAATAGCAGAGTACTTTAGCACCTACCTTCAGAAATGGACTGATCATCTAAATAGAAAATGAACAAAGAAACAGAAGTTAAGTTACATCTTAGATCCCTTTGAACTGACATCTACAGAACTTTCTACCCAACAGCTGCAGAGTACACATTCTTCTCAATAGCACATGGAGCATTTTCAAGGCTAGATCAAATAATAGGTCACAAAACAAGGCTCAACAAATTTAAAAGAATATTAATTGTAATGAGTATATCTTCTGATAATAATGCAATAAAAGTAGAAATAAATAACAAGAAAAACTGCAAAAACTGCAGAAACACATGGAAACTAATTAACTTACCATTGAGAATTCAGTGGATCTGAAAAGAAATCATCAGGAAAATTAGAGCATTTCTTGAAATGTATGAAAGTGGAAACACACTATACTAAAACCTATAAGACACAGCAAATAATAGCCATGACATTTATAGCAATCAATGCCTGCATCAAAGAACAAACAGAAAAGCCTCAAATAAGCAGTTTATCAACTGCAACTCAAAGAATCTGAAAAACAATAGCAAGTCAAATTTAAAATTGATAGAATGCAAGAAATAATAAAATTCTGGACACAAATAAATGATGTAGAGACTTCCAAAAAATTACCAAGAGACCAGCACTGTGACCTAGAAGGTTAAGCCTCTGCCTGCAGTGCTGGCATCCCATACGGAAGCTGATTTGAGTCCTAGCTGTCCCTCTTCCTATCCAGCTACCTGCTAATGTACCTGGGAAAGCAGCAGAGTATGTCCCAAGTGCTTGGGACCCTGCACCCACCTGGGAGACCCAGAAGAAGCTCCTGGCTCCTGGCTTCTACCTTGCCCAGCCATTGCTGCTACATCATCCTGGGGAAATGAGCCAGTCTCTCTCCTTCTCTTTCTGTATTTCTGCCTTTCAAATAAATAAATCTTTAAAAATTGTAAACAAAAATCAATAAAATGAAGAACTAATACTTTGAAAAGATAAACATAGCTAGACTAACCACAGAAAAAAAAAGAGGGGCAATTCAAATATGTAGGACCAGAAATGAAAAGGCAGACATTAATTGACAGCACATAAATACAAAGGTATGTTAGAGATAGCTATGAACAATTATATGGAAACAAATTTGATAACCTAGAAAACTGACAAGTTCTCAGACACACATACCTTGCAGAGACTGAGTCATGAGGAAATAGAATATTTAAACAGACCAATAATGAGTAGCAAGATTGAATCAGCAATTTAAAAAAATTGCTTCAAAGAAAAGCCCAGTAACAGATGGCCTCATTGCCGAATTCTACCAAACTTTTAAAGAATAATTAATGCCAATCTTTCTTAAATTATTTCAAAAAAAGAAGATGAAGGAATTCATCCAAATTCATTCTATGTGGTCAACTTTACCTCAATACCAAAACCAGACGAGGACACAACAAAAGAATCCTATAGGCGAATATTCTTGATGAACATAGACAGAAAAGCTGTCAACAAAATACTAGCAAATTGAATCCAACAACACATTAAAAAGATAATGCACCATGATTAAGTGGGATTCGTCTCAGGGATACAAGGATTGTTCAACATATTCAAATCAATAAATGCGATGCACCACATCACAAATGTGAGCTCAATAGATGCAGAAAGGACATTTGCTGAAATTCCACATTCACTTCTTGGTTAAAACTCTGGCCAAGTGCCACAATGCCAGCCCCATGTTTATGGCACCTTGTCTCCCACTTCTCTGTCTCTTTCAGTCTTACTATGCTTCAGTGTTAGCTTTTTCTGCTAAATCTTACCTATGTGATTGGTCATATGTTTATATATAAATATCATATATTGATAATAAACATATGATTAAAATTTTTTTAAAAACTGACCAAATTGGGTGTAGAGAAACATGTCTCAACACAATAAAGTTCATATATAACAAGTCAACAGTTCCCATCATGTTAGATGGAGAAAGTTAAAGGCTTTCTCTCTAGAAATATCTGGAACAAGACAAGGATGTCCACTTTCACTGTGTTCGGCAGCATAGTAATAGAAATCCTAACAACAACCATAGACAAAGGGAAGAAAAAGGGGGCATCAAATTTAGAAAAGGGGAAGTCAAATTGTCACTGTTTGCAGATAACAGTATCTTTTTTCCCTTAAAAAGGGGTTTTTTTTCCTAAATTGATTTGAAAGGTGTATGTGCATGTACACGAACACTCACACACATACATATCTTCTGTCTGCTGGTTTACTCTCCAAATGCCTGCAACAGCTGGAGCTGCGCCAGGCTGAAGCCAGGATGTAGGAACTCCTGGGTTTCTCATGTAGGCAGTAAGAATGTAAGCACTTGAACCATCACCTGCTGCTTCCCAGAGTGTATTAGCAGGAAGCTGGATCAGAAGCAGAGGCAAAATTTGACTCCAGACACTCTGATATAGGTTGTGGGCATATCAAGTACATTAATCTGCTGAACCACAACATGTGCCACTGGCTTCTAATTTTTAGCAGTGGTTGGAATGAATTCTTTACAAGGAGAAAGATAAAAAAATACTGGCTCCAAGGATGCAGAAGGTGTTGGATAGAATTTGAGATCCCAGGTCACCACTTGACTTAATTTTTTCAGAGAATGCAGAAGAGAAGAGTGGTTAGAAATCAAATGTTACTGGATTTAAGTCCCAGCTCGGCCTCTTGACAACCAAGCCGTCATCAGCAAGTGCTTTATTATCTCTGTGTCTCAGTTTACTCATCCAAAAATGGAGACCTGACTCTACCTGGTTGGGTTGCGATAAGGTTTAAATGAGATAATATGTGTAGTAAAAATCATTGCACAGCCCCTGGAACATAGTATATGCTCAATAATTGTAATGGTGATTTTTGTCACTTGGAAACATTATGTGGCTGGCTGGCTACAGTGCCAACACAAAGGAAATGGTAAAACCCACTGAGCTGTTGGCAGGAGTGAATGTGTATGTCAGTTTCAAACAGGTGCTGGCCCAGTGTTTGGGTGGAGATACTCCCAGAGTCATCCACAACACCCTCCAGCAGCAGATACAATGCCTCCCTGTTGTACTCATGCAGGGAATAGACCATTGCCACTCTACACCAACTGGTCAGTGTGACAACAGGATCTCGCACACAAAAGCAACTCCACTAAAACCTGAGAGAACTGGTAAACAAATTCAACAAAGTAGCAGAATGCAAAATCAACATACAAACAACAGTAATGTTGTTATACATAATAACAAATCATTTGAAAAAAAAAAAAGCAATCTCATTTCCAGTAATTACAAAAAATAAAATACCTGGGAATAAATTTAACCAAAGAAGTGAAAGATTTCTAATGAAAACTAAAAGTAATTGCTGGAAGGAATTGAAGAGGACATAAAGAAATGGAAAAACATCACGTGTTCATGGATTAGAAGAATCAGTATTGTTACAATCCCATCAAGATTGCATGTACCAATGCCATCTCACTAGTCCAAGTGATCAATTCCAGTTCACAATTGATTACACTGATAGGTCTAAGAGTCAAAGGGATCACACAAACAAGACTAGTGTCTGCTAATACTAACTGACAGAATAAAAAAAGGGAGAGAATGATCCAACATGGGAAGTGGGATACACAGCAGACTTGTAGAATGGCAGATGTCCTAAATAGCACTCTGGCCTCAGAATCAGCCCTTAAGGCACTCGGATCTGGCTGAAGAGTCCATGAGAGTATTTTAGGCGGGAAAGCCAAGACACTCTGGAAAAAAAAAAAAAAAAAAAAAAAAAAAAAAAAAAACAAACAAACAAAAAAAAAAAAACCTAAATGAAAGATCTCTGCGAGTGAGATCCCAGTAGAAAGAACGGGCCATCAAAGAAGGAGGAGAGAACTTCCACTTTGACTACGACCTTGTCTAAATAAGATCAAAGCCAGCAAACTCAAGAGGCTTCCATAGCCTTGGAAACTCATGACTAGAGCCTAGGGAGATTAGTGACGCCATAAACAAGAGTGTCAATTTGTTAAGTCAACAACAGAAGTCACTGTGTACTTACTCCTTATGTGGGATCTCTGTCCTTAATATGTTGTCCAGTGTGAATTAATGCTATAACTAGTACACAAACAGTATTTTACATTTTATGTTCTGTGTGGGTGCAAACTGATGAAATCTTTACTTAATGTATACTAAATCGATCTTCTGTATATAAAGATAATTGAAAATGAATCTTGATGTGAATGGGATGGGAGAGGGAGTGGGAGATGGGAGGGGTGCGGGTGGGAGGGGAAGTTATGGGGGGGAAAGCCATTGTAATCCATAAACTGTACTTTGGAAAATTATATTTACTAAATAAAAGTTTTTTTTTTAAAAAAGAAGAATCAGTATTGTTAAAATATACAGATGGCCCAAAGCAACTTAGGGGTTCCATGCAATCCCTATCAAAATCCCAATGACATTTTTTATAGAACTAGAAAAGACTCTGCTGAATTTTGTATAGAACCACAAAAGAATAGCCAACAGAATCTCGGATAAAAAGTGTAAAGCAGAAGGCATTCCACTACCTGACTTTAAACTACATTACAAAACTTAAGTATTTAGAAGTGTGGTTAAAAATAGAGCCAAAGAAAGCTAGAACATAGAGACCCTACCCAAAAACACACCCATGGATTGACATTTTTCATTTTCAAAAACATGAATGGAATAGGATGTGATGTTGCTAAATGAAATAATCCAAGCCTGGACAGACAAATGTCACATGATCTCACTCACTTGCGGAGTCCAAAAAAATAGATTATTTCACAGTAGTTAGATATACTGATGGTTACCAGAGGCTAGGGAGAGACGTGGGAGAGTGAGTGTGTGTGTGGGGGGGGGAGGTTGACTGATGGGTGCTAGGTTCTAGCGAGATAGAAGTAAGAAGTCCTGAGGTTCTGTTGCACAGTAGCCTGACTATAGATAATGTTTATGTACCATGTGTTTTTCTGTTTAAAAAAACCTAAAAGACAGGGTCTGGGATGTTTTCACTGTAAAGAAATGTTAAATACTTGAAAGGATAAATATATTTACCATTTGCTATATTAAATAATGTATATATGTAACAAAATACCACATAATACCTCCTAAATATGCACAATGTAAAATAAAATAAAATTTAAACTGAGCCCAAGTGTTAAAGAAAAATACAATTTCTAAAACTGTTTATGATTCTTCTCTAGTAGTGTATTTACAGAAATGCAGTATACTTAGTGACTAATGCTGTACTTGTTACAAATAAGGAGTTTAAAGGCTTGCACTTTGCTGATTCTGGCCCTCACCTGGAGAGGGGATATATTTAGAGGCATCCTAATTTGGAGAGTCAGTCCTTCACAGCATATGGTTGCCTTGTCCTTCTGAATTTTGGGGCAGTTCTAAGCTTTAGCATCACTATGCACATTTTTATAAGGCTTTAGATGGCATTGCCTTAATCTCACAGAGAATGTGAGAAGAAAACAGACCTTGAAAATGCATATTTGTAGTAACATAATTTATTTTGAAGACCATTAGGCTATTTCTGTCTTAAAGGTTAAAGTAATTTTAAAGCATAAATGTTTGAGTGTCAAGTGCAGAAGCAGAATACAAGTTCATTATCCAAACACCTAGCGATGTGTACAAACTCAGTGTTTCTGCACCATGATCCTCTCCTCAATTGGCTTTCTGGTGAGCACTCCAGAGTAATAGTTCTGTAGTTCTGGTTTACAGCTTCAAGGTGTCTTTGTTTAGTGCTTTATCTTTTCCCTTTGGGCTGAGATATGTCTACTCTCAAGTATAAAGTAGAAAACAGTGGTCTTGGAATTGACTTCACAAAGAGACCATAGATCTCCACAACAAGAAGGAAGAGGAGACTGAAGTTCTGGTCAATAAAGCAGAAGTGGTAATTAATATGCACTTGGGTGAGTGCCAGCATCCCTCATGTTTGGAAGGAAGATGCCTCCAGCATGTGTAACTGTGCTCTGCTGCCTTCTATTCCTTCCTTCACCATCAGGTTACTCTCCCAGGGTATAAACACAGAACCAAAATAGGACTGAAGAGACTGGGCCATTCATATGGCACCTGGTCCAGGAAATAAAGGAGATAAAGCATAAGGGGGCTTCAGAAAGTTTGGGAGGAGGCTGGCGTTGTGGCACAGCAGGTTAAGCAGTTTCTTGTCATGCTGGCGTGCCACACCTGAGTGCTGATTCACATCCTGGCTGCTCCACTTCCTGCTACTGTGCCTGGGAAGGCATCCATGTTGACTCAAGTACTTTGACCTTTGTCACCCATGTGGGAGACCAGGTTGGAGCTCCTGCTCCCGGCTTCCACCTGATCCAGCCCTGATTGTTGCGGTCACTTAAGGAATGAGCCAGCATGAGACAATATGGACGATCTCTCTCTCTCTCTCCTGCTCCCCCCACCTCCCCATTACTCTACTTTCGAATAAATAAACCTAAAGACGGTTTTTGGAAAAGATAATTTTAAAAACAGGCTTATTTTGGGACAAAACATTTTTAAATCTGTTTTTAATAATATACACTTTTCATGAACTTTTGGAGAATTCCTCATGTAAGACCTGATTCAAATAAGTTTTCTAGAGGTTTTTTTTTTTTTTTTAAAGAAAAAGAACAGTAAGTTTGCCCAATAACAAGAAGATTTGTTTTTGAATGATGAAGTAGGAAACACACATACCCTCTTCTATCCTAGAGGAGGAAATTTCAAAGTTGTAGATCTTGGTGATAAAGTATCCTTGAGTAAAAACAGAATTCAGTATGTTGCTGTATAAGAATCACAGAAGTTAGGATTTGGAGAAGGACAAGCAATACGGATGTTTAAGTCACCATGACCAATGAGACACACTATGCTCCCTTGTCTCAGAATAGCTACAACAATATCTCCACACATAAGCATTGTGAATTTGACACTGTTCCCATTTAAAAGTGTTGTTTATGTCCCAACTTTTTCAAGCAGTGTTGGCTTCTGTGATTATTTTGTTAGAGAAAAAATTACCCAATGGCTCTTGGTTAAAGCACAGTAGGCATAGGAACACTGCAATGGGATTTGCAATGAGAAAGAGAAAATTGGTTCAACTCCACATTAGCATGGTCAGGTAGGAATTTATTGCCAAGGAACAGGCTGGGAGTCAGTAGATGGAGAACAGTTAGTTAGAGGTAAGGGTTTCTAACTAAACCTACCTAAGAGGGTCTTTATTGAGAATCAATATTCTGACTAGACCTATCTAAGAGGGTCTTTATTGAAAATCAGTATTACCCGAAGGACAGTGACCAATGAGGAAACTGATCAGATGCCTATAATGATCAGAATCAAGTCTGGAGGTCTCTTGTTAAACTGATTTAGCAGTTTCTTGCTAAAACTGGACTGTGTAAGGAAGTACATAGAAGGGCCTAGAGGAAAGTCCAGGATCTAAAGTTTGGTGAAGCAAAGATTCTGTCAGTTTCAACCACTTAATGAATGTGATGTTTTGTGAATCCCCAAATGGCTGATAAAAGGCCATGTGTCGTCCCTTTTCTTTGCTGGAAGCCACAATGCTGTGGGCTATCTAAATTATCCTGCAGAGAGCCACAGATACTTCATGAAGAGAGAGAACTTTCCAGCCAATTATGCTCCATTCATCATCTATTTGCAATATTCCCAAAATTCCTGACCTGCAGAAACTGTGAAAGATGATAAAATTATCTTGCAGTTCTAGCCACTCTGTTTGGAGGTTGGTATAGAGCATGGCACAACAGCAAGCTATCAAGTAATGAGAAGGCTGTTCTGGAAGTAGACAGATGATGTCAGTGAGGCCGGCAAGAGGATATGGTGACTGCATAATGAGGATGTTAAAGAAGAAAGGGTTGGGCATCCGCCTGCAGTGCCAGCATCCCATATGAGCACCAGCTGGAGTCCCAGCTGCTCTGCTATGGCCTGAGAAAGCAGTAGAGGATGACCCAAGTCCTTGGGCTCCTGCACCCACATGGGAGACCTAGAAGAAGTTCCTGGCTTCTGGCTTTGGATCAGTGCAGCTCTGGCTATTGTGACCATCTGGGGAGTGAACCAGCAGATGGAATATCCCTGTCTCTCTGCCTCTCCTTCTCTCTCTGTGTAACTCTGACTGTCAAATAAATAATCAGAAGAAGAAGAAGAAGAGGAAGATGTGGAGGAGGAAGAGGAAGAAGAGGAAGAAGAAGAGGAGGAGGAAGAGGAGGAGGAAGAAGAGGAAGAAGAAGAGGAGGAGGAGGAAGAGGAGGAGGAAGAGGAAGAAGAGGAGGAAGAGGAAGAGGAAGGAGAAGGAGAAGGAGAAAAAGAAGAAAAGTTGTTGTTGGGAGTCTAAAATAATGCTCCTGAGTTGTGGGAGGTTAAGAGCAGCAGCGTGTGTCCCTACCCTTATGGCAAAGGAAGAGTCCTCACCTTCATAAGGGCAGGGAGGCAGAGAGAGAGGACTTTCTGCCCTGAGAAGAATTTGGGAAGGAAAGATACACAGAGCAATCTGGGAGCACTTGGGTCAAGCCTGAACTTGGGGGAGATGAACGGAAAGTTGAAGAGCTGGCAACATAGGTACCCATTGCCTACCCTCAAGGACAGGGGGCTAGGACATGATGTAAATTACAGGGACCTGGTGATTTGAATATGAGTGGGCACAGCACTTGGGGTTTCTGAGGTATGTTGGTTTACAGGCCCACCTAAGCAACAAATTGACGAGAATGTTGGGGCTTCTAGCAGATAAAGAAAGCTTAGGCCAAATTTACAGATAAGTGTAAAAGGCTTCATTATTAAGGACTGAATTGTGACCTCCAAAATTCATATGTTGAAGTTCTAACTCCCAAATACCTAAGAATGTATCTATATTTAGACACCGGGTGTTCAAAAAGGTAATTAAGCTAAAATAGGATCTTTAGGTTGAGTTCAGATGTAGTACGACTGGTGTCCTTATAAGGGATGATTAGGAAACAGACCAAGGGATGAGCTCATTGTAAGAGCGCAGTGAGGAGGCAGCACCTGCAAGGCGAGCAAAGAGGCCTCAGAACAAAACAGCCCTGCTGATTCCTCAACTTGGACTTCCAGCCCCCAGAACAGTGAAGAAGTAACCTGCTGTTACTTCAGCCAGCTGGTCTGAAGTATCTTCTTACGGCAACCTCAGCAAACTAAGGAATGTATCATCTTTCTGTGATTTTGTTCGGTACTTATCAGTCTTATGTTTCCAAGTGGCCTGTAAATTCCTTAAAGGCAGAACATGTGTGAGTCTAACACACTTCACAGGTTCTAGTCCAGGGAAAACTTACCTAATACATACCCGCAGACTGACAGGAGGCAAGAACAGAACCTTCAAACCAATGAACAACAGTAGTAATGTATCAAGATAATGGATTTAGGGGATCACTTTAGGAAATCAGTGAGGATGGCTCAAGTGGCTGCCCAGAAGGTCAGGAGCCCGGCAGGGAACAACACTATCTCAGATGAGACATCCACAGCACTGAGGCTGCAGGAAAGGCATGGCAGCTCCAGTCTGGGAGGGACCTGAAGTGTAGGCAATTTAGGGTGGGAAGTTTACTTTAAGGAGTAATTCAAAATTGACAAATAAAAATTAAATACAAATCAATATTTATTTAGAATATGAAAACAAATCACACAAACAGATGAGATAGCATCCATGTTGACAGTCATCACAGACATCACTTGGTTAGGATTGATGAGAATCTAATTTTGTGGTTTTTGTTTTTTGAAAAAAATTTATTTTTTTATTTGAAAGGCAGAGTTAGAAAGAGAGAGAGGTCTTCCAATCATTGGTTCACTCCACAGATGGCCGCAAAGGCCAGCACTGGCCAGGCTGAAGCCAGGAGCCAGGAGCTTCTTCCAGGTCTCCTATGTGGGCACAGGGGCCCAAGGGCTTGGGCCATCTTCTGCTGCTTTCCCAGGCCATTAGCAGGGATCTGAATCAGAAGAGGAGCAGCCAAGCAATGAAACTGAGCCCATATGAGATGCCGGCATTACAGGCAGTGGCTTAACCCACTGCACCACAGCACTGGCCCTGAGAATCTAATGTCTTTAATGTCTAATCACTGGAAATATTTCCACAGATGAATTTGAGAATCCACATATTTCCAACCCTGGTTTCCTTTGTTACCCACATATTTCCTGAGCCACGCCCTGTAAGTCACAGCATCTCATGGGGAGAAATCGGGGCCCCTACTCTGTAAGGCAATATCCATTAGTACAGGGGAGGGGCCAGTGCTGTGGCACAGCAGGTTATGTGTGATGCTGGCATCTCATATGGGCAGCAGTTCGAGTCCCAGCTGATCTCTTTCCAATCCAGCTCCTTGCTAATGCACCTAGGAAAGCACAGGAAGATGGCCCAAGTCCTTGGGCCCCTGAATCCATGTGGGAGACCCGGATAGATTTCCAGGCTCCCAGCTTCAGCCCAACCATTGTGGCCACTTGGGGAGTAAATCAGCAGATGGAGGATGTCTGTGTGTATGTGTGTGTCTCTCTCTGTAAATCTGCCATGTAAAGAAGTAAATAAATAAATCTCTTTTGAAACCAGCACACAGGAAGAGAGACTCCTTGAACTGTTTCCACACCAAAAAGCTTGTTAGGGTTTGGCCATAGGGTTCATGTACTGAAAGCACGGTATCCACTGTGGCAATGTTGGGAGATTGTTTAGAACTTTTGGGAGTTGGAGCCTGGTGGAAGGTGATAGGTACTGCCCTTGGAAGGAAGGAATGCTGTTCTTGCAGAGTGAGCTGTAAAAGAGCAAGGCTGGTCCCTCTCTTTTCTCTGGCTTCCGGTTTCGCCTTGCCATCCCTCCTTCTCGTACATGGTCCTGCCACGATGAGATTCACCGTGATAGGATGTAGTCAGAGTCTCTTGCCAGTGCTGGTGCCATGCTCTTTGGACTTCTATCCTCCAAAACTGTGAGCTAAATAAACCTCTTTCTTTGTAGATGATCCAATAGCAAACAGACAAATACAATGGAGAATCACAACATCGTCCTATGTTAAATCTAAACTAAGATGTTCATAATTTTATTTCTCCCCAAATGCTTACATTTTTTTTTGACAGGCAGAGTGGACAGTGAGAGAGAGAGACAGAGAGAAAGGTCTTCCTTTTGCCATTGGTTCACCCCCGCAGTGGCCACTGCGGCCGGCACACATGCTGATCCGAAGGCAGGATCCAGGTGCTTCTCCTGGTCTCCTATGGGGTGCAGGGCCCAAGCACTTGGGCCATCCTCCACTGCACTCCCTGGCCACAGCAGAGAGCTGGCCTGGAAGAGGGGCAACCAAGACAGAATCCGGTGTGCCGGCGCCACAAGGTGGAGGATTAGCCTATTGAGCCGCGGCACCGGCCACATTTCTTTCATTGTTAAACACAGGTGTTGGTGTGAGAGAGGAGTCACAGGGGTGGGAAGAAGTAATGGCCTATGAGATTGCTGCTGGAGGGTCTTACTTTATCATCACCTTGGGAACAGGTTGCTGTGGTCATTCCCAGAGCCCTGGAAGTGGCTCAGACCAGGAAGCTGGTCAACCTGGCTCTGGACAAAGGAGAGGAGAGGATAATATGGCTAAGTATTATGAAGTAAAAATGAGAAAATTGGATGACACCTTACTTATTTCAAACTCTGGAGGACAGTAAATGCTAGGAGAATAACCCACATGTTTCTTTGTTTAGGAGATGTGATAGCAATAGGTGCAGCCGGGAGAAATGTGAGAAACATAGGTGCTCAATGCTCTTCCATATTTAAGAAGTCAATTTGGGCCTTCAGCCCAGAGAAGTCAGGAGTCCTGCCTCTTTCTGTGAGTCCTAGGGGCCCACTGTGTATGTTTCCATTCTTAAGGCCACCCGCAGCCACAACCTCAGCATTTGGGCCAGAAGGAAGGGGAAGTTCCTTTTGAGCCACGTTTTAGAAGTAGCACACACTACCCCACTAGCTAGCACTCAGCCATCCTCCTAGACACACTTTATCATCCAGAGGGCTGGGAAACGTCTCTACTCTGGGAGGCTGTTCATGCAAATGAAAATCATAAGTTTTATGACTAAGAAAGAAGACTATAACCTACATGGGAAAATTAGCCACTTCTGCTCCAGGAAATCATGGGATGTAGTGTGCCTCAAAAGCTGGGTAACTCTGCTGTCTCAGTGATAAACATCTGTACATAGCAGACAGTGCTACAACACTATAAACATGGTTAGAGAGGCAGGAACTGGAGACTTGGGGATCAGAGAGGACCAAAGGCAGGACCTCTGCCACTAAAAGCTGGTTGCCCTTGCACTAATCAAAGTCCCCTGCACCCAGGCACCTGTTTGACATGTAGCATTAGCTGTTTGGTCTTAGTTTTTTTATTGCTGTTGCAGATATGTTTGAAATTCTTGCAATAGTTAAAGATAAAAACAGCTGCAAATACGTCAGTATTATCTTGCTGCAGCTTCTCAATTAGTCATCATGTGAAAGCACATCTAGGGTATTAAGTAAGAGACTCTGGGTCGCATTACCCAAAAGCTTGATCTGAGTTATCATGGCCACAAGCAGCCAGTCTTCTGACACCTATTTAATAGAGAATAGTCCGGGTAATATGAAACACACAGGAGTGTCTTGTCTCTACAACTTCAAAAAATACTCCCCACTCAGCTCCAGAGTCAGTTCAACTAAATAGCTGCTTAAAGCTAAAGTGCGCACTGGCCCAGCCACTTCTTGAACATGCCGTTTTCATTCCATTTTAGTTTTCACAATTGCTCATCCCTCATCTCAAGATAAGCTCAGCTCTTCAGAGAGACCTTCCCCTTATGTTGCATTCCTCTTTTGCCTTCAACATTCTCCTTCAAAGCACTTAGTACCCTAGATTTTAGTTTTATTTTTCCAGGAAGTCAAGGACTTGGTCTGGTTCATAGCTACATCACTGGCAATAAGAGCAATGCACAATACACAGTAAGCATATAACAAATATCTGTGTCACAAATTTATGGAATAAATAATTTTTATAATTCACTTTGCTTGTTTTTATGTTTGATGGTTAATGTTTTATGTTTCCTATCTTGCATTACAAAATGGCATATCAGAAATGTAAGGTTAAGGGAGAAGTCAGTAACAGACAAAGAGGCTATATGGTTCTGTTTGTGATCTGTTTAATACTGATTGATGATGAGAATTCCACTTGACCTTCAATGTCTAAGACTAGGTAGAACTAGATTGAAGGGGAAATTCTTTGGGTTAAGGGGAAACATTATTTACGCATACCGTCTGAAGTTGGAAGCTAGCCTCTCTTTAATTGGGAGGTTTAGCGACTATCTCAGCTTCTGCAGAAATAGTAAAGGAAGTATTTGAGAGGCTTAGCTTTTTCATCCCTGCAGGGCACCATTATGAGGAAGGCACTAAGGAATTGGAGTCACATCTTCAATTGATATCAGAACACAATGACACGATTCTCCAAAGACAGGGGTTCTAGAGCCCCAGATTATGAAGATTTCTGGCTGCCTTTTCCATTTGGCCTCAGACTACCAAGGATAAGGAAACCTCATTATCTTCTGAAACAGTGCCTTGTCTTGAAACTTACCTAAGGTCCTTAAGTGCTGCCTATTCCTGATTTATTCTCCAGGAGCATTTTTATTTTTAGCTTTGCTTCTTGCAACTAAAAAGTTTAGTTCATTCCCCCAAGGAAATGTAACAGCCTTTTCCCTGAGAATGAAACCTAGAAACATTTGTCCTAAGTGATATCTCTGCTGTTTGGAGTTTGTACATATATTCTACTGGACATTTCCAGGGCATTGTTTGACATTCAGAGGTAACATGTAAAATTGAGTATATGGTACCTTTGTCACACATTAAAGTGATCTGAGCAATGCCTGAGCTAAGAGACGAGATTTTTGATTTCTCCCATAGCAAGAAATTATGTCCTGTAACATGTGCTTAGTAATTACAAATCTTGTGTGGGCATCAGTGCCATATGCATAATACACCCCAGTGGCACCATTTCAAGGTTGCAGAGTCACATTTTGTGGACGAATCATTAATAATCACTGCTGCTATTGCAGCATTGTCTGTCACACTTTGCTCTGCATGGGTGTTTCTATAACAAATTTTAAAGTTGCTAAGTGATTTCTTTAAAATCCAAGTTAATGCTACAGTAATTGAGATATTTCTTAAGGACCATCACAAAATGTCACCATGTACCTTGGAAAAGGAGTAGGCTGAGAGAGAAAAAAGAATGCTAGGCAAACCTGTGCATTGCTCCCTTGTCAGAGCAATAGAACGATCTTGTAAAAGTTGTAAAGGCACATGAAAATTTTTATACTTCTCCAACAGAAAAACTTACATTTTTGAATTATGAGGCTTGGATATTTTTATTTGTTTAGTCATTCTTTTTTTGCAATTTATTTATTTATTTAAAAGAGTTACAGAGAGAGAGGAAGAAACAGAGAGAGCTATTTTCCATCCACAGGTTCACTCCCCAAATGCCCACAACAAGCTGGGCAGGGCCAGGCTGAAGCAAGGAACCTGAATCCATCCTGGTCTCCCACAAGAGTGGCCCAAGCTCTTGGACCATCTTCAGCTGATTTCTAAGGCCGTTAGCAGAGAGCTGGAATTGAAGAGAAGAACCGAGACTCGAATCAGTGCTCACATGAGACACTGACATCTCAGGCAGCAGCTTAACCTGCTGTGCACAAATGGCAGCCCTGCATAGTCCTGCTCACAGTGGAAGATACGCAAGGATACCTTCCTTCCCTCCCTCTTTCTTTAATTTTTTTTTAATTTGCTCTTCTCTAAAAACCTACAGAGTAAATATTACACAGAAAACAGAATAGCCAAGTGGTTAACAGCCTAGGCTTTCAGAGATTAAGAGTTTGAGGGGGCTAGGTTAGAATCCTGGCTCCACTGTGGGTCACTAAGATCACTATTTCTGTACCTTGGTTTTCTCATCTGTAGAAAGGGGATAATGACAGAATCTCTCCTCTTTGAGTTTCTCTTGGAATTAAATAATTAAGTATCAGATACAAGAAAATTGTTCAACCATAGCTATTAGTTTTCTTTTAATCACGTCACAGATGGCATGATATTTTTAGACAGGTGATGCAATTTGCCCAAAATCACACTGCTAGCTTGGGATCTGAACCTGGAATTCTCTGATACTAGCAGTCATGGTCTTACATCGGCATTCTAGCTCAGAAAAGGAAAGAGTGGACGACTAGTTCATTCACACAGGATGATTGCAAGGCTCTCCTGCTTGATGGAATGAAAATATTCATACTGACAACTGCAAGTAAATTCACACATACATGTATGAACTGCATGTATATCCGAGCTATTTTGGTTGTGGGAATTGCAATTGCTTAGGAATCTGTGTGTAACCTAGAGCGAGCCTGAGCTTGTGTGGGGAAAGCAACTGGATCACTATTCACTAAATCCACTTCTTCTTCCTGCTAGGCACACAGACAGACTACATTTGCCACCCTCCCTTCACTTGGGGGTGCCACGTAATTAAATTCTGACCAATGGAATGTAGGCAGGATATTATTTGCAGGTGTGGCACCTACAGACTCCCCACATGCAACATCCTTTGAGTTCTTTGCATCAACTACTGATTGGAAAGATAGCATCAGGTTCAGGGGTTGTGGTGCAGGGGGTTGAGCCACCACTTACAAAGCAGGCAACCCATACAGGAATGCCAAAGTGGATCCTAGCTACTCTGTTCCCACTCAGGTTCCTGTTACAGCATCTGAGAAAGCAGTGGAAAATGACCCAAGTGTTGTGTCCTTGCCACCCATGCAGAGACCCAGACGGTGTTCCTGGCTCTGCTGTGGCTATTTGGGGAGTAAATCAGTGGATGAAAGATCTCTCTCTCTCTCTCTCTCTCTCTCTCTCTCTCTCTCTCTCTCTCTCTCTTCCTCTCTGCTTTTCAAATAAACAAGTCTTTTTAAAAAGGAGAGGATCACCTGGGCAGTGCTTAGACTATACACTGATGGTGTGAATCCACACGGAGGCAGGAGTTTGAGTGTTTGAACAACAGCTGAGGAAGGGGCTGCTACCACGCAGGAACCCCCATTTTGGAATTCACTGAACGAGAAATAAACTCCTATTGTGTTTGCAAACTAGCATTTGGGGACGTATCTGCTTTAGTAGCCAGCGTTGCCTTCATTGGTACAATTACCCAGCAGCAGCCGCCTTGACTGCACAAGCTGGTTAACAACTAACTGCCTAAGAAATGAGATACGAGTGTCACATCTTCCACCTCTGTGCTCAATATCACTAACACAATCCCTTTGGGGCATAAATGGAGTCGATATTTCACCTTGGCCATTCTATATTGTGTAAATACCTGAAACCTATCTTTTAAAAATTAGTTACAGGGTTTGAGAGAGGAATGATGTTAAGGCACACAGTTTCATGGGTTTGCATCCCGGCAACAGCACCCCTATGTGATTTAAGTACCTACAGTAACAGGAAACTCGCTTGTAGACTGCTCTGCTGTGAAGGAGTCCCCATCCTTTCATTCCACACTGCATCCGGTAGGGAATAGACATTGAAGACTCCAAGCTCCTTTTCATACCCAAAGACAGATAGGTAGATTTTGGAATATGTACCACTTTAAATGTCAACTGATGCAATTACTTCCCAGCGTGTCACAGGCCTGACCACTCCCTGCTCCTCCACATATCTGTGCTGTTCGGCTCACAACACGTTTGGGATTGTATTCCCCGGCAGGCCTTGAAAAAAAAAAAAAAAAAGGTTCAATCTCTAACGCTGCGTTTGTTCTCCTTTTGTGATTGCAGGCAAGCTCTTTCATTTCATTGGATTTTCTCATTTGTTAAATGCTTTTTTTTAGAAAGTTTTTATTTAATGAATATAAATTTCATAGGTGCAGCCTTAGGAATATAACGGTTCTTCCACCTGTACCCGCCCTCCCACCCCCACTCCCATCCCACCTCCTACTCCCACTCCCATCCCATTCTTCATTAAGATTCATTTTTAATTAACTTTCTATACAGAAGATTAACTCTATACTAAGTAAAGATTTCCACAATTTGCAACCACACAGACACACAAAGTATAAAGTACTATTTGAAAACATTTTACAGTTAATTCTTATAGAACAACTCATGCTTTTACAAATTCTGGTCTCTACTTATAGACAGTAGCTATGAAGAATAAATAAGATAATGTACTAAAGAGACTTAAAGTATCAGAATTTTTATTGAGCAACACAAAATATTTTTATGACACCTTATATGGTCAAAATATTTGAAATATGTGAGGAAAATGGCCACGGACTTTTATGGCATCTCTGGTAGCGGAAAATTTCCTATATCTTTTAATTATTCTTTTAATAGCATTATTTCTTTTGATTTATGGTTCTAAGCCAGGCCAATAGCATAAATGCGTGAAGTCGACTGAATGGGGACTATAATGGACAGGAGATATCAAGTTTAGTAGAAAGATGGAAGACAATATTTAGCTGATTGATACCAGGTGGCAACATTCAGTCAGTCAGGTCTAATTTTTCACATGAATGAGGTAATCAGGATTTATATACAAAAAATTCACAATTTCTAAAGGATGAAAATTAATTCAGTTTTAAACCTTGGCCTGAAGGCTTTTAATTTATTAAATTCAGCCTTGTAGTGTTAGACCCTGATATATACAAGAGTCTTCAAAAATTTCATGAACAATGTGTATCATGTTAAAACTATGTATATATTCTAAAATCTTTTGCATCAAAATAAACTTATCTTTTAACTCCATTTTCTATGAACTTTTTGAAGTATCCTCATACATATTTTAGAGCTTATGTGCATAAATCAACCTATATACAGGTGGTCCACAACTGACAAATGGTTTATCAACTACCAACATGATCAACATTTTTGAAAGATAAATTACAGCAATTAAAGTGAATAATCTCTATATGATTGACATGATAGCTTCTATATATAAATCAAAATGTGTAAATATCTGGTTGTGGAAAAGAATCACAAGATCCAAATAATTTTCATACATAGATCAGTTTTATCCATAGCAGAAGTTTCAGTATAAAATTAACAAGAGAATAGGAAATGAAAGTGGTCTGGAGATTGCAAGGTTAGGTTGTTTTTGGTTTGGTTTTGGTTAGTTGTTTGTTTGTTTGTTTGTTTGTTTGTCTTCTCATCTCTGGATCACTAGGTTGCATCTCATTTCCAGGGCAGGAACCAACATCTGCATGACAGCATGTCAATCACCTCTATGTAGCATGAAGTTCCACTTCTCTTGTAGTGGCTTTTGTAGTGAGCTAATCACTGGGCAGCATTGTGTGTGGTGGCTTTTGCAGCAGGTTAGGCCACCTTTGATAGCAGCATCCCATAGCAGCACTGGGTCAGGTCCCGGGTGCTTCACCTCCAATCCAGCACCCTGCTAGAGTGCTGGTGAAAGCAGATGGCCCCATTACTTGGGTTCCTGCCACCCATGTGGGCGACCCTGATGGAATTATTGGCTCCTGGCTTTGGCCTGGCACAGCCTTGGTCATTGCAGGCATTTGGGGAGTGAATCAGTGAATAGAAGCTCTCTGTCTCTTTCTCTGCTTCTCCCTCTATCTCTGCCTTTCAAATAAGTAAAAAATAAATCTTAAAAAAATAGTGAGCTAATCACATAGGCATATTACAGCTACATGTCCAAAATATCATTTTATCTTTAATTAAAATATTCTATTGCATGGGCAGGCATTGTGGGGTAGTAAGCTAAGCTTCCACCTGGGGTGTCAGTATTCCATATGGGCACCAGTGTGTGTCCCTGCTGCTTCTCTTCTGATCCAGCTCTCTGCTTATGACCTGGGAAGGCAGTGGAAAATTGCCCAAGTCCTTGGGCTCCTGCACCAGTGTGGGAGACCTGGAGGAAGCTCCTGGATCTTGGCTTCAGATCAGCCCAGCTCTGGCCGGTGCAGCCATTTGGGGATTGAACCAGTGGATAGAAGACCTCTCTATCTTTCCCTCTCTCTGTAACTCCGCCTCTCAAATAAATAAATAAAATCTTTTGAAAAAATTCTATAGCATTGGAAAAGGGACATCGGCACATCTCTGGAGATATGGTATAACTAGTTAAAATTAGGCAAGCTAGAACTCTCACATCCCTGCAGGATAACCCTATCTCTTTAACTATAGATTTGACATGCCCACCTTCATAGTTTGCACCTGTGGCGTATGGGTTAAGGGTGCATGCTCACACCGTACCTGGGTATATCTGGTTGGGAGGCTACCACCCCTTTCCTTATAAAAGGAGGTGGAGGGCCAGCACCACGGCTTAATAGGCTTAATCCTCCACCTAGCGGCGCCGGCACACCGGGTTCTAGTCCCGGTCGGGGCGCTGGATTCTGTCCCAGTTGCCCCTCTTCCAGGCCAGCTCTCTGCTGTGGCCAGGGAGTGCAGTGGAGGATGGCCCAGGTGCTTGGGCCCTGCACCCCATGGGAGACCAGGATAAGTACCTGGTTCTTGCCTTTGGATCAGCGTAGTGCGCTGGCCACAGCACGCCGGCCACGGCGGCCATTGGAGGGTGAACCAACGGCAAAGGAAGACCTTTCTCTCTGTCTCTCTGTCTCTCACTGTCCACTCTGCCTGTAAAAAAATAAATAAATAAATAAAATAAAAAGAGGTGGAAGGCGGAGGAGGGGTCTTTCTCCATCTTGGACCCTGTCCGGGGTATTGCTCTGTTTTCTCTTTCCACCGTGGAACACAGTCGGACTTTCCGCTCCTGTTTGCTCTCTGTGGCGTGGCAGGCTGGTCTCAGACAGACCTCTCATGCTGAGGTAGTTTTCCACTCTCTCTGTCTCATTTATGGGCACCTCTTTGAGCCCTTCAAGTTTGGTATTCTGCAGTGTGGGGCAAACCACACGCACACAGAGTTTGTGTTTATTCCTTCTCTGCTGAATAAATTCTGTTCCTATTTGAACACGATTCCACTCTTGGTACTGCTATCTCGGCAGGAGACAAGAACCTGGATTAAAAATTAATATATTCATTGCCCATATCAAGGCACTACTTTATTTTATGGGTAAGGATTCATACATTCAACCTAGCTGAGAGGAACCCTTGCTACGGTCAGTGAAATTTTAACTTTCTTTAAATTGTCTAAGAAAGAACAGCCATTCTTTTCACTGGAATTTTTTCAACTGGCAAAATCATCTCCGTTATGATCCAGAGAGTTCGCACTTCCCCTAAGCTTGGCTAAACTTTAGAATGGCTTCTTCCTGATTATAAAGGGATGACCCTGCCTTTCCTTAGAGGATTAACTTTAGAAAATTTTTAATTTTTTTTCTGTGCCTATTTGAACTGTAAATATTCGCATAGTGTCTTGCCAGTTTTACAACCCAGGAGTGTATTCATCCCTTTCAGACATAAACCTCAGAAAAGACAGGGCTTCTGTCTCCCAGTCCCTGTGGAAGAGTAGGACCCTAACTTCAATAAGCACCAATCAGAGAACACAGATGACCTAATCACGTAGAAAACCCCTTCCCTCCCTTCCTCCCCACCCCCACCCCCCACCGAATTCTTCCACTGCTTTGCGACTGGCTCACCTGATCCTTCAAACCTCTCAACAGGCCTTGATTTGGGCAGATTTGTGTTCTCTCTCTCCACTACTGTGAGGATCTTGATGACTCCTGTTGCAACAGTCTCAAGTAAAGTCTGCCTTGTCTGGTTAATTCCGGTACAACTTTTCTGTGACATGACAATATCAATTAATAATGAAGTGAGTTTAAACACTTCATAAGTGTGAGTATTACTTGTATTCCTAAAAATAAATTTTTGGAAACAGAATTGAATGTTTTGTTTTTCCATATTTTATTTTTCAAGAAACTGTTTGATTCTTTTTTTTTTTTTATTTGACAGATAGAATTAGACAGTGAGAGAGAGGGAGACAGAGAGAAAGTTCTTCCTTCCGTTGGTTGGTTCACCCCTCAAATGGCCGCTATGGCCAGAGCTACGTGAATCCGAAGCCAGGAGCCAGGTGCTTCCTCCTAGTCTCCCATGTGGGTGCAGAGGCCCAAGCACTTGGGCTATCCTCCACTGCCTTCCCAGGCCACAGCAGAGAGCTGGACTGGAAGAGGAGCAACCGGGACCAGAACTGGCACCTATATAGGATGCCAGCATTGCAGATGGAGGATTAACCAAGTGAGCCTTGGCACCGGCCCCACTCTTTGCTTCTTAATTTTGCTAATGGTGTATTTCCAATGGGTAGGGATGCAGACACAATCTGCAATGACAAAGGGGAAATGCTTTTAAATAACAGCTTTTCTAATACAAAGTAGCTAATCTCGGCAAAGCTAGCTTTGTCCTCAAATCCTTGATTTTTAGTTCCAACAAGGTGGTATTAAGATTTCCCTTTTGTAAGAGGCTTGTGTTTTCTTACTGGCACAATATGGCGAGTTTTTTTTTTAATTTATTTATTTGAAAGGTACAATTACAGAGAAAGACATATCTTCCCCCAAATGGCTGCCACAATAGTCTGGCAGTCAAAGCCAGGCGCTTCATCCAGGTCTCCCATGTAGGTGGCCGTGGCCCAAACACTTGGGTCATCTGCTGCTGCTTTCCCAGGTGCATTTGCAGGGAGTTGAATCAAAAGTGGAGCAGCCGGGACACCTATGTGATGCCGGCATTACAACCAGTGTTTAACCTGCTAGACTGCAATGCTGGCTCCTGATATGTGCTTTTGAAATGATCATAGAAGAATGATGCCATCATGGAAAATAATTTTATATCACTTGATTTTTTTGAGATGGTATAATTTGTAATATGGCTTTCTCTGTTAATATCACTGCCAGTAGCCAGCATCATTTCAGATAGGTCAGGTTGAAGGACGTTCTTGTCCTCAAACAACATAGGACTAGGTTGCAGACAGATAAAAGGACATGCTGTTCATATCATGAATGGTTTCATACTTTTTGATGATGTGTGTATGAATGTCATGATGTTTGACTGAGAGTCAGTGATTATAATCATGGCAACTGAAGTGGAACTAAATTGGTAACAACATAACAACGCCAAAATGCTCCGTGAATATACACAATCTTCACTGAGCTTCTGAATATGTGTGAATTAACTTCCACTCTAATCAAGTGTAAGCAGCTGTACCCTAGACCATGAAGGTTCCATATAATTTTTTCTATTGTTAGTTGACACAGGGGTCTGTTATCTTGAGATGTCACCAAATAATTAGCCTCAAGTGGGAGTTGCACAGAGGCAGCTTTACTGTATTAGGTGAAGGAGACAGTGGGAAGACACAGGTCCCTAAAGAAACTGCCTTTCCCAGAAATAGTTTGCCAGGATTTTTATAGCAAAGGCGAGGGGAGTGTCCATGATTTAGAAGGGTGCGGCGGGGGTGGGGCAGAGCAGAGAGCCCTTCCTGCTCATACACATTCACACACTTAATGTTTGAAAAGCTGACACAGACTACCTTGCAGCTTTCTTTGTGGTGATCTGACCCCTATGAGTACAATGTTGCAAGATAAGCTTTCCCAGAATATTCTCTGGAAAACAATCTCAACAGAGCTGTCTCAAATTCTGTGTTCCTGTGCTACTCTGTTGCTTAAATCCTACACTTTGGGTTGTAGCAAATTTAGCAAATTTAGATTTTTTATAAAGATTTATTTATTTATATGAAAGGCAGATTTATAGAGTGAGAAAGAGAGAGGGAGCCAGAGATCTTCTGTCTGCTGGTTCACTCCCCTGATGACTGCAATGACCAGGTCTGGGCCAGGCTGAAGACAGGAGCCAGGAGCTTCATCCACGTCTTCTGTGTAGGTAGAGGAGCCCAGGTACTTGGGCCATTTTATGCTGCTTTCCCAGGTATGTTCACTGGAAGATGGATCAGAAGCAGAGCAGCCAGGACTTAAACTGGCACTTATATGGGATGCTGGCATCATAGGCCACAGCTTAACCCACTGTGTCACAACATCAGCCTCGCATATATAGATTAAAATGACATAGATAACTACGGTCCATCTGTCATCTATCTTATATACATTTCACTTCCTATAATCATACAGTCTGGAAAGGTATAATTTTTTGGACTAATAAAAATATTTATTATTAGAAATGGAACCAATCAGTATTTGGCAAATTTTCATAAACATTAAATTTCAAAAATAAATTTTTATTGGAAATGTATGTTTTAATGATTACATAATGGTTTATTCCATGTATCTATGGATAAATAATATTTATTGGCAGAATGAGACAAGTTTCATCATATATTCTTTTTTTAATGATTTTTATTTATTTATTTATTTATTTGAAAGAGTAACAGAAAGGCAGAGAGAGAGAGAGAGAGAAAGGTCTTCCATCCGCTGGTTCACTCCCCAGATGCCTGCAACGGCCAGAGCTATTCCTGTCCAAAGCCAGGAGCCAAGAACTTCTTCCTGGTCTCCCACGTGGGTACAGGGGCCCAAGGACTTGAGCCATTCTTTACTGCTTTTCCAGGCCACAGCAGAGAGTTGGATCAGAAATGGAGCAGCTGGGACTCGATCAGGTGCCCATAAGGGATGCCGGCGCTGCAGACTGGGGATTTAACCCACTGTACCACAGCACCGGCCCCCATATATTCTTTTTATATTTTAAATTTTATAGATGTAATAAGAAATTTTTCTCACACAAATAAATAGTTGGCAATGGAAGTTTTTCTTTATAGGAAAGAGTTCAATTCTTTCAGCATCCAATTTTCAGGTAAAATATCACATTATGAGCTATCGTTAAAAACCTCAATTAGGTCTTCATTCAATTTTGTTGAAAGCAAAGAATTATAAATGACCACAATTGAAAAACCATGTGTATCTAGTTCTTAGAGTCATTTTCTCTCTCAGCACTTAATAGTTTCCAATTTTTAAAACTCTTTTGGTTCATAGATTTTACAATGTGTGGAAATGCACCATGCTAAGGGGACATTTGTTGAGTATTCCTTTCTTCTGTAAGAGGGAATAAGAGAAGCAGATATATTCCGGAAGCTAAAGAATGAAAAATTATGGAGGATGGCTCCGTGGCACACTAGGTTAATCCTCCACCTGTGGCACCAGCATCCCATAAGTGTACCAGTTCTAGTCCCAGGTGCTCCTCTTCCAGTCCATCTCTCTGCTGTGGCCTGGGAAAGCAGTAGAGGATGGCCCAACTTCTTAGGCCCCTGCACCAGCATAAGAGACCAGGAAGAAGCACCTGGCTCCTGGCTTCAGATCTGCACAGCTCCAGCCATTGTGGCCATTTGGGGGAGTGAAACAATGGAAGGAAGACCTTTCTCTCTGTCTCTCTCTCTCACTGTCTGTAACTCTACCTGTCAAAAAATAAATAAAAAGGAAACCTGTTAAAGTGAAATGAACACTATGAGAAACGGTGACTTGATCAGCCCTTGCCCTGACTGTTGATGAACAACTTAATATGTTATCCCTCTTAGTATTTTTTCTGTTTGTTCTACTTAATACTTTTGGCTGAATACTGTAACCAATACACAGTTATTCTTAAGTGTTGAAACTTAACTGAAAAGTGATCGCTGTGTAAGAGTGGGAATAAGAGAGGGAAGAGATGTGCAATTCGGGACATGCTCAAGCTGACTTACCCCAAACAGTAGAGTTAGAAATATACCAGGGGATTCCAATTCAATCCCATCAAGGTGGCATGTACCAATGCCATCTCACTAGTCCCGCTGATCAATTTCTGTTCACAATTGATCATAATGATAGGACTAAAAGCCAAAGGGAGCACATAAACAAGACTGGTGTCTGCTAATACTAGCTGATAGAATAAAAAAGGGAGAGAACGATCCAACATGGGAAGCGAGATACACAGCAGACCCATAGAATGGCAGATGTCCTAAACAGCACTCTGGCCTCAGAATCAGCCCTTAAGGCATGCGGATCTGGCTGAAAAGCCCATGAGAGTATTACAGGCATGGAAAGCCAAAACACTCTGGCAAAAAAAAAAAAGCCAAATGAAAGATCTCTGTGAGATCCCAGTGGAAAGAACGGGTCATCAAAGAAGGAGGTACCTTTCTCTGAAGGGAGGAGAGAACTTCCACTCTGACTATGACCTTGTCTAAATATGATCAGAGTCAGTGAACTCAAGGGGCTTCCATAGCCTTGGCAGCTCATGACAAGAGCCTAGGGTGATTACTGAGGCCATAAACAAGAGTGTCAATTTGTTAAGTCAACAACAGGAATCACTGTGCACTTACTCCTCATGTAGGATCTCTGTCCTTAATGTGCTGTACATTGTGATTTAATGCTATAACTAGTACTCAAACAGTATTTTTCACTTTATGTTTCTATGTGGGTGCAAACTGTTGAAATCTTTACTTATTGTATGCTAAACTGATCTTCTGTATATAAAGAGAATCGAAAATGAATCTTGATGTGAATGGAAGGGGAGAGGGAGTGGATAAGGGGAGGGTTGAGGGTGGGAGGGATGTTATGGGGGGGGAAGCCATTGTAATCCATATTCTGTACTTTGGAAATTTATATTCATTAAATAAAAGTTAAAAAGAAAAGAATGACAAACTGTTTCACTAAAACTACATATACCCCATTTGTTCTAGAATATCTTCATGTCAAGAGATACCCATACCTAAGAATGACAGGAGCTCCTAAAATCCTGGGAGAGAGAACTCCTTGCTCCTGCCTTCAGCATCTCTCCAGCTGAGATCTAATGCACTAGGAATCCATAATTATCTGAATCTTTAGAAAGTTACTCCCCAGAAATTTTTTAATTATTCTAGTGGAGAAATCATTGAGATAGGGAAAGACAACACACTTATAGAGCTAGATGAACCATTTAATTTCACAGAGCTCAACCTTCTCAACTGTATGACATAGAGGCAACTTACATTTTAAGTATTATTGGGGGGATTCCAATTCAATCCCATCGAGGTGGCATGTACCAATGCCATCTCACTGTTCCAGGTGATCAGTTTCAGTTCACAGTTGGTCATGGTGGAGGGACTGGGAGTCAAAGGGAGCACATGGACAAGTCTAGTACCTGCTAACGCTAACCGATGGAGTAAATAAAGGGGAGAGTGATCCAACATGGGAAGTGAGATACTCAGCAGACTCATAGAATGGCAGATGTCCTAAATAGCACTCTGGCCTCAGAATCAGCCCTAAAGGCATTCGGAGCTGGCTGAAAAGCTCATGAGAGTATTTCAGGCATGGAAAGCCAAGACACTCTGGCAAAAGATCTCTGTGAGTGAGATCCCAGTGGAAAGAACAGGTCTTCAAAGAAGGAGGTACCTTTCTCTGAAGGGAGGAGAGAACCTCCACTTTGACTATGACCTTGTCTAAACAAGATAAGAGTCAGAGAACTCAGAGGGCTTCCATAGCCTTGGAAACTCATGACTGGAGCATAGGGAGATTACTGATGCCATAGACAGGAGTGTCAATTGGTAAAGTCAACAACAGGAGTCACTGTGCACTTACTCCTCATGTAGGATCTCTATCCTTAATGTGCTGTACATTGAGATTTAATGCTATAACGAGTACTCAAACAATATATTTCACTTTGTGTTTCTATGGGGGTGCAAACTGTTGAAATCCTTACTTAATGCATACTAAACTGATCCTCTGTAAAAAAAAAAAAAAAAAAAAATTATCAATTCCCAACTTGACTCTCACTGGGATTAAACATGACAATAGGTCTGCTCTGATTTCATCATCATTTAAAAAAATCATCTATTATTTTTCACTTTATGTTTCTGTGTGGGAGCAAACTGTTGAAATCCATACTTAATGTATACTAAGCTGATCTTCTGTATATTAAGATAATCGAAAATGAATCTTGATGTGAATGGAAGGGGAAAGGGAGTGGGAAAGGGGAGGGTTGTGGGTGGGAGGGACGGTATGGGGGGGAAGCCATTGTAATCCATAAGTCGTACTTTGGAAAATTATATGCATTAAATAAAAGTTAAAAAAAAAAGTATTATTGGGAGCATCACATGCTATGTTTTAATCACCTAGCACAGAATATGGCACATGAGAAGTAGCTACTCATTAGTGGATGTAGTGATTGTCATGGCCATCATGACCACAATTCTGTTGGCTAGAGTTATTTGGAAATAGTCAGTGCATGGCACCATAGTGTTATGGAGAACATCCAGGAATTAGGAGACCAACTCCTCATCACTGTGCTCCATTCCAGGGGCAATTGTGTGGGAAAATCAGACAGATTGGGGAGTATGAGAGTTCCATAGACAAGAAGGCAACACTTCAGCAAACCTCAATACCATTTTTCCAAAGAGAAAGTCAGAATGAAAAACCCAGCCTTTGGGTTTAAAGAGCCCCAACTATTTAAATTACCTCATCTGTTAAATGTATATCAAGTCATCATATAATTTCAGCAATTTGATTCCAACTAAGATAGTTAATGACCTCACTTTTAAAAAATCATATGAAAATTAAATTCAGTAAAAATTAATGTATACTCATGTCTACCTAACTTAATGAGAAAATTAGGTTTAGCTGTAAAGGTCTCCAAGTTTGATTTAAAGTATGTGTGGTTCCTACAGGAAATGGGAAGTGGTAGACTCTAAAATTTAGAGATTAAATGAGAGCTAAGGGAAATCCACATCTTTAACTAAACTCTCATCAAAAGTATGTTAATCAAATGATTGCAGTAGATGAAGAATCTAGATCTTTAAATCCCAAAATTCAGGATTAATACATTGAATCACAGGATTATTCTGTAATAATCTGTGTGAAGATAATATCCACAGATGAACAAACAATAGCTATGAAAAAGGTTTTGACAGGAAAAGTAAAATCTGTCAATTACTTCACTTATTATTAATACAAAAATACTGAATATCCAGTTGATAATGCAAAGTAATCCCAAAATATAAATTCCAAATTGACTATAAATGCTTAACCGTCATTCAATTACAAACTAAACAGCTTTAAAAGAGAAATAGTAGACTGACATGGTAGTCTCCTACTTACACAGCAGTTCCCTCACAGGAGAACAGGACCATGAGAGCACCCAGCAGTGGTTTAAGCTTGAAATTCAAAATGAAATCACTGAAGCACCCATATGTTTGCAACTTGATGATGAGTATAGAAAGACACGTGAGCAAACATAGCTCATCAGCTACATTTTGAATATTTTAAAATACAGAATAGTGAATAACAGTCAAGAGTATTCTGCTATAATATAATTCAGATTGTTTACACGCTTTATACGATGCATGCTCTGTCAGCTACTTTCAGATATTTTGCAGGGCATCTTCAGGAAGACCAGCTTATTAAGCAGGAGACCTTACTAGTCCCCAAAAGTGTCTGTAACTTTAAGGATATAAAGCTCTGTTTAAAAACTTCCTTCAGAAATATAAAGATATCATAAATGATCTGTATCTTAGACTATAATACATGTATTAATATAGATTCCGACATGGATTTTTTTAAAAAAGATCTATTTATTTGAAATGCAGAGTTATAGAGAGGCAGAGAGAGACACAGAGAGTGCGCTTCTATCCATTGGTTCACTTCCCAAATGTCCTCAGTGGCCAGAGTTGAACTGATCTGAAGCCAGGAGCCAAGAGCCAGGAGCTTCTTCCAGGTCTCTTACATGGGTGCAGGAGCCCAAGCACTTGAACCATCTTCCACTGCTTTCCCAGGCCATCAGCAGGGAGCTGGATTGGAAGTGGAGCAGCCAGGACTAGAACCAGCACCCATATGGGATGCTGGCACCATAGGTGGATGCTTAATGTACTACTCCACAATGTTGGCCCCTGACATGAATGTCAAAGAGTATTCCACTGCTATTAAAACAATGAAAAAAAAATGTTTCTTCTTTAGACTTCAACCCATGGATATTTTGAGTTTTGTTTTTTAAAGGAAAGGACTAACTTGGCATGAAGCCTATTTAAAATGGAGAGAATAGTACTGATAATTTGACAGTTGTTGAAAAGAAATAGAATCTGAGTAGGTGAATAATAATGGGGACTGGAAAAAGAGTGGGCAAGGCAAAACGATACAAGCACAAGGGTTCACTGTGCGATACAAATGAGGAAAGCAAAGAACTCTAAAAGTTCTTGCAAATCTATGTATATTTAAATAAATTACATTTGCAAGGACTTCTGGGAAGATGCTGAAGTGAAAGTGCCAGGAATGCTGTCCAACTATAGTTACACTCAGCATGATTTTTCTAAAAATTAAAATATTCCACAATGCATTCCCTACTGATTAAGGGAATTCCTGCAATCTCTCTCAATTTATATTAGATTTACTAACATAATTTGTGAGATTTTAACTTACAAAATTTAATGAATTTTTTTCCATTTTAAAATTTAAAAAACATATAATCTGTTGATGAGACTTCAAAATTGGTAATCAGTCATTAAATACTTATATTTTCCCATTGAACACAATGTGAAAAGACTAACTTCAAACATTCTCTCTTAGAAAAATAAACCCAGAAAACTCCACTTTCTAAAATTTTCTTTAATAAGTTGTATCTCTTATTCTGTCTTTACTATTAGAAAATAATGCATGGGGTGGCGGGTATTAGGTACAGAAGTTAAGATGATGCTTGGGACACTCACATCCCATGTCAGAGGGTCTGGTTTGAGTCACAGCTCCATCCCCAATGCTAGCTTCCTGCTGATGTACACCCTGGGAGCCAGCAGGTGGTGCCTCAAGTAGCTGGCTTCCCACCATCCACACAAAAGATGTGGATTAAATTCCCAGCTCCTAGCTTTGGCCTGGGCTTAGCCCCCAGTGGTATAGGCATTTGCAGACTGACTCATTGGATAAGTCTCTCTCTGTCTTTCCGCCTTTCAAATGAAATAACATAAAATAAAAATAAAAAAGAGGATAACTGATGAGTTGGAATAAGCAGCATAAAAAGCAAATATCTATGGACAAATTCCATCATCTGAATCCAGTCTCCCAACTGCTAACACTCGACATTTACTAAGAACAGTAATAAGGAAGCATAGCATGTAAAAATTACTATGTACTACACAAAACAAGGTACTAAATTTCGTCTTCCACTTCTATAACCCCTGTGGTATTTCCTCAAAAGTTTTAACTACCCATTTTCTAACAGAGCTTCTAATATGTACTAAGCATTCACACGGAAGGTCAATGAATGGTTATTTCATCTGATTTCACATAAAACCAAGGAGATGTGGAAAAGAATCAAGTACAGGCCGGCGCCGCGGCTCAGTAGGCTAATCCTCCGCCTAGCGGCGCCAGCACACCGGGTTCTAGTCCCGGTCGGGGCGCCGGATTCTGTCCCGGTTGCCCCTCTTCCAGGCCAGCCCTCTGCTGTGGCCAGGGAGTGCAGTGGAGGATGGCCCAGGTGCTTGGGCCCTGCACCCCATGGGAGACCAGGAAAAGCACCTGGCTCCTGGCTCCTGCCATCGGATCAGCGCGGTGCGCCGGCCGCAGCGCGCCGGCCGCGGCGGCCATTGGAGGGTGAACCAACGGCAAAAGGAAGACCTTTCTCTCTGTCTCTCTGTCTCACTGTCCACTCTGCCTGTCAAAAAAATAAAAAAAAATAAAAAAAAAAAAAAGAATCAAGTACAAACTTAAGAGGAACATCTTTCAAGGGGCCATCAAAGGAGGAGGTACCTTTCTCTGAAGGGAGGAGAGAACTTCCACTCTGATTATGGCCTTGTCTAAATAATGTCAGAGTTTGTGAACTCAAGAGGCTTCCATAGCCTTGGCAGCTCATGGCAGGAGCCTAGGGAGATTACTGACGCCATAAATAAGAACTAGAACCCAGTGTGCCGGTGCCACAGGTGGAAGATTAGCCTAGTGAAACAGCACTCTGCCCTCAGAATCATCCGTTAAGGCACTCGGATATGGCTGAAGAGCCCATGAGAGTATTTTATGCATGGAAAGCCAAGACACTCTGGAAAAAAAAAAAAAAAAAAAGAAGAAGACCTAAATGGAAGATCTCTGCGAGTGAGATCCCAGTAGAAAGAACAGGCCATCAAAGAAGGAGGTACCTTTCTCTGAAGGGAGGAGAGAACTTCCACTTTGACTATCACCTTGTCTAAGTAAGATCAAAGTCAGCGAACTCAAAAGGCTTCCATAGCCTTGGAAACTCACGACTAGAGCCTAGGGAGATTACTGACACCATAAATAAGAGTGTCAAATTGTTAAGTCAACAACAGGAGTCACTGTGTACTTAATCCTCATGTAGGATCTCTGTCCTTAATGTGTTGCCCAATGTGAATTAATGCTGTAACTAGTACTGAAACAGTATTTTATACTTTGTGTTTCCGTGTGTGTGCAAACTGATGAAATCTTTACTTAATATATACTAAATTGATCTTATGTATATAAAGAGAATTGAAAATGAATCTTGATGTGAATGGAAGGGGAGAGGGAGCGGGAGTTGGGAGGGTTGCGGGTGGGAAGGGAGTTATGGGGGGGAAAAGCCATTGTAGTCCATAAGCTGTACTTTGGAAATTTATATTTACTAAATACAATTTTTTAAAAAAAGATAATTAAAAATGAATCTTAATGAAGTATAGGATAGGAGAGGAAGTGGGAGATGGGATGCTCTGGAGGGGGTGGGTATGGGGAGATGAACCACTATAATCCAAAAGTTGTACTGCAAAATTTATGTTTATTAAATAAAAGTTTTCTATAAAAATTAAAAAATAAAAACTATAAAAATAAAAGAGAAATATCTTTCAAACTATTCCCTTATTATCTGAGGAGATGTAAATATATATATATATATATATATCAACACCTAGAAATTTGAACATCAAATTCTAGCTAAATTTACATCATTATTATAAACTAACAGGTAATACATATTAAATATTTAAATACAAAATATTTGATGGCCAAATTCTAGAAAGGGGTGCCAAAATGCCATGTGAGCACATTTACCTCACACCTTTCTCCATAGCCTACATTAGATCTATAAAAATCACATAAGACTCTAGATTTTGCAATAGCATAACACCTTCTTTGGATAAGTTTTCTTACCATTTACAACTAGAAACCTGGACATTCTTAAGGGCTTATGATATCAAGATTCTGGACATAAGAGAAACTGAAATATGTGTATGACATTGGACTCTTTTGGTTAAGACATTTGCCAATATAGGGGTTGTGTTGTGGTACAGCAGGTGAAGCCACTACCCACAATGCCAGCATCCCACAGGAGCACCGGTTCAACTCTTGGATAATCCACTTCTGATCCAGCTCTCTTGTTAATGAACCTGGGAAAGCACCAGATACGGCCCAAGTCTTTGGGCTCCTGCACCCACATGGGAGACTGTTGGAGTCCCAGGATCCTAGCTTCAGCCAGGCCCAGCACAGATGATTTGGGGAATGAACCAGTGGAGATTCTCTCTCTCTCTCTCTTTCTCTCTCTCTCTCTCTCTCTCTTCCTCCCCCTTCCTCCTTCCCTTGATCCCACCCCCACTCTCTACCTTTAAAATAAATAACTCTTTTTTTTTTTTTTGGAAAAAAAGGACCTTTGCCAACGTGAAGGCAGGAGCTCAGAAACTCAGAAAGTGAGAAGCTACACAGGCTCAAAAATTAAGAGCAAAGCAGGAAAAAAAAAGGCAAAGAAGACACATGGGCCCAAAAGATCTGTATAATTCAAGTTAAGAAATTGTGAAAGAATGACAGAAACAAAGTTTGAAAGAAAAGGGATGAAAAAGTGCCAAGCTGATGAATCATGTTTAACCATACATTCAAGAAGAATTAGGAACTAAGGCAGCTCTTTCCTAGAATACAGAACTCGGTTTCTTTCATAAAACCATAGAGGCTTGCAATGGATCAACCTTTCTGCAGTAACAATTATAAACGATAGCTAACACATTTTTAAATTGCTTGAAACCATTGTAGAGAGAAAAATAGGCAGAAACTATAATGGATTTGTTTTATTTATTTGAAAGGCAGAGTGTCAGGGAAAGATGAAGACAGTGATCTTCCATTGCTAGTTCACTCCCCAAATAGATCTAAGCCAGGCCAAAGCCAGGAGCCAGAGCGCCATCCTGGTCTACTACACTGGGGGAAAGAGACTGAGCACAGAGTTACCATCTGTTGCTTTCCCAGGCACATTAGCTAGGAGTTGTATCAGAAGCAGAGCAGCCAGGACTTGAACCACTATCAGATAAGGGATGCTGGGCTCATGAACAGTAGCTTAACCCACCGTGTCACAACGCCAGTCCTGGGTCTGTAAAAACATAGAACTAAACTGAGAGACCTACTTGAATGCAGATTTTCCCTGTGGGTGTTCAGTAGTTCACATTATGTAGGTTGGCTAAGATCAAGCAGAAAGTCTTATTTTCTTGAAGTGATGGAAGTGCTTAGGATTTTGGGGAAATTCTTAGAAAGGAAGAGCCCAGAAGCTCTGAAATCTCTCCTTGAATGATCCTTGAATGGTACATAGATAGGAGAAATTTTAAGGAGCCCAATATAAAGAAATAGCTAGAAGAACTCTGAAAATCAAACAGATTTCAGTTTCTGAACACCACAGGTGATATAGCTATAAACACCTTGGACTTCCTGTTAAACTCAAGTTGTGCTACACCCTAAGAGAAAGACTATGTCCTAGGACTAAGGGCAAATCCAAGCCAGATCTAGCCTAAGAAACTAAAAATCAAACCTCTCTAAATTTAAGGTAATTTTTTTATTTATTTTTTATTTTTTTATTTTTTTGACAGGCAGAGTGGACAGTGAGAGAGAGAGAGACAGAGAGAAAGGTCTTCCTTTGCCATTGGTTCACCCTCCAGTGGCCGCTGCAGCCGGCGCGCTGTGACCAGCATACCGCGCTGAACCGATGGCAGGAGCCAGGTACTTATCCTGGTCTCCCATGGGGTGCAGGGCCCAAGCACTTGGGCCATCCTCCACGGCACTCCCTGGTCATAGCAGAGAGCTGGCCTGGAAGAGGGGCAACCGGGACAGAATCCGGCGCCCCGACCAGGACTAGAACCCGGGGTGCTGGCGCCGCAAGGCGGAGGATTAGCCTAGTGAGCTGCGGCGCTGGCCAATTTAAGGTAAATTTAACAACTTACCTGCCTAGTAGGAAAAATTATCCTATGTTCTTTTGATGAAAATAGCAGAATAAGAAGCCAACCACATCACCCAAAATGTCTACTATATGTAATAAAAAATTTAGATGTAAAAAGTACACAGAAAAGTGTGATCAGAATCAACAGAAGTAATAGTAAATAGCAACAGGTCCTGAGATAACATAGATACCTGGAATCAGAATTGTTAAGGCAACAATAATCTTTATGAACAATAATGTAAAGGAAAAATGAGCATCATAAATCATTAGAGGAGAAATCTAAAAAGAAACATGGAAACTATATAGAAAGAATTCTAGAACTGAAATATGTAATATCTGAAATAAGGAATTCAGAGGATAAAGTTAGGAATAGATAAAAAATGGCAGAAGAACTTTAAAAAATAAAATAAAATAAACATGGGGCCAGCACTGTGGCACAGTAGGTTAATCCTCCGCCTGCAGCACCGGCATCCCATATGGGTGCTGGTTCTAGTCCCTGTTGCTCCTCTTCCAGTCCAGCTCTCTGCTATGGCCTGGGAAAGCAGTGGAGGATGGCCCAAGTCCTTGGGCCCCTGCACCCGCATGGGAGACCAGGAAGAAGCACCTGGCTCCTGGCTTCAGATCGGCTTAGCTCCGGCCGTTGCAGCCACTTGGGGAGTGAACCAACGGAAGGAAGACCTTTCTCTTGTCTCTCCCTCTCACTATCTGAGCTCCCTCTCAAATAAATAAGTAAAATCTTAAAAAAAAAAAAAAGAAAGAAATGGCAGAAGAAAGGATCAGTGAAATTGAAACAAAGCAATATTAATTATCCTTTCTAATGTATAAAATTTTTCAAATAAATTCATCTTCAGTAACTTGTGAGTCACATAAAATAGTTAATACATACATAATTGGAATCCCAAATGAGAAAAGAATGAGCGAAGACTCTCTGATGAAATTAAATCTGAAAAGTTGCCAGATTTGATGTACAACATTAACTTACACACTCAAGAAACCCAAACACTAGTTAGGTATATACAAAGGAAAACACACATAGGTATATGATGGTCAAATTGTAGACTAAAGGCAGCAAAAAAAATCTTAGAGAAAAGGAATTTTTTACTTACTTATCAATAAAAAGGAATAATAAGACTGATTCTTATCAAAGTAACAAAGTCAGTAGACAATAGAATGCTATCTTTAAAGTGATAATTACTGAGCTAGCATTCTCTCTAAAAATATCTTTTTTAGTTTCTTTTTACATTCTTATTACTATAAAGAGAACAGATTAAATGTAGTTCACAGATATGACTCTAAGACTATAATGATAATTTCCTTCCTTTCTCCCTCTCTCCTCATCCCTCTTTCCCTCCCTTCATTCCTTCCTTTCTTTTTAATTTTTGCAATGACATATTTTAAATTTACTTCATATTAAAAGGTTTCAGGTGCTACTAAATAAAGAGTTAAACAACTAAAAATTAGATACCACTGATCAACAATACACACAAGAGCTATAAACAAATATCAAATTGAAAGATGTCAATTTCACTCATATAAATTAATATAGTTTATACACTGTACATTAACAACCACAAATTGGAGAAAACATGTGCTATTTGTCTTTTGGGATATGGCTTATTTCACTAAGAATAATGATGTGCAGTTGCACCCATTTTGTTGCAAAAGTCAGGACTTCATTCTTTTCTATGGCTGAGTAGTATTCTATTGTGTATATATCATGTTTTCTTTTTTCTTTTTAAAATATTTTATTATAAAGAATACATATTTTATGCAATCCACAATTATAGTTCCAAGAAGACAATCATATTTCTCTCACTCATCAACTCCTCCCTCCTTCTATTGTATTCATCAATTTTTGCAAGGCTATAATTTTTTTTAATTTATTTGACAGGTAGAGATACAGACAGTGAGAGAGAGAGACAGAGAGAAAGGTCTTCCTTCCGTTGGTTCACTCCCCAAATGGCGACAACAGCCAGAGCTAAGCCAATCCAAATCCAGGAGCCAGGAGCTTCCTCCTGGTCTCCCATGTGAATGCAGGGGCCCAAGCACTTGGACCATCTTCTACTGCTTTCCCAGGCCACAGCAGAGAGCTGGACTGGAAGAGGAGCAACCGGGACTAGAACCCTTATGGGATGCCGGTGCCACAGGTGGAGGAGTAACCCAGTACACCACTCGCCAGCCCCACAAGGCTATAATTTTAATCCAATCTATATTCGAAGGATTATTCTGCCACTAATCATATTATACAAAAGTAGGAAGTAGGAAGCCCACAGTTGCACAGGAGTATAAACAAGGGCAAAAACAGCAATCATATCCCAAAATGACCATTTCATTCCTATACATTTATCTGATATTCTATTATTAACTGATATTGTATTATATTAACTTCCATGTATCACAGAAAACATATAATATTTGTCTTTTTGAGACCAGCTTATTTCTTTTTGTGTCTTTTGGGCCTGGCATATTTCATTAAGAATAATGGTTTCCATTCATTTTGTTCCAAAATACAAAAGTGCATTGTTTTTTATGGCTAAGTAATATTATGTTGCATATATATATATATATATATATACACACACACATACATACATACCACATTTTCTTTATCCAGGCACAAGTTGATAGACATCTGGGTTGATTTCATAACTTGGCTGTTTTTCCTCCAGAAACATTCTATTTAAGAAATACAAACTTAATGCATTTCATAATTACAACTTTAGGAATATAGGGATTACCACACCATACCCATTTATCCCACCCACACTCTCACACTTCTTTCTCTTCCCTCTCCTATTTCCATTCTTATTTTTTACTAAGATCGATTTTTAATTAACTTTATACACATATGATAAACTCTATCTATGTAAAGAATTCAACAAACAGTATGAAAAAAAAAAGTTTCCCAAAAGTCGAGACAGCAGCTATTCAAAGTAATTGCATAGCGAAGTGTCAATTTCACTTCCATAGATTACATTTAGGTGCTCTGCTAGTTATCAGAGATCAGGGAGAACACATAGCATTTGTCTTTTTGGGACTGGCTTATTTCACTAAGTATGATGTTTTCCAGACTCATCTATTTTGTTGCAAATGACTGGATTTCATTTTTATATTGCTGTGTTGTATTCCATGGGTACATATCCCCATAATTTCTTTAGCCAAGCTTCAGCTAACAGACATTTGGGTTGATTACATTTCTTAACTATTGTGAATTGAGCTGCAATAAACATTGAGGTACTGATCACTCTTTCATATCCTGATTTCATTTCCCTTGGGTAAATTCCCAGAAGTGGGATGGCTGGGTCATGATAGGTATATTTTGAGATTTTTGAGGTATCTCCATACTGTCTTCCATAGTGATTGTAACAGTTTACATTCCACAAATATTGGAATAGGGTACCTTTTTCCCCATATCCTAACTAGCATTGTTGTATGTTGATTTCTATATGAAAGCCATTCTAACTGGGGTGACGTGAAACATTGTGGTTTTGATTTGCATTTCCCTGATGATTAGTGGTCCTGAACATTTTTTCATGTGTCTCTTAGCCATTTAGATTTCCTGTTGAAAAATGTCTGCTCAAGTCTTTTGCTCATTTCTTAACTGGGTTGTTTGTTTTGGTGGTGTTGAATTTCTTGATCTCTCTATATATTCTGGTTACTAATTCTTTATCACTCGCATTGTTTGCAAATAATTTATCCCGTTCTGTCAGTTGCCTCTTCACTTTTCTGAGTGTTTCTTTCTCAGTACAGAAGAGTCTCAATTTCATGTAATCCCATCTGTCAATTTTGGTTTTCATTGCCTGTGCCTCTGGGTCTTTTCCAAGAACTCTTTGCCTGTGCCAATGTCTTGCAGAGTTACCCCAATGTTATCTAATAATTTTATGGTATTGGGTCATAGGTTTAGGTCTTTAATCCATTTTGAGTAGATTTTTGTATAAGGTGTAAGGTAGGGATCTTGCTTCATACATGTGCATGTGGAGATCCAGTTTTCCCAGGAGCACTTGCTGAAGAGTGCTCTGGCTCCTGGGATTGATGTATCTCCTTTGTCAAAGGTTAAGTTGGTTGTAGATGTGTGGGTTAATTTCTGGCATAATTAATCTGTTCCATTGGTCTATCCATCTGTTTTTGTTCCAGTACCAGACTGTTTTGATTGTAACTGCCATGCATTATGTCTTGAAATCAGATATTGTGGTGCCTCCATTTTATTTTTGTTGTACAATATTGCTTTAGCTAGATGGGGTCTCTTGGAATTTCATATGAATTTCAGCATAATGTTTCTATAACTGAGAAGAATGCCCATGGTATTTTGATTTGTATTGCAGAGAATCTGAATTGCTTTTGATAGTATGGATATTTTCATGACAGTGATTCTTCCAATCCATGAAAATAGAAGATTTTTCCATTTTTTTGTATATTCTTCTAATTTTTTTTAATGTTTTGTAATACTCATCATAGAGAACTTTGACTTCCTTGGTTAATTTATTCCAAGGTATTTGTTTTTGTAGCTATTGTGAATGGGATTGATCTTAGAAGTTCTTTCTCAGCCATGGCATTCTCTGTGTATTATACAAAAGCAGTTAATTTGTGTGTTGATTTTACATCCTGCCATTTTGCCAAACTCTTCTGAAAGTCTCTTAGTAGAGTCTTTTGGGCCCCATATATATAGAATCATGTCATCTGCAAATAGGGATTGTTTGACTTCCTCCTTCCAAATTTATATCCCTTTGCTTTCTTTTTCTTGCCTAATAGCTCTGACTAAAACTTCCAGAACTATTTTAAAAAGCAATGGTGAGAGTGAGCATCCTTGTCTGGTTCCAGATATCATTAGGAATGCTTTCAACTTTTCCCCATTCAATAGGACACTGGCCGTGGGCTTGTCATAAATTGCCTTGAATGTGTTGAGGAATGTTCCTCTATATCCAATTTGCTTAGAGTTTTCATCATGAAAGGGTATTTTATCAAATGCTTTCTCTGCATCTATTGGGATAATCATATGATTTTTATTCTTCAATTGCCGGTGCTCTGCCAATCCGAAGCCAGGAGCCAGGTGCTTCTTCCTGGTCTCCCATGTGGGTGCAGGGCCCAAGCACTTGGGCCATCCTCCACTGCCTTCCCGGGCCACAGCAGAGAGCTGGACTGGAAGAGGAGCAACCGGGACTAGAACCTGGCACCCATATGGGATGCCAGCACTGCAGGCGGAGGATTAACCAAGTGAGCCACCATGCCGGCCCCTCTTTACACTCTTTTCTAAGGCTGGACAAGTAGTGACAAATTCTTTCAATTTCTATTTGTTATGGAAGGTCTTTATTTCACCTTAATTCATAAGTGAGAGGGTTGCAGGGTACAGTATTCTGGGTTGACAATTTTTTTTTCTTTGAAGACTTGGAATATTCTCACCATTCTCTTCTAGCCTATAGGGTTTCTTTTAAGAAGTCTGCTGTGAGTTTAATTAGAGATCCTTTCAAAGTAGTGTGGCGTTTCTCTCATGCACATTTTATAATTTTTTCTTTATGTTTTACTGTGGAAAGTTTGGCTACAATATATCATGGTTAAGATCTTTCTGGTCATGTCTATTAGGAGTTCTATGTGCTTCCTGTACTCAGACATCCCTTTCATTCTCCAAATTAGGGAAGTTTTCTGTAAATACTTCATTAAATAGGCCTTCTAGTCCATTCCCTCTTTCCACACTTTCAGAACTCCTAAGATCTGTATGTTGGGTCTTCTGATAGTATATCAGAAATCTCCAACACTGTTTTTAAGTTTTCTATTTTCTTCTTCTTCTTCTTCTTTTTTTTTTTTTTTGGTCTGACTCTAAGATTTCCAAAGATTTGTCTTCTAGTTTGGTTATTCATTTTTCTGCCTTGCTAAGTCTGCTGTTAATGGTTTCCATCTAATTTTTATTTGTTCTATTAAATTCTTCATTCCCAATATTTCATTTTGATTTCTCTTTAAAATATCAATTTCTTGGGAAAAATTTTCATTCATGTCATGTATGGCTTTCTCTACTTTGTGGGTTTGCTTCTGATTTTTTTTTTCTTGAGTAATCCTGTGTTTAATTTTTTTGAATTTTCTTTCTAGCATTTTCTTAATTTCTTCATCTTCACATTCTAATATTAAAATGTTGTGTTCCTTTGTGGGGGGTGGTCATTGTGTCTTCCTTATTCTTGTTTCTTGAATTTCTGCATTTGTTTTTAGGCATTTGTGGAAACGATTTTTGTTTTCTTCCTCTGATGGCTTTTATCCTTGAGCTACACCTCTCTAGCTTTAGTGGAATGTCTGCACTTTCAGTGAATATCACTAAGTGTGTGGTAGTTGTGGCCAAAGAGCTCTGGTCAGTGCTCCAAGGTGGGGTGAGTATCCAGGATAACACCCAAGTTGGGCATGGTAGAAATCAATATTGAGCTACACCATGCACCTTCTCAGGAACCCATCAAGTCCCCACGGTCTCAGCACCAAAGGCTCCCATAATCACTGAGTCCAAATTTTCTTTCTGCCCCACCAGCCTTTATAGTCAATAGAGAGGCAGATGTTCCCCAAGACAGCTCTGCTTAGGTATCTTGATCCTGGGGGGCTGTGGGAATCTCACCCTTCTCTGTGGCTTCCCAGCCACCTCTCAGCCAAGCTCAGAGTCAGTGGGGACTGCAGATTGTTTCCTCTGCTAGAATCTCTGGATCACAGGCATGCACAAGAGCCACTGGCCAGTGTGCTCTCTGCTCCCACTTGCACCAGTGCTTCTGAGAAGCATCCTGTCTCAGCCAGTTGCTGTGTGCATGCACAAAATTTGCCACAGTTGCTTCTCATGCCCAAAATACCCTAACTCTGTATTTAGACTTCAGTTGATGAACATCAATCTGGGTTTCTTCCATATTTTAGCTATTATGAATTGAGCTGCAATGGCCCAGGAGGGTAGAGATAACTCTTTCATATGCTTATTTCTTTTGGTTTGAGTAAATTCCCAGGAATGCAATGGCTGGGTCATATGTAAGTCTATATTCAAATTTCTGAGGTATCTCCATACCATTTTCTACAGTGGCTGCACCAGTTAACATACCCACCAACAGTGGACCCAAGGTACTCCTTTCACTACATCCTCACCAGCATTTGTTGTTTGTTGATTTCTGTGTGAGACCCATTCTAACTGGGGTGAGGTGAAACACCATTGTGGTTTTTATTTGGATTTCCTTGATGGCAAATGATCCTGAGCATTTTTTCATGTGCCTGTTGGCCATTTGAATTTCCACTCTTGAAAAATACCTGTTAAAGTCTTTTGCCTATTTTGTAACTGGATTGTTTGTTTTCTTGTTGTTGGGTTTCATGATCTCTTTGTAGATTCTAGATATTAACCCTTTATCAACTGAATAGTTTGCAAATCATTTCTCCCATTCTTGGTTGCCTCTTCACTTTGCTGAGTGTTTCTTTTGCAGTGCAGAAACTTCTCAATTTGATATAATCCCATCTGTAAATTTTGGTTTTGATTGCCTGTGCTTCTGGGGTCTTTCTCAAGAGGTCTTTGCCTATGCTAGTATCTTGCACAGTTTCTCCAATGTTTCTCTAGTAATTTGATGGTATCAGATTATAGATTTAGGCCTTTGATCCATTTTGATTGGACTTTTTTTAGTAAGATATAAAATATAGGGTCTAGTTTCATACTTCTGCATGTGGAGAACCAGTTTTCCCAGAACCATTTATGAAAGAGACTGTAATTTTTCCTGAGATTGATTTTAGCTCCTTTGTCAAAGATAAGTTGGTTGTAGATGTGTCAATGGATTTCTGGAGTTTTTATTCTGTTCCATTGGTCTACACATCTATTTTTGTGCCAGTACCAGGCTGTTTTGTTTAAAACTGCACTGTAGTATGTTGTATAATTTTTGCTTTACCTAGATGGGGTCCATTGTGTTTCCAGATGAATTTTAGCGTCATTTTTTCCTAGATATGAGAAGAATGTCATTAGTATTTTGATTAGGATTGCATTGATTCTGTAAATCGTTTTCAGTAGCATAGACATTTTGATGATATTGATTCTAATTCATGAACATTTAAGATTTTTTCCATTTTTTAATGTCTTCTATTTGTCTCTTTTATGTTATTGAATTCTTTTTGTAGCTACTGTGAATAGGATTAGTCTGACAAGTTCTTTCTCAGCCATGGCATTGTCTGTGTATACAAAAGATATTGTGTTGATTTTATATCCTGCTACTTTACCAAGCTCTTTTGTGAGTTCCCATAGTCTCTCAGTGAAGTCTTTGGGTCCCCTATAGATAGCATCATGTCATCTGCAAGTAGGGATAGTTTGATTTCTTCCTTTCCAATTTATATCCCTTTGATTTCTTTTTCTTATGCCTCTAGCTAAAATTTCTGAGACATTATTAAATATCAATGGTTAGTTGGGCATCCTTGTCTGGTTCTGGATCTTAGAGGGAATGCTTCCAACTTTCTCCCATTCAATAAGATGCTGGCTGTGAGTTTGTCATAAATTGCCTTGATTGTGTTGAGGACGGTTCCTTCAATACACAGTTTGCTTAGTTTTCAAATGCTTTCTCTGCATCTATTGAGATAACCACATGATTTTTGTGCTTCAGTTTTTTAATGTGATGCATCACATTGATTGATTTGCGATTGTTGAACCATCTCTGCATACCTCGGATTAATCCCACTTGATCTGGAGCAAGGGAGCTCTGGTCAGTGCTCAAGTATGGGGCAAGACTCCAGGGTTATACCAAAGTCGAGCTTGTTAGTTCTCCTATATTGTCAGCAGGGGGTGGGTATGATCACATATGCTGGTTAATCACAGCCTCCCCTCCCCTCTTCCAAGGTGATCAATGCACGGTGTTAGTCCCCAGTGGCTACAACTCCACTCCCATGCAGGCACATGAACAGCACAAAAGATCTGTGCAGTCCCCAGTTTGAGCAAGGACCCTTCTGTAATGACCTACTCTTGGCCATCAGGGAGCTCGGAGCCTATGAGGCCAGACACAGTGATTGTCTAGAGACCCAGTTATACCCACATCCTATTGTACAGTCACAGAATTTCCACAGTTGTAGCATGGAAGGCTCCCAGAGTCACAGGGTGCAGGAAATCCATTATTAACTCTTCGTGTCTGTCCCATCCACGGAGAGAGCAAAGGTATTCCCAGAGGCTATGTGTGCTCCGCCTTGGCAGTTTGAATCCCAGAGGCTGTGATAGGATGGGTAGATGGGAGTGCCTCACAGTCCTATGTTGGTGTCCAAACCCCATCAACCTGCCAGGCCAGACTCAAAGTCAGTGGGGAACATGGATTTACCTCTCTGATAATATCCTCTGATAATATCCACACAAGAATCACCACAGCCGCTACTGGCATTAAGATGGGGCTGCCTCCCTGCTGGTTGCCACATGTCCTTGTGGAAGGGGAAGAAATAAATGTGATTTTTTTCTTTTATTTTAAAGATTAATTAATTGATTGATTGACTTGAATGGCAGAGTTAGAGAGAGAGAGGCAGAGGCAGAGGCAGAGGCAGAGAGAGAGAGGTCTTCCATCTGCTGGTTCACTTCCCAGATGGAGGCAATGGGCTGAAGCTGTGCTAATCCAAAACCAGGAGATTCTTCTGGGTCTCCCATGCAGATGCAGGTGTCCAAGGACTTGGGCCATCTTCTACTGCTTTCTCAGGCCATAGCAGAGAGCTCAACCGGAAGTGGAACAGCCGGGACTCGAACCAGTGCCCACATGGGATGACAGCATTGTAGACGGTGGCTTTACATGCTACATCACAGTGCTGGCCCCATAAATTGTGCTTTTTTGTTTTTCCATGGGGACCCACTAAGGCTCAAGTATGGATTCACAGTCAGTGTGGTCCCCAAAGTTCTCCCTCAAGCAGTATCACCAGTGACAGCAGCTACTGCAGTTTATTCTCACCTTGCTCTCAAAAGCTGCCATCTCCTCCAGCCCCTGGCTCCAGGGGCCACAGCTGGTGCTCCTGCTTGCAGGTGTGTGTTTGTACTGTTCATGCTGTCCCACGGTATCTCTCTTCTTTCCAGGGAATTTCTAAGGCATGTTTCTCTCCAGCTCTTCTCTAGGAATGCAGTTCCTCTGCTTTTCTTTGGTTATCTTCTCCTGCTCAAAATCAGCACATTTTTTCTGTATTCTGCCATCCTGGAATCCCAACTTCTATCGTATATTCTTTTTTCTGTTTGTAGACTTATTTATTTGAAAGGCAGACTTACAGAGAGGCAGATGCCAAGACAGAGAAAGAGGTCTTCATCTTCTGGTTCACTCCCCAAATGGCCTCAACAGCTGGAGGAGGACTGCTCTGAAGCCAGGAGCCAGGAGCTTCTTTTTGGTTTCCCACGCAGGTGCAGAGGCCCAAGCACTTGGGCCATCTTCTACTGCTTTCCAAGGCCATAGCAGAGAGCTGGATTGGAAGTGAAACAGCTGAAAATAGAAATGGCACCCATATGGGATGCTGGCACTTCAGACTGGGGCTTTAACCCACTGTGCCACAGTGCTGGCCCCTCTATCATTTTTTTTTTAATCATTAGATGGACATCTAGGTTTCTTCCAGATCATAGCTATTGAGAACTGAGCTGCTATTAACAATGGGAGGACAGATAACTCTTTCATATGCAGATTTAATTTCCTTTGGCAATATTCTCAGGGATGGAATAGCTGTGTCATATGGAAGACCTATTTTTAGTTTTCTGAGAAATCTCCTTACTGTCTTCTCTAATGATCCTAACACTTTATATTCACACCAACAGGTATTAGAGTACTGTTTTCTCCAAATCTTCATCAACATTTGTATCTTTGATATTTGGATGATAACTATTCTAACTAGAGTGAGGTGATTCCTCACTGATTTTCACTTGTATTTCCCTGATGGCCAGCTATCCTGAGCATCTTTTCATGTATTTGTTGGACATCTGTATTTCCTCCTTTGAAAAATGCCTGTTTCTGTTCTTTGCCCATTTCTTAACTGGATTGCTTACTTACAAGTTTTTGAGCTTCTTGAGCTTGTTATATATTCTGAATATTAATCCTTTACTATATGCTTAGTTTGCAAATATTTTCTCCCATTCTGCTGGTTGTCTCTTCACATTGTTGAGTGTTTCCTTTGCTGTGCAGAAGCTCCTAACTTGGATGTAATCCCATTTGTATATTTGGGCCTTTATTACCTGTTCTTCTGGGGTTTTATCCAAGAAGTCCTTGCCTATGCCAGTGTCTTGTAGCATTTCCCCTGTGTCTTCCTTTAGTGATTTGATGGCTTCAGGTCTTAGATTTAGATCCTTGATCCATTATGAGTTGATTTTGTATAGGTATGTGGTAGGGTCCTTGTTTCAAACTTTAGAATGCTGAGATCCAATTTTCCCAGCACCATTTGTTGTCATTTCTCCAGAGATAGATTTTTAGCTCATTTGTCAAAGATTAGTTAGTTGTAGATGTGGGGATTGATTTCTGGGATTTCTATTCTGTCCCATTGGTCTACATGTCTATTTTTATTATAGTAGCAAGCTGTTTTATTTGTAACAGTGCTGTAGTATGTCTTGGAACCTGATATTGTGATGCCTCGAGAGTTACTTTCATTGTTTAACATTTCTTCAGTTATTCACATTCTAGTGTGTGTTTCCATATGAATTTTAGGACAAATTTTTCTAGATATGAGAAGAACATCCTTGGTATTTTTAAATTTTTTTAAGATTATTTGAGAGGCAGAGTTAGAGAGAGAGAGAGAGAGAGAGAGAGAAGGAAAGTCTTCCATTGCTGGTTTATTCCCTAAATGCCTGCAATGGCCAGTGCTAAGCCGATCTGAAGACAGGAGCCAGGGGCTTCTGCCAGGTCTCCCATGTAGGTGCAGGGGCCCCTGTACCTGTGCCATCTCCCACTGCTTTCCAAGAGCATAAGAAGAGAGATGGATTGGAAGAGGAGCAGCTGGGGATATGAACTGGCACCCATATGGGATGCTGGTGTTGCAGGCAGAGTCTTAACTTACTATGCCACAGCGCTGTCCCTTGTCCTTGGTATTTTGATTGGGATCACATTGAATCTGTAAATTGCTTTGGGTACTATGGACATTTTGATGATATTAATTCTTCTAATCCATAAACACGGAAGATTTTTCCATTTTTTATGTCTCTTTAATGTTTTGTAATTTTCATTGCAAGGATGTTTAATATACTTGGTTAAATTTATCCCAAGGTATTTAACTGAATTTTTTGTAGCTATTTTCAATGGGACTGATTTTACAATTACTTTCTCAGCCAAAGCTTGTTGGTGTGTATGAATGCTGTTGATTTTGTATGTTGATTTTACATCTTCCGGCTTGCCCAAATTATAAGTTGTAATACTCTCCTTGTCGTGTCTTTTGATTCCTGTATATGAAGGATCATGTCATCTGCAAACAGGAATAATTTGACTTCTTCCTTTCCAATTTATATTCCTTTTTTTTTTCTTTTCTTTTTCCCTAGTGGCTCTGGCTAAAAATTCCAGAGCTATTTTCAGTAATGTGAGAGTGGGCAGCCATGGCTGATTGTAGATCTGCTTCCAGTTTATCCCCACTCAATATGATGCTGAGTTTGGGTTTGTCCTATGTGGCTTGTTTGTATTGTGGTTTATTCCTTCTATACACAATTATTTTAAGGTTTCAATCATGAAAGGACTATCTTGCCAAATGCTTTCTCTTTATCTGTTGGGATAGTTATGTGGTTTTTATCTTTCACTTTTTTGATGTGGTATATCACAATGATTTGTATGTGTTGAATCATCCTTGAATCCCTGGGACAAATCCCACTTGATCCAGGTAGATGAACTTTTTGATATGTTGTTGGTTCAATTCGTTAGTATTTTGTTGAGAGTTTTTCCATCTGTGTTCACCAGGAATATTAGTCTATGGTTCTTTTTTTGTTGTATCTTTTTCTGGTTTTGTAATTGAGGTGATGCTGGCTTCATGCAGTTTGAGCAGACCCCTTCCCTTTAAATTATTTTGAATAGGTTAAGAAGCATCTGGCTTGATTCTGCCTTAAATTTTGGTAGAATTCCGTAGTGAAGCCATCATTCCTAGTGCTTGTTGTTGTGAAGGTCTTTATTACTGATTCTTGATCTCACCATTGGTTATCGGTCTTTTCAGGTTTTTTGTGTCTTTGTATCTTGACTTTGGTAATTATGTTTTTAAGGTGAGTTGTTATATCACTTATTTGATACCTTCCTAATTTTTTAATATGGACATTAAGTGCTAATTGCTATAAACTGTCCTCCTAACAATGTTTTTGCTGTGTCCCATAAGTTTTGATATGTAGTTATCATTTTCATTCATTTGAAGGATTTTTTTGATTTTTATTTTGATTTCTTCTATGACCCACTGTTCATTCAGGAGCATGTTCAGTCTCCATTTGTTGGCATATTTTCTGGAGTTTTTGTGTTATTAATTTTTAACTTCATATGGGATGCTGGTTTTGCATGTGGCAGCTTAACAAACACCACAATGCCAGCCATGAGAGATTTTTCTTTTCTTTAATTTATTTTCTTATTTATTTTTGTTTTCAGTTTTAACACTAAGATTATAACTCTCCATTTTCTCTTGGCCTGTATGGTTTCTGTTGAGAAATCTGCAAGTCGAATTGGAGACCCAATAAAGGTAATCTAGTATTTCTTTCTTCCACATTTTAGGATATTTTCTTTATATTTTAATTTTGAAAGTTTTACTATAATGTATTGTGAAGATCTTCTCTGATCATGCATATTTATGGTTCTATGCACATCTGTATTTGGATGCCTACGTCTTTCTTCAAACTGGAAACATTTTCTACTTGACTGAATAAGTTTCCTAAGTCATTTTTCCCAATACTGTCAGGAACTTTTAAGACAAATCTATTTGGTCATTTGCTATCCTATCAATCCTGAAGACTGTTTTAGGTTTTTCTAATCTCTCCCTCTTATTTATTTATTTATTTATTTTAGTCTGAGATATTTCAAGACTTGTCTTTTAAAAAAATTATAATTTATTTGAAAATCAGAGTTAGTGAGAGAGATCATCCACCCATTGGTTTATTCTCCAGATGGCCACAATGGCCAGCACTGGGCTAGGCTGAAGCCAGGATCTCCATCCAGGTCTCTCATATGAGTGGCAGGGGCTCAAAAGCTTGGTCCTCCTTCCACTGCTTTTCAGAGGCCATTAGCAGGGATCTGAATTGAAATCAGAGCAGCTGGGATACAAACTGGCATCCGTATGGAATTCCAGCATCACATGCAGTGGCTTTACCTGCTGTGACACAAAACTGGCACCAAAATACTTCTCTTCCAACTCAGATTCCTTTATTCTGCCTTACCAAGTCTATTGTTTGGGCTTTCCACAATATGTTTTATTTGACATATCTAATTCTTAATTTGTATTTGGCTTCTTCTTCAGTATCTCTATCTCTTTGCAGAATTTTTTTATCCATGTCATGTATAGGTTTTCTTACTTCATGTGATTGTGTTTTTGAGTAATCTCAGAATCATTCTTTTGAATTTCTTTTCAGGAATTTTGTCTATCTTCCTGTCTTCACAGTCCAATGTTGATGCATGTTGAGTCATATTGCCTTCCTTGTTCATGTTCCTTGTGTTTCTACATGGATTTTTATGCATCTGGAGAATCACTTGTTCCCATCTCCTATGAAGGCTTTGTTCTTGGAAATGTGCTTCTGTGGCTTGGGGAAATGCCTTCAGCTTACATCAGAGATCCAGAGCTGTGTGCTGGGTGGTACCAGGGAGCTCTGGCCACTTTTTGGGGGTGGGGTAAGAGTCCAGATTGACACCAAGTTAGCCCATGGTGAATTTCCTGACTATAGTTAGTAGGGGGAGGGGATGCTAATGCTGTCTGGTATGATTACAGCCTCAGCCCTTCTCTGTGCCAAAGTAAACTAGCTGATTCACCATTTGAGTGATCTCATGGGGCCTGTACACTGACTCAGTCTACAGTGTGACACCCTCTCCCCACCTCCACCCCCACCCCCGAACCCTCCACGAGTCCTGGCCCCTGCACTCAGGGCACTCCAAGCTTCCAGAATCAGACTGAGCTGGCGCCCAGAAACCCAGCCACAGCCCACATTCTGCTCAGAGCCATGATCCATGCCCAGGACTCCCACAGTCCCTGGGTGCAGAGGGTCCATTCTGTATCCTGCAAAGTACCCTGTCCCTGGAGCAAGCCACTTACCATTCTCCTGGTCAAAACAAGCTCTATACCAGCAAACTCACTGGTGAGGGAGGGAGGTGGGGGGAAGAAACATGCACTCTCTTCATGGAGATAAGCAGACACGCTGCTCCCCAAGCAGCACTCAAAGTTGGTGGGGAGGGGTTGTGCTGTGGCATAGTAGGTTAAACCTCCACCTGTGGTGCCTGCATCACATATGGGTGCCGGTTTGTGTACCATGCTGCTCCTCTTCCAACTGAGCTCTCTCACTTGAGTGAAGTTCTACAGCAAGCACTAGGTGTTAGCCCTGCTGGTGATGGGATAGGGGACTAAAGAACACAAAATTGAAGAAAACATTTGGCTCTTCTCTAAAGATTGAGTGATAGTTTGAGAAAAATGACACAGGTAGCTCATAAGGTAGCAAGGCCAATGGCCAGTTTGCTATTTACCAGTGAAGAACAAGAGTCACACCAAACACCATTTGTTCCTTACTCTACTTTCTGGATGCTCAGGGCTTCCTAGGTTCCAGTAATTAAAGAGTCAACACCATTATGCACTAATCCCAGAATCCCAGGGGAAGCACTTTGCCAAGAGGCAGGGGGAAATATACAAGCCCAGAAATTGCAGTGAATATTAGGTAAATTGTAGTTGAAGGATAGAGTTTAAAGTTCAAGTTTGGAAAGTGGAATTTAAGAATTGGGAAGGGCAGTGAAGATCCATCAAAAGATTTTAGGCAGATCTGCTTTTTTTTTTAAGATTTATTTATTTATTTGAAAGAGTTACAGAGAGAAGGAGAGACAGAGGGCAACATCTTCCATCTGCAGATTCACTCTCCAAATGGCCACAACAGCCGGAGCTGGGCCAATCTGAAGCCAGGAGCCAGGAGTTTCTTCTGGGTCTCCCACACAGGTGCAGGGGCCCAAACACCTGGGCCATCTTCTACTGCTTTCCCAAGCCAAAGCAGAGAGCTGGATCGGAAGAGGAGCAGCTGGGACATGAACTGGGGCCCATATGCAGGCGGAGGCTTACCCTACTAAGCCTACTAAGCCGCAAGACTAGTCCCTGGATCTACTTTTAAAAACAATAATTCTGGTGCTAGTGCTGTGGCATAGTAGGCTAAGTCTCTGCCTGCGGCACCAGCATCCCATGTGAGTGCTAGTTCATATCCCAGCTGCTCCTCTTCCAATCCAGCTCTCTGCTATGGCCTGGGAAAGTAGTGGAAGACAGCCCAAGTGCTTGGGCCTCTGCACCCATGTGGGAGACTGGAAAGAAGCTCCTGGCTGCTGGATTTATATGGGCTCAGCTCCAACCACTGTGGCCATTTGGGGAGTGAACCAGCAGATAGAAGACCTCTGTCTCTGTTTCTCCCTCTCTCTGTAAATCTGCCTCTCAAATAAACAAATAGGATCTATTGAAAAAAATTCTGACCAACTTTGTATGAAAGTTCTCATTGGTGTTCATTGTATGATCTACCATGATGCTAATAAATTGTTGTTATCTATGCTCCCAGCATGCATAGGGATTTTGCTTTTGCTCTTTCTGTTCCTACTAGCTAAGAGTGAGTTAGCATCCAGATTTACAAGATGGCTCTTCCTAATTTGGAATATTGTCTGTCAATGAAACAGAAAGAAAAGAGACCAGGTGAGTGGAAGGAATACAACCACAGATTTGTCTCCATTAGCACAAGTTTCTAACCCATGGGAAGAAAAAATAACTACAGACTTGCAGGCAGGCAATTTACCACATCCTCTGTACAAAGCACAAGGTCTGTTATTCTACTGTAACCCCCTTTGCAATAGCTGCTTTCAGAACTACAATTATGAATACTAAGCAGGCATGAGAAGAAACAAAGATGGTTCCTCTGGAATGATTTCTTTTTCTATTTCACTCAGAGCCGGTTACCAAACAATGACTGAATGCAGATGAAGGGCTTTGCTTGTCATTTTGAACAGGCATGAGATCACTCTGAAGTTATGGATTAAGAAGGGCAAGTAAAATAGGTTTGATAGCATGTAAGTATTAGCATTGCATATTCTTTATTCCTTACTTCCAGAAGAGGATCTGTTCCCCATTAATTTATGTAGAGGTTAAATGACAAACATTCAAAACAGGACCTGAACAAGCCATTGTTTTATTATAACATCACTGTACTCTGTACCTACAGTACTGCATTGTCGCTGCTGTCGATTACATCTTCCGTATAATATGCATTTATCTAAGTTGTATTTAACAGTCGCAAATTATTTTTATTGAATATGAATTTTCAAATTCTGCCAGCAGCAAGCACCAAAACCCAACAATCAATGGAATCTGTATGTATAAGAACTAACGCGTTTATCCCCTGTAGGACATGGTACAACAGTTTCTGATTCCCAAAGGTCTGAATTTTTTTGGCATTAAAGAAGTGTTAAAGTTTAACAGAACACCAGGAACCATTTAATATTTAAAACGATAATCACACAGATCACTGTGATGTGAGACAAATGTTCGCCATGCAGCATGCTAGCGGTGGAGGCTTTTCCCAGGAGCTTCCTTTTCTCTCTCGGCCCCCCAACACCAGCTCAAGCAGATCCAGGTGGTGACTCATCCTCACTCTGAACTGGCAAGCGCTCTGGAGGAAGAACAGATTCCAATTTCTGCCAGCGCTCTGGAGGCCACAGGATATGTGTAGCATGGGCATGCAGAAGTCCCAGGGAAACCTGAAGCCACGAGGAAATACAAAGCGACAAATAAACCATTAGTGTCTTGAAAACAGAATTTGACCTGGGTGTGACGTTGCAGAAAAAGTAGTAATGATTAACAATATTAAACATTTACATAGAATTTTCCTAAGTGGTTTTACAGATGAGTAAAGTCACATCCAGAGAGGTTAAAGGAATTTGCCAAGAGTTGGGTTCTTAACAGTTGGATTCCAGTATCTGTGTACCTTCCCACTCAGTTGGATTCCAGTATCTGTGTACCTTCCCACTATCCTCAATCACCTATTAGCATAGAACTAGGTTAATATTCTCAGAATATCCTATAGATGACCTGATAGCCAAGAAACCTGAAAAAAAAAACACATACATTGTGGAAAATATTGTTCCGACTCCTGGATGGGCTGATTTCCTGGAGAGTACCCTGAGAAGCCTGTTACTAGCGCTCATGCAGAGAGTTACAAAGCAGGCAAACAAGGTGGGACTGACTTGAAGAAAGATAAGGTGAGATCAAGGCAGATGAGCAGAGCTGGCCAAGGAGGAAGAGGCCAGGGTGAGGGAATGTGTCCCAGAGGACGTAAGGCCCCATGAGCGCTCAGGTTGGCAACCTCAGTAGAATGGCAGACTGTGACAAACTTGTTTAAAGCACCATCAGGTCCCTCCAACTGGTCTGAAGAATGACCTGGAGACCTGCTTCTCTTGTTGGTGTTTTGGTAAGGTCAGGTATTATTTTCATGGTATTGAGAAGCTCATACAACAGATTCATGCTTAGCACATATTTTCTGAGTGCTGGCTGTAACCCAGATACTACATGTCCATTGTATTTCCAAATACTTTCCCTGCACATTAGACCTTCCCGGAGATTGATAAACATTGCTTTCAGCGAAATTCGTCCATCTATAATCACATTGCCCAGAGACTGAAAGCAGTAGCTGGAGGTCAGGAAGAGACTTCTAAAAAGATAATCAGAAAAAAACATTGTTCAAAAAGAAGAAAAGAAACCATACAACTTGAAAAAAAACAAACAAAATGTGCCCAAAGGGTAGCAAGAATCCCAGGAGCACAATGAACATTTTTTTCTTCAGTTTGTTATTTTGCAAATCAAACCAGCAGAAAATTTGGTAGTTTAGTGCAAAATCCATTCTACCACAAAAGTCCTCAGTAATTTATATTTTTGTGCTATCACTCCTTTCTCACATGTGTAGAGACACCATTTTTTTCTGAAATGCTTGAAAGCTATTGACATCATGCCCTAAATCCTTCAATATGTGTCTCCTAGGAACTGAGACCTTGTCTACATGAACACATTACCATTGTTATATATATATATATAAAATATGCACATCAATACTGCATTAATACAGAGTCCCTGCTTAGCATTTCCCAGTAATGTCCTTCATAGCCATTTATCTAGGATCACAAATTGCATTTGGTAGTCATTAGTTTGTTCAGTTTATATTTAGTTTATTTTAACCTGCAGTCCAGACCAGTTCCCTTGTAAAATACCCTACACCTGGAACTTTCTGATCGTTTCCCTCTGAACAGATTCAAGGTAAACGTTTTTGGCAAGAATGCAATTTTATTCTTTGCACTGTCTCACATTAGGAAGCACAAGCTGTCAGTTTGTCCCATTGTTGTGATGTTGAGTTTGATCACTTTAAACAGTGAGGTCGGAGCTGGCTATTTGGTTTCTGATCCAGTTCCAGTTCCGGTTCCCTGTTCATGTGCCTCTTCCTGTTCCCTGTTCCAGTTCCCTGTTCATCTCCTGCCAATGTGGGAGACCTGGATGGAGTTTGTGGCTCCTGTATTCAGTGTGGCCCAGCTACTGGGGCAGAGAACTAGCAGATCTGCCTTTCAGATACGACATTTTACCATATTTTGCCATCATAAACAAATATTTTTCTTTTGTAATTGGTAACTAACCCGTGTGCAATTTTTAAATGACTATTTATGCCAACATTTCACGTAATGATAGTAACATCTATAAGTGATCTGGCCTGAATCAAGTATTACACTGTTTCTATTTTAATACAAAGAATTCCTTTTCTGGGTCAAAATCTGGGTCAAAATGGATGGGCTAATGTCTGAAATTTGCCCAGCAAAAAATCCATGTGTCCTTTGCACATGTTACCATCAGTCTTTGGCACCATTAGTTATAGTACCTTATACCTGTTTCACCTGAAGTTAGACCTTTTTCAAAAAATATTTTTTCAACTTAATGTTCTACTTACTTTTGGAGATAACTCTTTTAAAAAAATTGATAGATTAATTTGAAAGATAGAGTTACACACACACACACACACAGAGAGAGAGAGAGAGAGAGAGAGAGAGAGAGAAAGAGAGAGATCTTCCATCCATTGGTTCACTCCCCAGATGGCAGCAATGGCCAGAGTTGGGCCATTCTGAAGCCTGAAGCCAGAGCCAGGAGTTTCTTCTGAGTCCACCACATGAGTGAGGGACCCAAGCACCTGAGCCAACTTCCACTGCTTCCCCAGGCCATAAGCAGAGATCTGGATCAGAAGATCAGCCAGGGCACCAACCAGTGCTCATACAGGATGCTGGTACTGCAGGCGGAGGCTTAGACCACTACTCCACAGCTTTGGCCCCTAGACATTTCCTTAAAAGCTGTTTTATTTAGCAAGGAATGCTATACAGAGACTGAGATTTAGTACAAGGTGTGCCCAGTGCTCCTGAGTGTCAGTATTCTATGCCATTTTAGGGAAAAGACATGAAAAAAAATCCAGCATCACAAGGTTCTCTCTTACCATCCCCCATTCATATTATATCTCTCTTCTTCCATAGAAAGCACCCTGGCTATCCACAATGTCAACATATTTAGTCATTTGCACTTTCCCAAAATGCACACCAAAAAGTTTCAAGATGACTATACTGTGGCCACTAGCAGCAACATATTTACTGGGTAAAATATCATGATTTCTTCGTAATTATTTTGGACTTTATGATAGCTCTTCTAATAAATTGGCAGAGTTCTGTGTTGAAAGTTTATTTGAATCAATACATTTTTCCCTCCTCAGTGTAGTTACATTATTTGACATACAAGCTTGTTTCTATTTATCTTCAGTTTTACAGTTTGATTTCATTATTCCTGATGCAACTTTTTTAAAATGTCTTCCCCCCACTGCAAGATGTCCACACGCTAATGCCAAAAGCTGCGACAGCGTTACATTACATGACAGACAGGAATTAAGGACGCTACATGGTTGACCCCCCAGACAACTTGAGACCCAAGTCCTGACATGAGGAAGTAGGCAGCACAACAGCTAGAATCAGAGAGATCTGAGCATGTTACACTGCTGGCTTTGCATGTGGAGAAAAGGGTCCCTGTCGAGGAAGGCAGGTGGCCTCAAAAACCTGGCAAAGGTGAGGAGACAGATTCTTCCCCAAAGCATTAGAAGGAATGAGTGCGCAGAACTGTAAAATACCAGATTTCCATTGTTTGAAGGCACTGAGTTTGTGGTAATCTACCACAGAACAACAGGAGACTCACATACAAAGTGTACACAGGAGTTCCACTCCCATCTCCCTCACTACCTCCAACAGGTAACTGACTTCATCAGTTTGATTATTCTTCATGTGTTTATTTTATGAAGGAATAAAAAAACCCACAAACACACATGGAAGAGCACACACACTCCTGTTTCCTACTTTTTTCTTATACCAAACGTAGCATGCTATATGTTTTCTTTTGCACCTTGTTTTTATTCTCAACGACAAACCCCTACCATTGTGTGGAAATGTTGCCCGAGTGGCTTGTTTGAAGCCCCACTCCCAGTGTGATTCTGCTGACTTAGCCCAGTTGGAGAATGCAGGCCTGTGCTTCCTCTTTAGCTTCATAGCCAGGAAAGGTGAAGCCACAAATTGAAATAACTCCTCGTCTAGAACACAGTAAGTAACCACTTCAACCATGTTAACTGCCTGGAAATACTTCCAGAGACTTCCATGACCCTGTAGCACAGTAGTTTGTAACTGCTTTTGTTCTTGTCTGGCCTCAACTGAGTTAATGAACAGCCCTTAGCCATGCCCTCCGTGAGAACACTTTTTAGCCACTCCTGGTTGTTCCTCAAATCCTTATTTGCTTCCCCAAGTGGTTTAAACTTTTCATGAGAGTGATTAGCCAATCTTACCTTGCCTGAACTCTCGTAAGCATAGCTACTTTCTTGTTTAGTTTTAGAAATAGGGTATAGAGAACAGTGACATCAGTTGTGTGTTTTTAATCAACACTCATTTTACCAAAACTAATCTTACCATTCTTTTATTTCAAACACTAATTAAGGATACTACTCTTACTCCCTCCCAAAAAGTTCATCTTCATAATTATGAATAATTGTGAAAATTTATTCAGTTACATAATATTATTTAAAAAGCATGATATGATAATTCAACAGCTTTTTTATTTGTGTATTAAGATTGACAGAGTGTTGATTCACTCAAGATTGTTTTGCTGTGGATTTTTTTTATTAACATATCTACAGGCAAGCAAAGAGCATACTGAATGTAGGACATACAAATCAAAGAATATATGAACTTCTTCAGAATTAAAAGATATGCTCAAGATATACCATTGGCTTTCACACTTGCTATATCATTTGGTTCTCTAGAGAAATGGAACTAATAGGATGTGTACAAATAGACACACCTTCTTTTAAGGAATTAGCAAATGTGGCTGCAAAAATCTTCAAAATCTGGATACTCAGGAAAGAGCTGTAGTTCAAGTCTAAAGGCAGTCTGTTTATGAACCAACAGGAGTTGATGTGGCAGGTTGAAGTCCAGGCTGATTGCTGGCACACTCCCCCCTGCTTAGGAGAAGTCAGCCCATCAGCATATTCAGGTTTTCAACTGACTGCCCTCTGACGTGGTAGGCCTCATCCAATCTGTTTAACCAAGTTTTCCCAGTCCACCCATTTCAGTGAAAATCTCGTCACAGTGACATCCAGAATATGTCTGACCAAATATCTCAGCACTTTGGTCCAGCCAAATTGACACATAAAATTCGTCAGCACACCTGACAAATAGGAAATCACCTCCTTCCTCCATAGTCAACTCAGAGCTCACCACATGCAGGGCAGTGTACCGAGTGCCTAACACACACTGAATCACTTAACTCCCACAGCAGCTCATGAAGCATGGACTGCTGCTTTTAACATTTAAAAAATTTATATAAAGGGAACAGATTTCATGTAGCTCATACACAGTTTTAAGACCGTAATGTTACTTCTCACCTTCCCTCACTCCCACCTTTCTTATTTTTCTTTTAATTTCAATGATATACTTTCATTTTCCTTACAGTCACAAGCTTGACCTCCACCAAACAAAGGATTCAACAAATAATAAGTAGAAAAACCACTGTTCCTCAAGTTTTAAGACCGTAAACTAGGGTTGTCAAAATAATAACTCAAAATGTCAATTTTGTTCATATACATTTGTTCTTTTTATTAGTTGTCACATGTCAGGAAAATATGTTTGTCTTTTGGGGGCTAGCTTTTGTCACTAAGCATAATGGTCACCAGTTCCATCCATTTTGTTGCAAAAGATAGGATTTTGTTGTTTTGTATGGCTGAGTAGTATTCCCTCATGTATATATATCATGGTTTCTTTATCTTTTACTCTTTTTTAAAAAAAACTATCTACCCTAGCCTACAGCAGTAAGCTCCATCCTTATTCTGACATCCTGAAATCTCCTCTACCATAATTTATCTATCCACTCTTCAGTTGATGGACAGCTGGGTTGATTCCATATCTTAGCTATTGTGAATAGAGCTGCAATTAAACATGGAGCTCGCTCTTTCATGTGCTGACTTCTTTTCATTTAGGTAAATTCCCAGGAGTGATATGGCTGGGCCATATGGTAGGTCTATATTCAGATTTCTGTACTATCTCTATTCTGTCTTCCACAGCAGCTGTACCAATTTACATTGCAACTAACAGGGGATTAGGGTACATTTTCCCCCACATCTTCACCAACATTTGCGGTTTTTTGGTTTCGGTTTTTTTCTTTCTTTCTTTCAATCTTTTTTTTTTTTTTTTTTTTTTTTTGGTTTTTGGTTTTTGGATGATAGCCATTCTACACCAGTTGAGATAAAGCCTCATCTTGTTGTTGTTGTTTTTTTTTTAAGATTTATTTATTTACTTGAAAGTCAGAGTTATGACCGGCACCGCGGGACATGCTCAAGCTGACTTGCCTCAAATGGTGGAGTTAGAAACATACCAGGGGATTCCAATTCAATCCCATTGAGGTGGCATGTACCAATGCCATCTCACTAGTCCCAGTGATCAATTTCTGTTCACAATTGATCGTAATGATAGGACTAAGAACCAAAGGGATCACAGAAACAAGAATAGTGTCTGCAAATACTAGCTGATAGAATCAAAAAGGGAGAGAATGGTCCAACATGGGAAGTGAGATACACAGCAGACCCATAGAATGGCAAATGTCCTAACAGCACTCTGGCCTCATAATCAGCCCTTAAGGCATGCGGATCCGGCTGAAATGCCCATGAGAGTATTTCAGGCATGGAAAGCCAAGACACTCTGGGGGGGAAAAAAAAAAACCTAAATGAAAGATCTCTGCGAGTGAGATCCCAGTGGAAAGAATGGGTCATCAAAGAAGGAGGTACCTTTCTCTGAAGGGAGGAGAGAACTTCCACTTTGACCATGGCCTTGTCTAAATATGATCAGAGTCAGTGAACTCAGGGGGCTTCCATAGCCTTGGCAGCTCATGACAAGAGCCTAGGGTGATTACTGATGCCATAAACAAGAGTGTCAATTTGTTAAGTCAACAACAGGAGTCACTGTGCACTTACTCCTCATGTAGGATCTTTGTCCTTAGTGTGCTGTACATTGAGATTTAATGCTATAACTAGTACTCAAACAGTATTTTTCACTTTATGTTTCTGTGTGGGTGCAAACTGTTGAAATCTTTACTTAATGTATGCTAAACTGATCTTCTGTATATAAAGAGAATCGAAAATGAATCTTGATGTGAATGGAAGGGATAGAGGGAGTGGGAAAGGGGAGGGTTGCGGGTTGGAGGGACGTTATGGGGGGGGGAAGCCATTGTAATCCATATTCTGTACTTTGGAAATTTATATTCATTAAATAAAAGTTAAAAAAAAATTCTCCACCTTGCAGCGTTGGCACACCAGGTTCTAGTCCCGGTCAGGGCGCCAGATTCTGTACCGGTTTCCCCTCTTCCAGGCCAGCTCTCTGCTGTGGCCTGGGAGTGCAGTGGAGGATGGCCCAAGTCCTTGGGCCCTGCACCCTATGGGAGACCAGGATAAGTACCTGGCACCTGCCGTCAGATCAGTGCGGGGCGCCGGCCGCAGCGCGCCGGCCGTGGCGGCCATTGGAGGGTGAACCAACGGCAAAGGAAGACCTTTCTCTCTGTCTCTCTCTCTCACTGTCCACTCTGCCTGTCAAAAATAAATAAATAAATAAATATATAAAAGAATTAAAAAAAAAGAAAGTCAGAGTTATACATAGAGAGAAGGAGAGGCAGAGAGAGAGAGAGAGAGAAGTCTTCCATCTGCTGGTTCACTCCCCAGTTGGCCACAATGGCCGGAGCTGTGCCAATGTGAAGCCAGGAGCCAGAAGCTTCTTTCCGGGTCTCCCATGCAGGTGCAGGGGTCCAAGGACTTGGGCCATCTTCTACTGCTTTCCCAGGCTATAGTAGAGATCTGGATTGGAAGTGGAGCAGCCGGGACTTGAACTGGCGCCCATAAAGGATGCTAGCACTGCAGGCAGTGGCTTTACCTGTTATGCCACCATGCCAGCCCCTCTCATCTTGGTTTTTATTTGCATTTCATTGAGGGCTAGTGACCCTGAGCATTTTTCCATCTGTCTGTTGGCCATTTGTATTTCTTCCTTTGAAAAATGCAAGTTTATGTTTGTAGAGGATACTGCCTAAATTATTCTCAGGAGCATACCCCCCGGAATAGGACATGGCTGCAGTTCCGTCTCTGCCTGTGCAGGCTGGGTGAGGGCACACCCTCCCAACAGAATGTGGTGGCAGAAGCAGCAGGGAGGCTAATAGGCTTTAATTGATATCTAGTGTTTTTGGGAACTTGCAGTAGCATCTGAATGGACCTTTCTGTGAAGATACACATCACCATTCTGTTCTCTGGACCACCGACTGGATTCCTTTCCCACCATAAAGTTGATGTGCTTACGTGCTTACTAGCTTATAGAATTGCTTGTATTCTCTAATAAAAAGTGCTGGCCGAGAGCTATCCAGTGGCTCTTTTGATAGAGCTTCCCATGTCCCATCTTAGCATTTTGAAACTCAACATATGTCCTCAGCCTGTGTCTTACCTGGATTGCTTCTTTTGTTGTTGCTGAGTTTCTTGAGGTCCTTATATATCCTGGATAGTAATCCTTTATCAGATGCATAATTTGCAAATAGTTTCTCCCATTTGTTGGTTGCCTCTTTGTTGAGTGTTTCCTTTGCTGTGCTGAAGTTTCTTAGCTTGATGTAATCCCATTTGTCTATTTTTGCCCTTACTGCCTATGCTTATGGAATCTTAACCCAAGAGTCTTTGCCTATGGCAATATCTTGCAGTGTTTCTCCTATGGTTTACTCTAGTAATTGGATGGTTTTAGATCTTAGGTTTAGATCCCCGATCCATTGTGAGTTGATTTTTGTATAAGGTGTGCAGAGATTCAATGTGCTCCACACCACTTGTTGAAGAGACTGTCCCTTCTTCAGGGAGTGAATGATCTTAGCTTGTTTGCCAAAGCTTGGTTGTAGCTGGGTAGATTAATTTCTGGGGTTTCTATTCTGTTCCATCGGTCTGCATATCTATTTTTGTGCTAGTATCAGGCTGCTTTGATTTTAACTGCTCTTTGGTATGTCTTGGAATCTTGTATCATGATACCTCTGGCTTTGTTTTTGTTGTCTAACATTGCTTTAGCTATTTAGGGGTCTCCTGTGTTTCCATATGAATTTTAGAATCTTCTTTTAAACACATCTGAGAAAAACATATTTGGTATTCTGACTGGTTTCACATTGATCTGTAAATTGATTTGGGTAGTATAGACAATTTGATGATATTAGTTCTTCCGATACATTAATATGGAAGGTTTTTCCTTTTTTTGCATGTGTCTTCTATTTCTTTGTGATTTGTAATTTTCATCATAAAGATCTTTCACATTCCTGGTTAAATTTATCCCTAGGTTTAAATTTTTTGTAGCTATTGTGAATGGGACTGATCTTACAAGTTCTTTCTTGGCTGTGACATTGTCTGGGTATACAAAGGCTATTGATTTTTGAGGCTGGTTTTACATCCAGTAACTTGGCCAAACTCTGAATTCCAATAATCTCTTAGTGGAGGGTTTTGTTTCCCCTAAACCTAGGTATAGGTGAGACTATGCTGAGATTCAAATACATGAGCTCTGCTTCTTGAACCTGTACATTCATAATTATCCAAGTGAGATACTTCTAGCAGTAAAGGGGCACAATTTTTGATTAAGTCAGGATTTTAAGATTAGATTAAGACTGTCTTGGACAAGTCAGGAATACCCTAATCACACTTCTCCATTATTCAGGCTTAAAAGCCTTTCCTTAAACAACTAGATTCATCATCAGAAGGAAATGCACAGGGTTTCCCTCCAAATTTTTATGCTGAATACTTAAATTCTAGTACCATATTTGGAGACACAGCCTTCAGTAGGTGATTAATTCAAAATGAGGCCAGTAGGATGGGCCCTAATCCAACGTAACTGGTGTCCTTATAAGAAAAAAAGGATTAGGATATTCAGAGAGATACTGGAGGTGCATGCACACAGAGGACACATTGTGAGAACATTGCATGAAGGTGACCATCTGCAAGCCAATCTAGGAGGACTTAGGAGTCATCTTGGACTTAACACCTCCAAGACTGTGGAAAAACACATTTCTGTGCTCAAGCCACACAGTCTTGTGTTATTCTGTTATGGCAGCCCTGGTAAATGAATATGTATGTAAGTTAAAAGGAACACTGTGCTGGAGGTCAGATCTGTGAGATGTCTGAATACTCAAACTAGAAGAACAGAGGAACATGTTGAAGAAAACAAGCTAAATATTTTTGTTGACAGAAAGAGCCCTCATATATGCTAGCTTGAGTGTTCCCTAAAGGTCCATGTGGAATCTAATCCCCAGGGTGAGAGGGACTTAATATGACAAAGGTGTTTAAAGGAGAGGCCTTTGGGAAGTAATTAGGATTAGATGAATCATTAGGGTGGAACCCCCTTATATACTTGTGGCTTTAGGGAGAGAGAGAAAAAAAAACAAAGAACATATATATTTTTTTGCTATTTGATGCCTGGCACTGCCTCAGGACTCTGCCAGCAAGAAGAACCAAATGCATGCCCTTGAACCCCTAGACTGAGCTAATTAAACCTCTTTTTTAAAACATAAAGATACCCCACCTCAGGAATCTCATTAATAATGCAAAATGTACTAACGTGGGGATTGGGAAGGAGCAGGCACACACACTTAATTGTACAAAACTTTTACAACAGGTTAAATCCTTTGACCAACGGAGCTAACATTTTATTGGAATATGAGTCTCCCTACTCATTTTTTCTCATGTACAACAGTCTTCACTGGATTCATGGTGTTTTTTAGGTAGAAGGAGATATTTTTACAGTTAGTTTTACAACATAATAACAGAAACACATTAAATGAACCATTGCAAATGCTTAGAAGATCATTGTATTTGCAGTATCTGCTGAATAAAAGTCTAGGTCCATCCACATTTATAAATGGAGCTTTTACAATAATTCTGTTGCCCCTAGCAAAATGTATAGGTACACTGAGCTCACAGATTGGGAATTGATGAACTAGAATAGTGTGCACCAAACTATTTTGATGTGTATCCCATCAGAAAAAAAAAAAAAAAAGAAAGAAAGAAAGAAAAGAAACTTGAGAATTCACCCCATTATGTATTTCATGTTAGTATATATCATTAATAATTCTTTGAGTTAAACATTGGTAAAGCTCAAATTCTTATTGTTTAGACACAATTAGAGGTTCTGATATTCTTGTGTCCAATGGATCGTTGTACACATCACCTATTTCTGTTCTCGATTTTAGAGATCTCCACAAACACCAAAATTACTGACTTCAGAGTGATCAGTGCTATCAGTTTAGCAGTTTGTTTTGTCCACACAATGCCAAGGAACCACATGGACTAAATTTACTGAATTGCCTGACTTTGATTGAATTGGCTCCACTGACAAGTTATTTTGGCATCTGGAAGACACAGCCCTCACACGCCCAGCCTTCCCTTCAGGTGCCAGGGCCACAGGTGTGTGTTTCTCTGGTCTTTCCACAGGCCCACAGTCTACAGAACACCCCTCCATTTCTTGGCTTCAGAACAACCTATCTTATGTGAAGGACTTTCAAGGACAAGCAAAAGTACAAAGCATTTTGAGGCGAGACAGAGGCAAAAACACAGGAGAGAAGATGATAAGTACCATGAGTGGAAGCAAAGTACTTTTAAAATTAATTGAATAAATTTTATTTGGAAGACAGAGGGCTGGTTCTGTGGCATAATAGGCTAAACCTCCACCTGCGGTGCCAGCATCCTATATGGGAGCCAGTTCACATCCCAGCTGCTCCACTTCTTTTTTTTTTTTTTTTTTTTTTTTTTTTTGACAGGCAGAGTGGACAGTGAGAGAGAGAGACAGAGAGAAAGGTCTTCCTTTGCCGTTGGTTCACCCTCCAATGGCCGCCGCGGCCGGCGCGCTGCGGCCGGCGCACCGCGCTGATCCGATGGCAGGAGCCAGGAGCCAGGTGCTTTTCCTGGTCTCCCATGGGGTGCAGGGCCCAAGCACCTGGGCCATCCTCCACTGCACTCCCTGGCCACAGCAGAGGGCTGGCCTGGAAGAGGGGCAACCGGGACAGAATCCAGCGCCCCGACCGGGACTAGAACCTGGTGTGCCGGCGCCGCTAGGCGGAGGATTAGCCTAGTGAGCCGCGGCGCCGGCCTTTTTTTTTTTTTTTTTTTTTGACAGGCAGAGTGGACAGTGAGAGAGAGAGACAGAGAGAAAGGTGCTCCACTTCTGATCCAGCTCCCTGCTGATGGCCTGGGAAAGCAGTGGATGATGGTCTAAGTGCTTGGACCCCTGAACACATGTGGAAGATCCAGAGGAAGCTTCTAGTTTCAGATCAGCCCAGCTCTGGCCGTTGTGGCCATTTAGGGAGTGAGCCAGTGGATGAAAGACCTCTCCTCTGTCTCTCCCTCTCTCTGTAACTCTGCCTTTAAAATAAATAAGTAAATAATAATCATAATAAAGAGACCAATATATTGGTCTTCCATACATTGGTTCACTCCCCAAATGCCAGCAAGAGCTGGGTCTGGGTGCAGCAATGTGGGAAGCTGTGTATTCTGAGTCTCCCATGTGGTTAGCAAGGACTCAGTTAATTGAGCCATCACTCACTTCCTCCCCAGGTACACATCAGCAGGAAGCTGGAAGCATCAGTGGAGCTGGGACTCAAACCCAGGCACAATATGGGATACAGACACACCAAGTGGCATCTTAACTACTACATCAGAATCATTTTCCCCAACAACCTTTTAAAAAAAGATGAGCAGAGCTGAGCTAGGGTCAGAAGAGTATCAATGTGAGAAGTGACATGAGGCACAAAAAGTATGCGTTCATTGATTAAAATGTTTTCTAAAGAGGAAAAACAAATACATTTTATCTGCACTATTGGCAAATAAATCTCTTTGATGAGTTTACTAAGCAGCAGAAGAAAAATTTTCATATAAGCAAGGTAGTCATCAGATATTTATCCTACAATATTAAGTTACTTAGAATTATGTTTGAAAGTGTAATCAAACTGAATCAAATCCAAACTTTGAAGAACATTGTTTTAAATTAAGTCCTGATTCTAAAGGCTTATAGAAATGCTAACTTTTCGACCTGACATCCAAAGTGCCTCACTGCCATGTCTTCGTCATTTCTCAATACTTTAAGGCATCTCCATAGAATGGCATGGTATTTCCACCTACACTCTACTGATTGCTGCTGTCCTTGAGTTTGTAATGATGCTCCTCAAACCCCTGGGACTCTCAGGTAAGACCCAACTCAGCCCCAACTCCCATGGAGGCCTTCCCAGACACTCCAGTTCATAACCATTTGTTCCTGTCTAAGGAATCAGGCCTGCTATTGACACTCTCCAATATCGGGTTTTAAAAAAAGGTTAAGAGTACCAATAATTTTGTGTTAAATATAGAAAATGCAAGTGTAGCATAACCTTTAAACTCCCACCTTTAAGCCTAGGGGATGATACAGATATACCCCAGTGTTTTCTGTTAGAATACGTAAGGGTAGTGATGAATGCTGGTCAAGGATCTCCTTGAACATGCTTGCCTATGATCCTTCTAGGTACCCGTGTAACAGGGGCAGAAGGGAAACCAATGGTTCAGCCTCAATACCTAATTGAAATGAAGAAAACATGCACAGTGGTTGTTACATCCTTCACCAGGCTCAGTTCTGAAAGCTTCCCTATCCCTAGGTACATGCCTATTTCATCAAAGGCAGGACATACTGCTCACTGGGCTACCTACTACAAAGCTGTCACATGAAAAAGCCAACTTCCTTCTCACTGGTTTATTTATTTCTCAGAGTCCCCCAGGAGAACTGGGGAACATTATCATTAGATTAATAAACTTATTAATATGGAAGCTTTAATAATAGACAAACTTTAATAGTATGGCAGCATAACATTTGTGAGGTTAGGTCAGCAATGACCAGTACAAACTAATTTACATTCTTATAGTACTTACAGCTTACAGATAACTTATGGTTTTTAAATAGACACCTCATCTTTTATTATATGTATGTATACATTTGTATATATATATTTATATAGATATATTTATTTATTTGAGAATCAGAGACAGTAAGACACAGAGAACTTCCAAATGCTAGTTTATTCCTGAAACGTTTGCAATGACGAGGGCAAAACCTGGGTGCTGGGAACTCAATCCAGGTCTTCCATATGGGCAGAAGTACTTGACCCATTGCCTACTGCCTCCCAGGGTCTGCATTATCAGGAAACTCGAATTGTGAGTGGAACTGGGCTTCAAACTCACTCTCTGTGATATGAGTTGCAAGCATCCCAACTTGATGTCTTGTCTTAACTGCTAAGCCATATGCTCACCTCAATACCTCAACTTTTAAAATGATATAACCACCAATGAGGCCTTAAGAAATACCCGTTGCATAGTGCCATCGTGCAATGGATTATCCAAGACATTATTACAGGTGCAATCTAAGGTGGTTGCAGGATGACAGAAGGCCATCCTGCCAATGTGCATCCCCTTTCGACACAGTGAACATTTATTATTATCTTCTGAATGCTTTACACTAACATGATCTCTCCTGTTCCTGAACTTAAACTGCATCTCAGTTAACAGAAAAGGAAATGAGGCTCAGAAATAGCAACATGCTGAAGGTCAGAAGGCTGGCAGGGGCGGAAAGCAGTACTTAAAACAGGCATGGTTCAAAATCTATGCTGCTTCCCACTAGAATGCATTGCGTTTCTATCATATTATTTATATAATTTATGCTTCCATACTTAGAGCAATGATCAGGGAGCTTCTGTAAAGGAGTAGAAAGGAAACAGTTTAGGATTGCAGGCTATACTGTCTCTGTCACAATGACTCAGCTCTGTCCTTGCAGCAGTAAACAGCCAAGAAATAAAAGATCTGACCCAATAAAACATTATGTACAGAAGCCAACAATGTTCTGCAGGCCATTGTCACCTACCTAGGTCTATCCTTTAGACTTTTAACACCCGAGGGCAGAGTCTGGGTCTTACCTTTTCTATGTTAGAAATCAGCAGTGTTTTAAAGGCTAGGAGCTACTGCCAGCAATCAACACCCTGTACTGAATGGGTGAACTGATTAAGGGGGAAAGCTTAAGTCTGGAAAATGCTGTATTTTATGCTCTAGGCATCAAGGAAATTTCAGCATACTTTAAGAGAGACAGTTGTTAATTGTTTAGAAAACAGTATTAAGTGCCATGAGGGCTTCTGTAATCACTGGTGATGTGTCACAGTGATTTGACAGCAAACTCCTACATCTTTAAGAGGTCTTTAAGAGGTGCAGTATGGATTTTACAGCATATGTCATACACATTTCTGAAATCTTTATAGCTACTTCATTTTCTTAAAAATTCACTTTCATGCTTTACTAAGGCAAAGCAAATGGCTCTGGATTGCCTCTGGTGATCCTCATTTACCTCCAGGTCAAATCGACTGTAATCAGGAGGACAGCAGCTTATCACATCGTATGCCGAGTCTACTGGGATGGGTCCCAGGCAGTTATCTGGGCAATTTATCATTGCTCTGTCCTCTTCCCACACTAGAATTTTCCAGAATATGTCAGCAACATCAATTTGCTCTCAGTGGTAACCAGGGAACACTCTGGTGCTGCATTGACATAAGTGCTCTTTCTCTTTTCCAGGTTGTGGTACCTCCACGTGGGATACTGTCCTTGTAACCAGGATGTACACCAGGGCTGGGAGTGGTCCACAGAGTATGAGGCCATGGAGGAGAACCATTTTGTTACAGCCTCTGTTTTGATGCCATGCATTCAGCATGACACAGAATGTACAGAGGGCTGTCCTGACACTGCAGAGATACTGCCTGCCTGATCCAACACTCATTTGCTCATTTATCATTGCATATGACCAGTACTGATGTTAAAGGCACATCTTTACACTCAACTGAAGAGACTAAGAAAGAGAAGAGCAAAAGAATTCCCATCATAGATAAAAATTAGCTTTCTTAGATACTGGCAAAAAGAGTCACATTGTCTAAGTAAATCAAACAGAAAAGTAAAGGTAGATAAAACCAATGTCATATAAAAAAAATTGAGCAATAGCTCTGTTGAAAAAGTTACTGATAGTTTCTGAAAGGAATGCAAGTAGAAATTATACTACCTACTTTATGTTTAAACATGGATTAACATAGCCAGCTTTGAATTTTTCATCAACGTCTATTGATATGATAGATAAGGTTCATAAAGAAACTGTTATTAGCCTATCATCCTCACACGCATTCCCAGGATGCCTCAGATAAAGACACGTCCTGAGGAACAACAACAAGAACAAATGCAGAGAAGCCTGCCTTTCCAAGTGAGCCATGACTGGCATCTCCTCAAAGACAGCCTGGGAAGGGCAGCACTTTATTCTTTGGGTGAATCAGTCAGTGGTGCAGAAGGCCATAAAGGCAAGCATCCAGACTCCTAAGATTCACGCTTTGGAAAGCAAGAACAAATTAGACAGATACAGATAGATATGAATAGAGGAGTACTAGGCTTTGGAAAAACAGAGAAATGGGAGAGGATCAAGAGGAAGGAGCACCAGATGAGGGAACTGGCACCAAGGCAGCGCCGGCACCAGGAGAGCACTCTCTCTGTGGGGATGCAGTGCCTGCGTTGCCCTCCGTGGCTTCATTGTGCCCCTGCAGAACCCAAGCAGCACTGATGTCTCCATCCATGTGTCACCATGAACTCCTCCATGAACTGACAAGAGTAAGGGGTCCTTGACTTAGGAAGATTTCCCTTTGATGGGAACTCCTTCCTATTTGAAGATATATCAGAGGCCCAGGGCACCTTATCAGCAACTCCAAAATCCAGAGCACTCCCCACAAGCAGTTTTTGTAACCAGCAGGTAACATAACCTGGCCTGAGCTGTTGCGAGATTACCATCTTTATTTATCTGAAACAGTGTGCAAAGTCACAATTTCAGCTGCAGAAATATTAATGTGCTTGGTAACAGGAGTTGCCATAGACCGTGAGGACTATGGTATTACAGTAGAATAGAGAATGTTTGTAGACGCTGTTTACAGACACTGCTATTACATTTCCCACTGCTGAAAGGTCTGAAGTTTGGCATGCCACTGCCCTCCACCCCCCAGGCTTTAGATGCAGTCCTAATATCTATAAATATATAGAAAGGTGAGTGTCTAACAGAGTGTCTAACAAAGAATAATCAGTTACGGAGTCAGCCCTGGGTGGAGCAGGCATCCAACCCTGCCAGATGCTGGGTATCTATGGAAGGTGACAGACGTGACTCCTGTCCTCTCAGACTACGAGATCTGATGGGAGAGACAGATGTTTAGACAAAGCGTCAACCACACCCGACACGCTGCACATACCAAGGATCTGAGTGCCCTGGCCAAACACTGGGGAGGCTCTACTGGGCAGATCCTCTCAAAGAGCTCTAAAGCACCTTCCCCAAAGGGCACATCTCTGCCCAGCATGTCCCCCCAGATTTGTATCTGGAACTTTCTCTCCATCCTCCACTGAATCTCAAAATTGAGGTATTGCACTGGGTTAACACTATTTTTGGATGAGAGGGAAAGCCTTAATGCTGCACAGAAGATTCGAAATGAGGCTCTCCCTTTCAAAGGACCCATTCTAGGACAAGTGTTTTCCTTCATTACCAACAATTTTACCTTTAATCATTTCAAAGTAATTTTCCCGTTCAAGACTTAGCTTTAATCAAAACGCATTTTCAGGTCACTTCATGGCCTCTTCATGATTCTCTCTGGGTAACGACGGAATCATGCATAATCATTCTCTTCCCCCTAAGATACCCCTGGTAAGTAGTTAGTTCAACATTTTATGCAAAAAATAGATACAAAACAGGCCTCTAGGGGTATCTTCAGCTAATTTTCATGAATTAATTTCCCAGGATTAATGTTTATGCACTAGTCTCTTTACCACATAATCAAATCACTGGCATTGAAGTGGCCTAACTCCTTATTTTGCAGCTTGATTAAGCAGGTGATGAAACACTTGAATGTAATTTGGATAGTTAGCAACTCACAGTATTCACAAGAATCCACAGTACATGGGTGACATTACAGACTGATGTCTCATTGTTTACTTGTGTTCACTCTAGTAGTTGATGCCCCACATGCTACATTTATATAGGAGATAAAACACTTCATATAGATACATGAGTGGAAAGGTGTGAAAATCTTTATTGTTGTTGACATTGCTTTAAACTATGTTTAGGCTACCGGGCAGGTGGCCACAGAGACCCAGAGCCACTGGTAGGAGGGGCTGCCAGATGACCAGGCATCTGACATTCACAACAGGACCTGCTGCTCTTCCCCTCCCTTATATACCTGATTTCAAAATGAAAGTGAAGAGGCTCACAGAGTCAGTTACTGGAAACAAGAGGAGATGAGTAAAAATGATAATGACGAAGCCCCAGACAGTTGCTATGAGCAGCACCATAGACAGCACTTAGCTCTCTGAGACCCAAGAGGAGAACATGCTGACATACACAGCTCCCTTGTGAAAGAAGAAACCTGTCATTCCTAAAAGGAAGCTGTTTACTTTAATTAAATCTCATCAAGATATTTCTGACATGAAGTCTAGCATGGGAAACTTTATGTATTACCAGGGACAGCATCCACAGCAGGTTTCCCCCACTAAGGCAGAAGCACAATTCAAGTTGCTGGCAACTCAGTGAACATTGTTCTGTGAGACTAAGGTAAACCAGTTTGATATCTAATATTCAACAGCTCTAACTTATCCCAATGATAAGAACTTAGATTACCCGGAGGTTTCGATAGATAAGATGCCCTTTAAATTAATTTCTCTAAATATCATTCTCTTGGCTATATTTACGATATAGTAGATCTGTTTCACCTTGTCTGTGGCTGGAAGGAATTCCTGCTGCAAAACCATTGCTACAGGACTCAAGTGAATGATAGGTCAGAATCAGTGACTCACTCTGCCTTTCTCCTCACCCTGAAATAACACCTCAAGGAGTCAGAGCCATAACTGTAGTTCTTAACTCCCACCTGCAGCTTATCAATATCAGAGAATTGTGTTGTTTAAGAAAAAAATTAGTGATAACAAAACATAATTGAAAGAGTAGTCCAACCCTCAGAAAAACTGGCTTCTCTGGAAGAAACTGATATTCCAGGTGCTTTAAGTTTTAAAGGTGCACCTGTGGAAGCAGGACGCAGTTCGTTAAAAATCATTACAGGTGTGGGTGAGGCACATGTGGCTCTACCAGTCTTCATGGTATGTGCATTTCTGTGCAGGTGTTTGTGAGACTCAACTCCTTCTTCTTCTGCCTACTCTCAAGCTGAATGCTCTACATGTTCCTTCTGTCCGCCCCCAGGAGCAGGCTCAGTGAATCAGAAGTCCCCATGTCAGACCATGACCGCGATGTGAAGAAGACACAGAAACAGAGATGTACTGGCCGAGGCATGAGGGACAGCACTTGGGATCCTTACCACCCTGCAGCTGTGGCCTGGCACGGGGTGTCCTGCAGTGTTCAGTGTCATATTCCCCAGCCTGGCTTCTGGGCCATCCATTCTGTAAGACATCCAGGATCTTTCCAATGACACCTTTTCACTTAAATTAGTGAGGAGGACAAAGAATATCAGAATGGGTCTGTGTTGTTTGAAACCAACATACCTGACAGGTATGCTGCTGTGAAAAGGCTGGTGAAAGACAGTGTTTCTAAGGAGATCAGAAAATGAATTGCAGTTCCACAAGTGAGAAAACCAAGGTTCAGAAACCCTACCCTCGGTTATCCAGATAGTCAGAGCAGGGACTCAGACTCAAGTATCGGCTCGTGGTTCAAAGCCCTTTTCACTCTATGAGTCGGCAAAATGGGGTGGAGAGCCTTGGAAATTATAATGTTTGGCAAGGGACCCTGCATTGATGCTTTTTAAGTCTGCTTTCACCCTGGGGAAAAGTGAGGCCTTTCATTTTCTACAGAATAAAAAAAAAAAAAACAGCAACATTGTACATTAAGGTTTGTACACAGCCATGCCACTCTTGCTGATTTGCAAGCAGCAAAGCAAGTTACAAGCCACTGGGCTGTAAGGAACACTTGCTGGCAGTGACAGGAAAGCCAGAGCTTACTGCAGCAGCATGGTTATGTCACTGTGCACAAATGACCCTGGAAAATAAAGATTCTAAAGTGCACTTCTTTTCCTCAACACAACAGACATGCAAAGGTTAACTGTGCAAAGCGTGGATCAAGGTGTTCTAAAGCTATGGAGATATAAGAGACAGATTGACTTAAGGGGGAGACAGTTGTCATAAGCATGACCCACAGGATGTGTTCAGGAGAACTGGAGAAGGGGGATTGCAGGAAATTAGAGGCCTCGGGTGAGGATCAGGATGGGGGACAGGTTCTAAGCTGACTGCAATCCAAGAAAAAGGACAAATGCAAAGGCAAGAGAGTGATGAGCAACAAGTCAGTACGATTTTGCAATGGTGTTGACAAGAGGTGAATGTGCAGATGAGACAAGGAAAATAAGACTATTTTGACAATGAACTCTTGAAGTTCCTAGCAAGAAATATATGGCCCTTCATAATTGTGTCTCTTCTTCATTTTTCAGAATTTCTCAACTGGTACCAAATCACTCACACCTCCCGGAAAAGGTCTTGCTCTCTCAGACCTCTGTACATTTTCACATCCTACCTCTTCTGTCTCCCAGAACGCTTCCCTCCGCACTTTCTGGTGTAACCCCCTTATCTTTCCAGGTGTAGTTTAAATGCCTCTTTCTCCTAGAAGGCCTCCATGCCCCAGTCAAGGTTTCACCAACCGCTGAGGACTCATAAATAATTATCATATTGTGTAGGGATGCTCTATTCACTTCTTTCCCTCTAGTAGGTGTGAGCTTCTTGAAGTGGTTGAAAAGTAGAAAAACGTTCCAAATATTTGTTGATTAAGTGAATAAGTCAAAGTAGAGATTTTATGGATATACAGTAGATAAATATTGGCAACTGGTTAGACATGCAAGCTAAGAATTATGTGTGGCAACGACTAGAAAGACAGTAACACTGTTAACAACAGAGGGGTCACAACACAGGGATTCTGGAAGTGACAGGCTCAGTTTGGAGTATTCGGTAAAAGAGTCCTATTCAACGCCCTGCAGGCAGCTGAAAGTTCACAGAGGACTATGAAGTAGAACTCAGAGATTCAGCAGTTCTCCATCTGTAGTCATGGGAATAAGAATGCTCACCTAAAGGAGGAGAAACTAAGATGCCAAGACAGAAACCTGGAGTGACAGCATGTTTAAGGTAATGCTAGAAGGTTCTCAACAAACTTACTTAAACAGTAAGACATCCACTGCTAGACCAGAGTTCATGCGATTAAGGTGCAAGCAGAGTGGTGCCGCTGAGCTGGTGAAAATCATGGCATTGAGATTAGACCCGACAGAATAGAACAGTCGTAGTTAGGGGAGGGACATAAATGATTATGTCGCCTTTAACACTGCAGCCCATTCTTTGAGTCTAGAGAACCTATGAGGGTGCCCCCAAAAAGTGTGTAGAAAAATAGAATATGAGTTTATTTTGGTGCAAATAGTTTTGGTATTCATGCATAACTTTTTCATAATATACCATTTTCCTTGGATTTTTGAAGAGCTCTCATACACTTTATTTAAAAAACTTTTGTACCAAAGTAAACCAGCCTTTTAGTTCCATGTTTCACAAATTTTTTGAAGTATCTGCCACACAAAAAGCCAAACAAAATCTCTTAAAATTCTGAAAATTATGTTCATGTAGTATGCTTAATATTTGTACTATGCATATAACTAACATAAACTAAATATATAATGTACAACAAACTGGCAAATTAAAATATCCCTTCCAATGGAAATAGGCATTTTGTTAATTTACGGACTTTGCTAGGAGATAAACTGTATTTGTGAAACAAAAAGGCTACTAGAATGGCTAATAAGTACCCTTTGTGAGGAGTAACTGTAAACTTTGTTAGTTTAAATGCCATGATCTATCACCTTTTTCCAGTTAACTAACCAGTGAACTAAAGCAAAAGGAAAGAAAATTAAGCTGTTGTATAGATTTTTGCCGCTTTTATTTGTAAAGAGTCTAGTCGCCTGCTTTGAGAACTATTCTTGCTCACAAAGCTTAGTTAGAATGATCAACAAAGTTATGCTATTGTGATCATGTTAAAAGCATATTGGTCCAATGTCAGTCCTAATATTAAGGTCCTGAATATACAGACCTCATTGTGTACTGGAGAGAATTAAATAATAGAGTCATTTCAGCTTGTATACTTTCTATTGCCTGCCCAATTTTGTTTTTTTTAGATTTTTAGTTCCCACAAATAATAGTTATCTGGCTTTTTGTAGTTTGATTACAATAGTTATTCAGAGAAATCTGTTGAGGGTTATTCAACATTCAATCAATAAACATGCTGGCACAAAGCCAGGGGCTGGATGCTCTAAGTGATAGGCTCTAATCTCAATGTTCTGAAACTGCTGAGAGTAAATAGCATTTATTCTTTTGGTTCTGAATGTGCACAGTTATCACCCAAAAGTTAATAATGACAGATTATTGGAAGCTGAAGTTTATAAACCGATGGGTAGGATCTATATTAAAAATGGCAAAGTAGCAATAGATAAAATACTGATTGCCATGGAATTCCTCATGGATAACTATGCAGCATCTGTGTGTAATTTATTTGCAGAAAGTTTTCACATCTCAAAGTGATACTTCTTTAAGTAGACTGAATAATTTTAAATCAAATGTCTTTTCTCTGCATTAATGACATACATATGCCAGGGGAAAAAATGGTTGATCTCTTTAATAGCAGTCTAAGGAAACCATAGCAGAGGCAAGTTAATTTTTTCAGTGCAAAATCATAAATGATACTGAGATTATCCACTGCTAAGGATTAGACATGACTACTCCACTGATTCAGATAATTTAGTTGTGGCTGTAATTTGAAAATTTTCTTATGTAGCAATTCATTTGTATGATATATTCAGATTGAGCCTGGTAGTGTAAAGGACTGAGATTGTTACAACTCCTGATGCTTTGTAAACCTGAGGATAACATTAAACTGTCAGGGCTCCGCTTTAACGGTGAGGTGTCTTCAGCCATTGGATCCACTGCTAGGGAAAATGCTCACTGACCGTGGACAGAAAGAGGGGTTTGGACAGGTGGAGAAGGTTTTACCATGTTTGGTGCTCCTGTCCTTGTGCGTCTTCTGTGCCATCTTCCCAGGAGGAAGAGACAGTCACCAACCAGCTTCCCTGGCAGAGTGGGATAGAATAAGGCACGCCTGGAGCACCAGGGCTAGAATCTGCCTCGCCTTTGGGTGAAGTCTTTTCATGAAACTTTCTGGTTATATTTAGCCCACTGTTTCTAGCACTAACTGGAATCTGAAATGCTGCTTCCAAATAGTTTCTTTTCCCTTCAAGAGATTTATATTTTTTTCAGTTTTTTTTTTTTTTTTTTGTATCTTCCAAAGCCTGAAGACAACTTTTTCATTACTTTAAATAAGCTTTTGGGGCTGGCTCTGTGGCACAGCAGGTTACAGTCTCAGCCTGCAGCACGAGCATCCCATATAGGTGCCGGTTCGAGTCCCAGCTGCTTCACTTCTGATCCAGCTCCTGATAATGCACCTGGGGAAGCAGCAGAGGATGGCCCAAGGGCTTGAGCCCCTGCACCTACATGGGAGCCCCAGAAAAAGCTCCTGGCTTCAGCCTGGCCCAGCCTCGGCAGTTGCAGCTACTGGGGGAGTGAATCAGTGGATGGAAGACCTCTCTCACTGTCTCTATCTTCTCTATAACTCTGCCTTTCAAATAAATAAATCTTAAAACAACAAAAAAGAAGCTTTTAACTTAGAGGTTGGGGAGGAGTTGTTAGTCAACCCTGACTAATCCATCAAAGAAAGAACGTTTTATCCCCTCATCAGAAGTCCTAGGGACTCAGCACCAACAGCGCAGCACCCGTGTTCCTGGAATGCTGTGATGTACATAGAGATAGTGCAGGGAAGAGGGTGGAGTATCAGTTGTAGGAAATTAACAGCTGCATCATCCGTGATAAGCCATTTCACTTCCTTCAGCTTCACTTTTCTCATTGTCCAAAGAAAGCAGCAATATTGACACCCCCAGCTCTGCAAGGTTACCACAAGAGGAAGTGGTGTAGTTTGCATAGCACCAGCACAGTGTCCCGCCACACACTAAGTGCCAGGACAGCCCCATGGTAAGGCTCGTGTAAGCAAAGCCCGAGGTTCTCTGCAGTAGCAACAAAAAATAAGAAAATAAGGTTTTGAAAATGGCCGTGTTCTTTCCTGTCCTATTGTTTACTATTAACAATGTTTGACTAGGAGTTATGCCTCTGTGAAAAAAAAAAAATCATATTTGATTAGCCTGTGACACTAGTTTATAATCATAATATATATAAGAATGACTACAAGAAATCTTGTCCCAATAAATTTCCTTCTTAGAGAAACTACAATAGCAATAAAACATGGTTGCTGTTATATTTCACTTTTTTATACATAGCTGAACTTCGAAGGAGCTTTTCTATGTACTGAGATGAGCTCAATAAAAACAAAATCCTCTGGATTAAGGCAATATCCCTGAGAGACCTCTGCCTCTTGTAAAGGCATTTGCAGTAATGAAGAAAAGAATAAAGGACACCATTGTTGCTTTACATCATATCTATGACAGATCACAACGAATTGGCTTTCAGTTCAATGAGCAACATTTTCTGGATTTCCCCCCAGCTCTCTAATACCAGTTAAAAGGTCCACTTGAAGTATGAATTTTCTTAGCAGAATAGCACTGGTTATAAATGGTGCCAGTTCCTGACCATTGACTCATGCCTCAACCCCTGCTGGCTGCCACTTTCACTATTCAACAGGAGTGTGCCCTTAAAAATCGCCCCACTTCGGTGACCTGACTTCAGTATCCATCTTGCTCTGCAATATTCAGTCCTAATTATCACTCCCAGCCAGGAAGTCCGCCCTGGGACCACTCTACTTCTCTGACCAGCCCTCGGCACACTGTTAACTTTGGCTGACTTATCGTCCTCGTCTCCTGAACGTGGCTATGCTCCGGGGTTATGCCTGCGGTATTCTCCTAATTTCTTTATATGCTTTCTCTTTGTGAACATATCCACCACCAAAGCTGCAACTTCTACCACTCTTTCAGCAACATTCAAATCCATGTTTCCAGCTCTAGGCTTTCTCCTGATGGCCAGACCTGATTCTCAAGGCCCAGAAGGGTGTCTCGTCCCCAAAAGGGTGTCCTCCTCATCACGCAAGGATAACACCAGCTCATCTTCAGTTCCTTCCAGCTAGCAGCTTCGCCTGGCTCCTCAGTTTGGGCTCTCCCTACTGCCCAGCCTTCACCGTAGACCTCAAGTCGGGATTAGACTTTCGTCTTCACCCCCCGTCATTGTATCTAATTGGTTTACCAGCTTGTTCTTTGTTTGAATCCTTCTACTCCTCTTCATTTTTGTGCATTCATCAAGGAGAGGTTCTGGTTTCTCCTACTCTGAAAGAACACAGTAACCTCTATAACCAAAGCCCTCGGTTCTGATCCTGTTTTGCTCCAGCTGCTATGCTTAGCAGTACTAGATTAATTTTCTAAAGACTGGCTTCAGTCTGCTTGTTCCCACAATTGGCACACTTTAGTAATTCTTCATCCACAAACAGAATAAGGGCACACAGCTTAGCATTTAAGAACCATGACAATACACTTGCTTACCTACCTTTTCATTCTTCCCTCTTGCTATACCTCTACTATGAACCCTACACATGTGCAATTCAAGTTCTCTGGAGTGACTTCAGTGCCCACCAATATGAATACTAATGTCCTAAACGATAGCCATACTAAAATGGTCACAGTTCCTCTCTCTTCATGCTTTTACTCCTGCTACTCTTCTAAGTAGTCTTTATCATAACCTACACATCTTCATTCTACCCATCCCACAACATCCAGCAGCATACAGCTTTTAAAAAATGTCTCTTACACTCTCAAATATTTATATCTTTCTCAGTACCTTCTTGGGCATATATATATATACACACCTACCTTTCCTCAATGACTAAGATGTTCTCAAAGGCAGAAACCACATCTGCTTCATCTTTTTATTCTTTAAAATATTGAATTTAACATTTTATTCATTATAAAAATTCAACAAATAATTTCTTCATAAGCAAAAATAAAAAATGTTATTCCCTGAGACAAGACAAGACTGGTTTATGAAGGAATCACTAAATGCGTATGGCTCAAAACATAGATCTAGATATTAATTATAGCATAAAGTATATTTCATAGCACAAAATACTTTTAGTATTTTATAGTGTATATTTATAGTGATCATATAAATACATTTTTTAAAGAATATACTTCTGGGGCCGGTGCTATGGTGCGGTGGGTAAAACCGCTGCCTGCAGTGCCAGCATCCCGTATGGACACCGGTTCGAATCCCAAATGCATCCACTGCCTCATCCCAATCCAGCTCTCTGCTAATGAGCTCGGGAAAGCAGCAGAAGATGGCCCAAATCTTTGGGCCCCTGCACCCAGCGAGACCTGGAAGAAGCTCCAGGCTCCTGGCTCAGATCGGCCCATCTCTAGCCATTGCAGCCATTTGGAGAATGAACCAGTGGATGGAAGACCTTTCTCTCTCTCTCTCTCTCTCTCTCTCTCTCTCTCTCTTTCTCTTTCTCTCTCCCTCTGCCTCTCTGTAACTCTGCCTTTCAAATAAATAAAAAAAAAATCTTTAAAAAAATACATTTTAAAACTTTGGTATTTGTTGATGAGACAGTCAAAGCATATATGAGACAATTTCACAAAGTTCATGGAAAATGCATATCACAATGTATGCATGCATTTCAATTTTTAGCACCAAAATAACTTATTTTGATGCAAGATGATGACTAAGATTGTCTGGCGACGAACTTCCCACCGAAAAACCAATTTGAACAGCTATCCGTGGACCAAGTCAGTTTCACAAGGAGACAGGAGTCCACAGTGCATAGTTTCAGTATAGTAAGAAAACATTCATTGAAGAAAGCAGGAAGGAAAGAAGGGCATACATAACTCCCTCCCAGCTACAAGCAGCACAGAATCCCCTCTCTCTTGGCAAAGGGAGGCAGAATTAAAAGCACTCAGGATTGAACCCCAGTGCCAGAACCACCACAACAAAGCTCAGTAGGAAAGGGCACTATGATTTCTATACTTAGGTCATACCTGTAGACTTGTTTTGTCTGCACACTTTGTAGCCAGACAACTGGGGGATATTCTCCACCATTCATTCCGCACCCCTCCCCTCCAATCTCCTGAAGACTGTGGAGCAATACTCCACCCAATAGGGATTAGGCCAGGAAAGGAGCTTAGGACTTTGTCTTGGAGCTCCGAGTTGGGCACATCACTGTGAGATCTGCCACCTTAAAAACATCAAAAGTTGGGCCGGCACCGCGGCTCACTAGGCTAATCCTCCGCCTATGGCGCCGGCACCCTGGGTTCTAGTCCCAGTTGGGGCGCTGGATTCTGTCCCGGTTGCTCCTCTTCCAGTCTGGCTCTCTGCTGTGGCCCAGGAAGGCAGTGGAGGATGGCCCAAGTGCTTGGACCCTACACCTGCATGGGAGACCAGGAGAAGCACCTGGCTCCTGGCTTCGGATCAGCGCGGTTCCCCGGCCGCAGCACACCGGCCATAGCGGCCATTTGGGAGGTGAACCAACGGAAAGGAAGACCTTTCTCTCTGTCTCTCTCTCTCACTGTCTAACTCTGCCTGTCAAATATATATATATATATATATATATATATATATATATATCTCAAAGGCTAGTGCACATGGATGGGGCCCTTAGATATGCCCAGGATCAGGTAGTAATCTGTACTCTAGTGGGATGCACTCATTCAGTACATATCACCACCAGCCTCAAGTGAACCTGGCATGTACCCTTGGGGCTTTTGACTGTGAGGCCCAGGATGAGCCAGCTCAGTGCCCATACAGGAGACCACTGGATGCATTTATCACCACCCTCCAAATTCAGGCAGACAAAAAGCCACCACAAGACTGCATCCTGGGACTCAGTAGCAGGCTGGTAAAGTTCAGTGTTGGGTAGATCATAATGGTCATTGTCCTAAGCCAATGCCTGTTGGGGGAGTCTCTAGACTTTCCCTAGTATCAGTTAGAGATGTGCACCTTGATGGTATGGACTTACTTTGGTAAATATCACTACCAACCTCCCATAGGCCTAGTGACCTGCCTCTGATTGCACCAGGTCTGCTGACTGTGAAATGCATGTGTGACCTATTTAGTGCCTGCCTGGGCCATTATGTGCCGCCTATATCCATGGGCAGAGAGCAGTGAACTAGAGGACTGTTTGGGCAACTCACCACCATGCTGGTGAAACCCGGGATTTAGTAGGTCCTAATGGTCCCCTGTCCTCAAGCCAGTGTCTGCAAATGGAATCTCTGGACCTGTTCTGGTGCCAAGTGGAGTTTCATAATTCCAGCCACCATCACCAGTGACTGACAGGAGTGGCCTCAGGGTGTGAATACAGACAGATCAGAGAAGGGTGGGGTTTGGTTCTACTGTTTCTTTGACATAGGTCTCAGTGGGATATAGGTACTGCATATGAACTATTAATTGTGGTGTCGGTGGCCACAGGAATAGGCAACTAGACCTACCCCCTGAGAAAGAAGCTCACAGAGATTTTTGTCCCCATTTAAATACACTTCCCCAGTGTAGCATATTTTAGAAAAGAAGCAGTGAAAACACCAACAGCAGACTTGTGGCAAATTTAGAGTTCTGTCTAGTGTTGGAATATTACAAATGTCCACAGGCTTAGAGAAAATAAATGGGCTCCTTAGAACAACCAAAGTTATTAGAACAACCAAAGATGAGGCTAGATTATTTTTATTTTTATTTTTTTTGACAGGCAGAGTGGACAGTGAGAGAGAGAGACAGAGAGAAAGGTCTTCCTTTGCCGTTGCTTCACCCTCCAATGGCTGCCGTGGCTGGCGCGCTGCGGCCGGCGCACCGCGCTGATCCGATGGTACTTCTCCTGGTCTCCCACGGGGTGCAGGACCGAAGCACTTGGGCCATCCTCCACAGCACTCCCTGGCCACAGCAGAGAGCTGGCCTGGAAGAAGGGCAACCGGGACAGAATCCGGCGCCCCGACCGGGACTAGAACCTGGTGTGCCGGTGCCGCAAGGCGGAGGATTAGCCTAGTGAGCCGCAGCACCGGCCAGGGGCTAGATTACTTTAACTAATCCTCCAGTGCTCAGATGATGCCATATACCAACAACCACCAAGAACTTAACAAGGAACCATGACTCACCTAATGAGCAAAGTAAGCTATCAGAAATCAACAATCTAGTTACTGAAATTTTCAAATACTTAGATGATAACCTAGAAATAACTGCTTTAAGGAAACTCAATAAGCTTCCAGAGAACACAGAGACATGTTTCAATGCTCTAACAAAGAGACATGACAGATAGATAGAAATAAAATTGAAACAGAAATCCTTTAACTGAAAAAGTACTCTAAGTGAAATTAAGAATGCAATGGAAGACAACAACAGCTGAATACATCAAACATAAGAATCAGAGAGCCCATCCACATTTTATTTAAAAATATAGAGTTGGAGGAGAAAAAAAAGAAGAATGAAACCTCATGCAAATGTTGAGACATTAAAAGAGCAAATGTTTGAGCTACTGGGATGCCAATGGGGTAGAAAGCCTATTCAAAGAGATAAAATCAGAAAAATCCATAAACCTAGAGAAAGATACAAGTATCCAAGTACAGGAAAGTCAATGGAAATCAGTCAGAATTATCTCAACCAAGTCTACTTCAAGGTATATTATAATTAGGCTCTTCAAGTTTAAAGACAAAAATAGTATTCTCAAAGCTGCAAGTGAAAAAAGAAGCAAATTATATAATAAATAACATAAAGGTGTCCTGTCCCAAGTTGCCTGATTGACAAGTCTGTACAGAAATCCAAGGCCAAGAGAGAATGAGATGAGGCTCTTCACAATAATGAAGGATTGGGGGCTGGCGCCGTGGCTCACTTGGCTAATCCTCCGCCTGCGTCGCCGGCATCCCTTATCGGCGCTGGCTTCTAGTCCCGGTTGCTCCTCTTCCAGTCCAGCTCTCTGCTGTGGTCTGGAAGGGCAGTGGAGGATGGCCCAAGTGCTTGGGTGCCTGCACCCACGTGGGAGACCAGGAGCACGTAAGAGCACCTGGCTCCTAGCTTCGGATCAGCGTAGATCTGGCTGTAGCAGCCATTTTGGGGGTGAACCAGCAGAAGGAAGACCTTTCTCTCTGTCTCTGTCTCTCACTGTCTATCTCTATCTGTCAAACACACACACACACACAATAATGAAGGGAAGAAATTTCCAAACATATTCAGATACAAGGGAGAGATAAGGGCATTCACAAAGTAAAACTAGAATATATTATCTACCAGACCTAACAAAAAAAAATACTAAAATGAGTTCTTGAACTGAAATACCCTAATGAGTAAGACGAAAATATCAAAAAAGCAAAATCTCATTGGTAAGAGCAACTATACAAATTCAAAATGCTCTAATATGTAAACATGGTGTGTAAACCATTCACATCTTTAGTATGAAGAATTTTAGCAAATAAATTTTAAAAATAATGGCCAGTAAAATGTTAATAGAAAGGCAATATAAAAGGCAAAATGGGACATCAAAAATTCAAAACGTAGGGAAGAATGGAATACAAGGCTAGATATAGAGTTCTTTATTAGTATTTATCTCCTTCTGTTTTTGTGTTTCCTTTCCTATCTTTATACAAATGTTATGTTGCTGTCACTTCAAAATAGCTTTTTAAAGCCAAATAAAACTTTTTGTAAGCTTTATGGTAACACAAAGCAAAAATCTGTAACAGACTTACCAAAAGCAATGAGTCAAAACACACTAATAGAGAAAATCAACTAATTACAAGGGAAGATTGTAAATATAAAAATGTCAGTCATATGGCCTTTATTAACAATATTACCTTAGATGTAAATGGATTAAATCCTCCAACTGAAAGACACAGGGCAACCAAATGGATTTAAAACAAACAAACAAAACAAAACAAAACCCAATGATACCTTGCTTACAAAAAACTCATATCACGTCTAAGGATATGCATAGATTAAAAGTAAAAAGAGGGAATATTCCATGCAGGGGTGGGCATTTGGCACAGTGAGACTAACATCAGTTTGGGATACTTGCATAAGCTACTGGAGTTCCTGGGTTCATATCTTAATTCTTTTTTTTTTCTTTTTTTAAGATTGTGTTTATTTATTTGAGAAATAAGAGTTATAGACAGAGAGTGGGAGAAACAGAGAGAAAGGACTTCCATCTGCTGGCTCACTCCCCAAATGGCTGCAACAGCCGGAGCTGGGCTAATCTGATGCCAGGAGCCAGGAGCCAGAAGCCTCCTCCAAGTCTCCCACGTGGTTGTAGTGGTAAAAGCACTTGGGCCATTTTCCACTGTTTTCACAGGCCATAAGCAGAAAGCTGGATTGGAAGAGGAGCAGCCAGGACAAAATCTGCCACCCAAATGGGATGCAGGCACCACAGTGGTAGGCTTAGCCTGCAATGCTGCAGGTTTGGCCCTGATTCTGTTCCTGATTCCAGCTTCCTGCTAATGTATACCCTTTGAGGAGTCAAGTGTTGGCCCAAGTACTTGTGCCCCTACTACTCATGTGGGTTCCAGGCTCATGGCTTTGACCCTGGCCCAACTTTGGCTGTTGTGGGCATTTGGATTCTCTCCCCACCTCCCACTCTCTCTACCTCTTCTTTTTTTTTTTTTTTTTTTTTTTTTTTTTTTTTGACAGGCAGAGTGGATAGTGAGAGAGAGAGAGAGACAGAGAGAAAGGTCTTCCTTTACCGTTGGTTCACCTTCCAATGGCTGCACAGCTGATGCGCTGTGGCTGGCGCACCGTGCTGATCCGAAGCTAGGAGCCAGGTGCTTCTCCTGGTCTCCCATGCGGGTGCAGGGCCCAAGCACTTGGGTCATCCTCCACTGCACTCCCAGGCCATAGCAGAGAGCTGGCCTGGAAGAGGGGCAACCAAGACAGAATCCGGCACCCCGACCGGGACTAGAACCCCGTGTGCCAGCACCACTAGGTGGAGGATTAGCCTATTTAACCACGGCGCCGGCCTCTCTCTACCTCTTCTAACCCTGTCTCTTTCAAAAGAATAAAAATTAATTTCAAAAAAGGCAAGTTTTCAAACATCATCTACAATATTATAGTTAGCAAAAAAACACAAGATATTCCATGTAAATGGAACCCAAAGGAAAGCAGTAGTGCCCAAACTTCTATCAGACAAACTAAATCTGTAATATTAAGATGAGAAACAACAAAGGCCATAATATGATAAATGGTTTAAACCAGCAAGAGGAAGTAACAACATAAATATATATGCACAAAATAACAGAGTACCCAAATATATAAAGCAAATACTAATAAACCTAAAGGGAGAGCAAGAGCATACAACGGAAATAGAATACTTTAAGTTCCAGTTTCAGAAATAGTCGGATCATCCAGACAGAAAATTAAGAAACAGTATAATTAAACTGCATAGTAGAATAATGGGATATAACATCTACAACATGTTCCATCCAATACAAAGATTATACATTCTTCTCAATAGAACATGAAACATTCTCCAGGACAGATCATATATTAGGTCATCACAAAACAAGCCTTAACAAATTTGAATAAATAGAAATGATATTTAAACATCTTACTCCTGAAAGGCCAATAGGTAAAGGAAGAAATTAAGAAAATTTTTAAATTTCTTAAGTGAAAATTCAATCAAAGAATAACAAAATTATTTGGAATATAGCAAAAGCAGTACTAAGAATCATATTAACATCAATATGTCTACATCAAAAAGAAAAGGAAAAAACACAACTTATCATCGCATTACAGGGAACTAGAAAAAGAAAAAGAAATCAGAGCTAGAATTAGTAGAAGGAAAGAAACACTCAAAAAAAATAAAACTGCAAATAAAGGAAAAATACTAAAACAAAAAATCAGTGGAGCAAAGAGTTGGTTCTGTGCAAAGATAAATAAAATAGAGAAACTCAGCCTGTCTAAGAAAATAACAGAAGATTCAAATATATAATATCAGAGGTGGAAAGGATGACACTGTCTTACCCTGAAGAAACCCAAAGGATTGTTAGAGATTATTATAAATGATTATATGGTAAAAAATTGATAACCTAGAAGAAATGGATAAATTCCATGAAATATGTATTTTACCAAGCTTGCATTACAAAGAAACAGAAGAGCTGAAAAGACCAACAAGTAATAAGATTAAAACAGGAATTAAAAATCTCGCATCGAAGAAAAGCCCAGAATCACATGGCTTCACTGCTGAATTCTACCAAAAAAAAAGAAAAATTAACACCAATATTTCCAAAATTATTTCCAAAAAATAGATGAAGAGGGAATTCTTTCAAACTCATTCAAAAAAGTCAGCACTACCTTGATATTGAAATAGGACAAGGGGAAAATGAAAAAGAAAGTTACAGGCCAATATCCTTGATGTTCATAGGTGTAAAACTTCTCAACAAAACACTAGCCAATCAAATCTAACACTACAATTAAAAGATTCTTTACCATAATTAAGTGGGATTCATCACAGGCATGCAAGAATGGTCCTGCATATGCAAATCATAACTCCTGATATAGTCATTATAGAATGAAGGAAAGAAATCAGACAATCATTTCAGTAGATGCAGGAAAAGGCATTTGAGGGGCTGGAGTTATGATGTCATAGGTTAAGCTACCACCCACATGTTGGCATGTCATATTGGAGCACTAGTTTGAGTCCCAATTGCTCCACTTCTGATCCAGCACCTTGGTAATGCACCTGGGAGAGCAACGGATTATGGCCCAAGTACTTGAGTCTTTGTATCCACATGGAAGACCTGGATGGAGTTTCTGGTTCCTACCTTCAGCCTGGCCCTGCCCCAGATGTTGCTGCCATTTGGGTGCTGAACCAATGGATGAAAGCTCTCTGTCTCTCCCTCTCTTACTCTGTCTTTTGTAAGTTTTTAAAAAAATGTTTGATGAAATCCAGCATTCACATTTCGGCACATGCTCACTTGGACTTACTCCTAATGGTAGAGTTAGAAATGTGCCAGGGGATTTCAATTCAATCCCATCAAGGTGGCATGTACAAATGCCATATCACTAGTCAAAGTGATCAGTTTCAGTTCATAATTGATCATATGATAAGATTAAGTGTCAAAGGGATCACATAAACAAGACTAGTGTCTGCTAATACTAACTGATAGAATTAAAAAGGAGAGAACAATCCAACATGGGAATCAGCAGACTCATAGAATGGCAGATGTCCTAAACAGCACTCTGGCCTCAGAATCAGCCCTTAAGGCATTCAGATCTGGCTAAAGAGCCCATAAGAGTATTTTAGGCATGGAAAGCCAAGACAGTCTGGAAAAAAAAAATTACTAAAATGAAAGATCTCTGTGAGTGAGATCCCAGTAGAAAGAACGGGCCATCGAAGAAGGAGGTACTTTTCTCTGAAGGGAGGAAAGAACTTCCACTTTGACTGATGGCCTTGTCTAAATAAGATCAGAGTTGGTGAACTCAAGAGGCTTCCATAGCCTTGGCAGCTCATGACAAGAGCCTCGAGTGATTACTGACGTCATAATCAAGAGTGTCAATTATTAAATCAACAACAGGAGTCACTGTGCACTTACTTACTCCCCATGTAGGATCTCTGTCCTTAACGTGTTATACAATGTGAATTAAGGGTATAACTAGTACTCAAACAGTACTTTGTACTTTGTGTTTCTATGTGGGTGCAAACTGTTGAAATCTTTACTTGGTATATACTAAATTGATCTTCTGTATATAAAGATAATTGAAAATGAATCTTGATGAAGAATGGGATGGGAGAGGGAGTGGGAAATGAGATGGTTGCGGGTGGTAGGAGGTTATGGGGGGAAAAAGCCGCTATAATCCAAAAGCTTTACTTTGGAAATTTATATTTATTAAATAAAAGCTAAAAAAATCCAATATTCAGTCATGATAAATGTTGAACAAACTAGGTATAGAAGGAACATAGGACAACATAATAAATGTCATGTACAATATAATAAACCAACAGCTAACATCATACTGAATGGGGAAAAATTAAAAGTTTTCTAAGATCTGGAACAAGACAAGGATGTCTATTTTCACCACTTTCTTTCAATATAGTCCAGGAAGTCCTACCAAGAACAATTAAGCAAGTGAAGGAATTAAAGGGCATCCAAATTGAAAAGGGGGAAACCAATTTTTTTTGTACATGACATATTTTATATACAGGAAACACCAATGACTCTGCCAAAAAGCTATTATAACTATTAAACAAATTCAGCAAAGTTGCAGGATACAAAAATCAACATGCAAAAATCAGTACTGTTTTATACAGCACCAACCAACTATCTGAAAAAAAAATCAGGAAAATAATCCTATTTCCAATAGCTACAAAAAATATCTACAAATAAATTTAAGCAACAAGATGAAAGATAGAAATCTTAGATGAAAGATATTGAAGAAGGCAAAAAGAAATGGAAATACATTTCATATTATGGTTTAGGAGAATCAGTGTCATTAAAGAGTTCCTACTGGGACCAGCACTGTGGCTCAGTGGGCTAAGCTTCTGCCTCTAGCACTGGAATCCCATATGGGCACTAGTTCGAGTCCTGGCTGCTCCTCTTCCAATCCAGCTGTCTGCTATGGCCTGGGAAAGTAGTAGAAGATGGCTCAAGTGCTTGCTTCCTGCACCCACGTGGGAGACCCGGAAGAAGTTCCTGGCTCCTGTCTTCGAATCAACCCAGCTCTGGCCATTGCAGACATTCAGAGAGTGAACCAGCAGATGGAAGACTCTCTTTCTCTCTCTCCCCTCTCTCTAACTCTGCCTTTCAAATAAATAAATCTTTTTAAAAAATATTTTTTACTATTTACTAAGATATTTTACTATTTACTAAGATATTTTACTATCCAAAGTGATTTACAGATTTAATGTAATACATATCAAAATACCAACGAGATTTTTCACAGAATTATAAAAAAGCCTACTAAAATTTCTGTGTAATGAAATCAGACTCCAAAGCGAAAGCAATTTTGGCCAAAAAGGCAAAAGAAGAGGTATTATACTATTTACTTTTTTTTGGAGACTTATTTATTTGAAAGAGTGACACAGAGAGGGAAGACTGAGCTCTTCCATCCACTGATTCACTCTTCAAACAGCTGTAACAGCCAGGTCTAGGGCAGGCCTAAGCCAAGACCTAGCAGCTCTATCCTGGTCTCCCATTTGGCAAGAGCCCGCGTAATGGGGGCCATATTCTGCTGCCTTCCCAGGTGCATTAGCAGGAAGCTGGATTAGAAGCAAAATAGATGATTCTGGAATCTGTACTTTAATATGGGATGCAGGCATCATAGTGACTGCTTAACCTGCTATACCACAATGCCAGCCCTACTACCTGACTTTTATTACAAAGCCACACTAATTACAGTAGCAAGGTATAGAATAAAAACACATAGATCAATGGAACTGAATAGACATCTAAGAAGCAAAACCACACACATCTGCAGCAACTTATCTTTTTTTTTTTTTATTTGACAGGTAGAGTTATAGACAGAGAGACAAAGAGAAAGGTCTTCCTTCCATTGGTTCACTCCCCAAATGCTAAGCACCGCTAAGCACCGCTAAGGCCGGTGCTGTGCCAATCTGAAGCCAGGAGCCAGGTGCTTCTTCCTGGTCTCCCATGTGGGTGCAGGGACCCAAGCACCTGGGCCATCCTCCACTGCCTTCCTGGGCCACAGCAGAGAGCTGGACTGGAAGAGGAGCAACCGGGACTAGAACTGGCGCCGATATACGGTGCCGGCGCTGCAGGTGGAGGATTAACCAAGTGAGCCACAGTGCTGGCCCTGCCGACTTATCTTTGACACAGTACTAAGAGCACTGGAAAAAGGACAACCTTCAATAAATAGTTTTGGCAAAATTAGATATCCATATCTAGAAGAATAAATCTAGATCCCAATCTCTCACTACACACAAAGGGAATAAAAAAATGTATTAAAGATCTAAATGGGGGCCAGTGTTTTGGGATAGTAGGCTAAGCCTCTACCTGCAGCACCAGTATCCCACATGGGTTCGTGTCCTGGCTGCTCCTCTTCTGATCCAGCTCTCTGCTTATGGCCTGTGAAAGCAGTGGAAGATGGCCCAAGTGCGTGGACCACTTCACCTGTGTAGGAAACCAGGAAGAAGTACCTGGCTCCTGGCTTCAGAATGGCTCAGCTCTGGCGGTTGCAGTCATTCAGGGAATGAATCAGCAGATGGAAGACCTTTCCCTCTGGCTCTCCCTCTCTCTGTAGGTAACTCTGCTTCTCAAATAAAATCTTAAAAAAAAAAAAAAAAAAAAAAAAAAAAAAAAAAAAAACCTAAATGTAAAACCTGAGACTTAAGGAAAGCATTGGAGAAATGCTTCAGGACATTGGAATGGACCACAATTGTTGAATCAAACACCAAAATCACACAAAACAAAAGAAAAAAATGACAATGGGATTTATCAAGTCAAAAATCATCTGTACCACAAAGGAAAAACTCAAGACAATGAGGAGACAACCTGTAGAATGGTACAAAATGTTTGCAAACTATATATCTGATGGGGGTTAATGACCAGAACTCAAACAACTCAATATCAAAAAACCCCTAAAGATTAAATTTAAAGATGGGTAGTAGATCTAAATGACTTTCTCAAAAGAAGACATACAAATGGCCAACAGGTACATGAAAATATGCTCTACATCACTAATCATCAGGGATGTGCAAATCGAAAGTACAATGAGATATACCACCTCCCTCCAGTTAGATTAGCTCTTGCTTTTTTAAAATATTCATTAATTTATTTACTTGAAAGAGTTACAGAGAGGCAGAGGCAGAGAGAGGTCTTCCATCCACTGGATCACTCCCCACGTGACCACAATGGCCGGAACTGGGCCAATCCAAAGCCAGGAGCCAGGAGCTTCTTCTGGGTCTCCCATGAAGTACAGGGGGCCAAGAACTTGGGCCATCTTCTACTGCTTTCCCAGGTCATAGCAGAGAGATGGATCGGAAGTGGAGTATCCGGGTCTTTAATCATCACCCATATGGGATGCCAGCACTTCAGGCAGCGGTTTTACCCTCTATGCCACAGCGCTGGTCTCATAGATTGGCTTTTATCAGTAGACAAAAGATAACAAATGCTGGTAAGGATGTAGAGAAAAGACAACCCTTTCGCACTGTGGGAATGTAAATTAATATCATTGTCGAAAATAGTATGGAGTTTCCTCAAAAAACTAAAACTAAAATTACCATATGACCCAACAATTGCACTACTGGGTATATTCAAGGGAAATGACATCAATCTGTTGAAGTAACATCTGTACTCTAATGATTTTTGCAGCACTATTCAAAATAAGGAAGAAGAGGTTCAGTCCAGCCTTTGGATCCATTCCCATCTGTACTTGCAACTGTTCGTCAGACACCCCCAACAGCCAAAATGTGAAGATGATCTTACAGCAAGTATGCTTTTCAGAATTCCAGGACACTGTAGGAAATACACATTGAGTCCTTGACTTCCCAGCCATGTGGTGTAGGTCTTGCAAAATGGTCAAGCCTCTCTTTCATTCTCTCTCTGAAAAGCATTCCAATGTATTCTTTCTTGAAGTAGATGTGGATGACTGTCAGGATACTGCTACAGAATATGAAGTGAAGTGCATGCCAATCTTCCAGTTTTTTAAAAAGGGGCAAAAGGCATGTGACTTTTCTAGAGCTAATAAGGGGCCAGCACTGTGGCAGAGAGGGTAAAGTTGCTGCCTGTGAAGCCAGCAACCCATGTGGGCAGTGGTTCCTGTTCTACCTGTTCCACCACCAATACAGCTCCCTACTAATGGCCTGGGTAAAGTAGTAGAACATGCCTTGAGTACTTGGGCCCTGCCACCCACGTGGGAGAATCCAGATGACACTCCTGGCTCCTGGCTTGGCCTGGCTCAATGCTGGTCATTGTGGTCACTTAGGGGATGAACCAGTGGATAGAAGAGTCTCTCTATATATATCACTTATTTCCAAATAAGTAAATAAATTTTTTGAAGGAAAAGCTTGAAGTCACCATTATTAAGTTACTCTAATCACATTTTCTGAAAACATAACCAGTGTTCAGCTGTTTAGCACTTCTAATTTATTTACAAAAAGTAAGAAGTATAGAAACTTATCCTCAACTGCTGATTATAAATGACAATAAAATATGATTTTTTAAAAATTTAAATGTGCATCTACTGATGATTGGATAAAGAAAATGTGGTATATGTACACAATCAAGTACTACTCAGTCATAAGAGAGGATGGAATCTTATCATTTGCAGTGAGACAAATGGAACTGGAGGTCATTATGATATATGGACTTAGCCAAGCACATATAGACAAGTATTGCAGGATCTTACCCATATGTTGAGTCAAAAAAAAAAAAAGTAAGTCTCATAGTAGTTAAAAGTATGATGGTGGTTTCCAGAGCCTGGCAAGAGAAGTGGGAAGGAAGGAAGGGGAAAGGTTGCTTGACAAGTACTAGGTTATAGCTAGCCAGGAGTAAGACGTCCTGGTGCTTGTTATTATACAGTAAAATGACTCTATATGTTATTAATATACTGTGTATTTCTCTGCAGAAAAACACTGAAGATAGGATTTTGAATGTTTTCACCGCAAAGAAATGTTTAATGTTTAAAGAGATATATTTACCCCAAATGGCCATTACGCAATGTATATACATAACAAAACATCACATAACACCTCATAAACATGTACAATTTTATATACCAAAAATGTTTTTACGAAAATTGAAAAATAAAGTTCCATTTCCATGAACTTTTAAAGCCCTGTCATAGCAGCAACGATTCTACCAATTTCTCTATGTGAACAAACTACGTGTGGCAGACTGCTTTTCTCAGAGATGACAACGAGAACCCCTCCCAACGTGTACGTGCTTCGGCAATGTCATTTTCTGTCTTCTTCCCCGTTCCTCAAAAGGTGGGAATCTATTTCTCAACTCCAAATCGGGCTGGGGATGGGCAACTGTATTGATCTGGCCAATTATTCTATGCATAGCACTTAATTGGTCTGGGCTGCTTTTGGTTTTTGCTTCTGGGAGACCAGTGAGCATGTGATAAGGCTAAATCTGTGATATTACCTCACTGTGAGAAGCAGAAGCCACACTGAGACATCCTGGAGAATAAAATACCACATGCAAATAAAGAGGGAAAGGCTAAAGGATACTTTGGTATGTGACTTGTAAGTGAGGCAGTCCCATTGGAAGCAGGTCGTCCAGCCCCAGCCACTCCAGCTGATGCCACATGAATCAGACACAAAGCTTCTAGGCCCTTCCCAAATTCCCAACTTGTAAAACTGTAAACAAAGGGGCCAGTGTTGTGGCAGTGTTGTGGGTTAAGCCACTGCTTGTAATGCTGGCATCCCATACCACAGCACTTGTTTGAGTCTCGGCTGCTTCGCTTCCCATCCAGCTCCCTGCTACTGCACCTGCAACTGCAGCAGGCAATGGCAACGTACTTGGGCCTTTGCCACCCATGTGGGAGATGGGATGGAGTTGCTAGTCCCTGGTTTCCTAGCCCCAGCCCAGGTGATGTGGCCATCTGGGGCGTGGATGGAAGATTTCCTTCTCTCTGTTTCTCCCTCTCTGTAACTTTGCCTTTCAAGTAAAAATAAATATTGAAGTAAATAAATAAGAAAAAATTATCACAAAGTAAAATGTGTTTTTATACTACTAAAGTTTGGTATAGATGTTCACATAGATGATAGAAATGACATCTGTTATCACAAGTAACAAAACTTAACCCACAACAAGCTGCTCTATCTGCATTCTAAATGCTTTGAAGAAAACCTAATAGTGACCAATTTACCAACTTTCCTTTAATTCTGTCCTTAGCAAAAAATAATCACTATAAAGCCAGGCTGAATAGTTTTCATATTTTCCAAGTCTAGCTTCCATTTTAAAAGCACATTAAGTATAAAATAAGCTAAAAATTTCAAGCAGAATAGGTTGTAAGTAAACAAAAAGACAATATTACAAAAACACATTCTGACAATGTCCATTATTAGTTTATATAACTTATGATACAGTCAAAAACTATAGCCATTAAAAATAATGATACAGGGGCTGGTGCTGTGGTGCAGTGGATTAATGTCCCAGCCTGCGGCACTGGCATCTGATAATAGGCACTTATTCATGTCCCAGCTGCTCCTCTTCTGATCCAGCTCTCTGCTAATGCACCTGGGAAAGCAGTAGAGGATAGCCCAAGTGCTTGAGCCCCCTGCACCCATATGAGAAACCAAGAAGAGGCTTCTAGCTCCTGGTTCTTGGCTCCTGGTTCCAGATTGGCTCATGTCTGAGCATTTGGGGAGTGAACCAGCAAACTAAAGACCTCTCTCTCTATCTCTACTTCTCTCTGTAACTCTGACTTTCAAATAAATAAAAATAAATCTTTAAAAAAATGATGATATAGGCCGGCGCCGTGGCTCAATAGGCTAATCCTCCACCTTGCGGCGCAGGCACACCAGGTTCTAGTCCCGGTCGGGGCGCCGGATTCTGTCCCGGTTGCCCCTCTTCCAGGCCAGCTCTCTGCTATGGCCAGGGAGTGCAGTGGAGGATGGCCCAGGTGCTTGGGCCCTGCACCCCATGGGAGACCAGGAAAAGCACCTGGATCCTGGCTCCTGCCATCGGATCAGCGCGGTGCGCCGGCTGCAGTGGCGGCCATTGGAGGGTGAACCAACGGCAAAGGAAGACCTTTCTCTCTCTGTCTCTCTCTCTCACTGTCCACTCTGCCTGTCAAAAATAAAAATAAATAAATAAATAAATAAATAAATAAATAAATAAAAATGATGATATAACTATACTGATGATAAAAACAGATGTAACATACTAAATATAAAAAGCCAATTACCACAAATTGTGTGAACAGTATGATCTCATTTTGGGTCACTCAAGAAAACTTTATACGTGAGAGGGTTATTTCAGAAAATTAGCCAGAAAATCAAATCAACAAATAAGTTTATTATGGTACAAAAAAATGTTCAAAATTCACTTTCTCATAATACACATTTTTTCCATGAACTTCTTGAAGATGCTTTGTCCTTGTCCTCTCTCTGGGTATGTACACACCCATGCACCCACACACCAGCTTTTCTTCAGGAGAGAAGTCAGAAAGATGGCACATCAAAATATGAATACCCTTAGGGAGCAGGATTACAGTCATTGCTTTATACTTTAAGGCAGTGGTTCTCAAAAATATGGCCACCAATCCATCGGCCTCATTTCAGAAATTGTTGGAAATATAAACCTGCGGGCACCCTGGGCCTCCTGTGAAAAATCCTAGTGGGAGAGCCTGTATCCTGTGGTTCAGCAGGCCTGCAGGGCAAGTCTCATCATGGACACTAAAGCTTGGGAGAAATGGCCTTATAGTATTTTCTAATTTTTATAAAACTGTGCTTCATGTATTTTCTGACTTGTAAAAAGGGAATGCATGCTCCTTTCATAAAGATTTTAAATAATTAGAAAACAAAGAAGCAGAAGTTTAGGTAGTGTGCACTCAAGTCATTTTTTTTCTCCCTATTTTTTTTTTGAAGATTTACCTATTTATTTGAGAGACAGAGTTACAGACAGAGACAGACAGAGAAGTCTTTAATCCACTGGTTCAGTCCCTAAATGAACACAATGGCCAGGGATGGGTCCTTCCAAAGCCAGGAGTTTCTTCTGAGTTTCCCACACAGGTGCAGGGGCCCAAGCACTTGGGCCATCTGCTGGTTTCCCAGGCCATAGCAGAGAGCTGGATCTGAAGAGGAGCAGCCAGGACACCAACCAGCGCCCATGTGGGATGCCGGTGCTGCAAGCGGAGGCTTAACCTACTATGTCACAGCACTGGCCTCTTTTTTTCCTCTTAATTTTCATTTATTTCTTTCATTCTATTCTCTACATAGTGTTACTTCTGTTTGATATCTTGTAAGTCGTCATCTCTCTGTACTTGGTCCCCAGTTTACTTTTCTGACTTAGTCTGCCTGTTTAATCTGTCCTTTGAGTTTTACTTTCCAATTCCTGCATTTTTCATCTCTAAGGGATTTTTAGTTTGTTCTTTTTCAAATCCATCTACTTTTCATAGTTACCTCATTTTCCTTGTAGACTGTGTTCCTTATTTCATCTTTCTCATCACTGTAAATACACTTTTTGGACCTCAAGTGTTTTGTATGCTAATCATTATGCTTGTTTTACCTGCTGATCCTTTTATGGTAGATGTTTTCATCTGGTATTTGTAGTTTTCCTTTTGACTGATCTTCAGGAAGCTGTTTTATCTCTGCATTCCTCAAGAGATGGAGGTTGAGGAGGAATTTCAACAGGGCAGATATGCACACATATTTGCCAGGTACCTTGCCTAAATCAAGCATAATGTCTCACATTCGAGTTTCACGTACCATGCCTGTGGGGTACATTCAGATGATGCACCTGTCCCTGTCCCACTCCCTCATGAGCCCCTCATGAGATGCTTTTTAGTTGTTGTCATTTAGTCTGGGGACAAAACGCATTCCTTAGCAGTTGTCTTGGACCTTCAGTAGAATTCCTTGGTTATCCTTTGACCCAGTGCCCAGGCCTCCAGTGTAGGGCAAGTTTCTGTCCCAGTTTCTGCTCATCTCAGCATTTTTTTAATGAATGCTAAAGTTCTTGCTCTATGATGCTGGGGCCAGTATCCAGTGTGATACTCTCCCGAACTATAACAGCTTCATATTTTGAGTTTACTTCTATTAGCTTCATGTCTTGTTTTGTCTTTTTTTTTTTACAGGCAGAGTGGACAGTGAGAGAGAGAGAGACAGAGAGAAAGGTCTTCCTTTTCCGTTGGTTTATCCCCCAGTGACCGCCATGGCTGGCGCACTGCGGCCGGCGCATGGTGCTGATCCGAAGCCAGGAGGAGCCAGGTGCTTCTCCTGGTCTCCCATGGGGTGCAGGGCCCAACCACTTGGGCCATCTCCACTGCACTCCCGGGCCACAGCAGAGAGCTGGACTGGAAGAGGGGCCACCAGGACAGAATCCAGTGCCCCGACCAGGACTAGAACCCAGTGTGCTGGCGCCACAGGCAGAGGATTAGTGTACTGAGCCATGGCACCAGCCTTCTTTGGTTTTTCCACACACATTTTTCTCCTCAAGTCCCTCTTCATATTTCATTCAGAATGTTGAAGTATTTATGGAAGGAGGAAATTTCACACTAGTTCAGTCTGCCATATTGGTGGAATCTTCACATTTTCTCTATGTAGTTGCTATATTGATCTCACAATTAATTTTGTAAAACTCAGTAATTTACCATGGTCACTGCTAAGGTGTAGAATCTCAGTTTCACATACAGGGATTCTTAAGTATAACAGTTGCATTTGATTTTAGGAGCTGAACATTTTTCATTAAAGGAAATGAATCTGAAACCTTGCTGATTATTTAAGATTTGTTATTTTCTTTGGGGTATGGATTATAGCAATGAATATAAATAGTTCTTTCCAGGAAGCATTATAACTCAACAGTTTGAACCTGTTTGAACCAGCATAAAATCATCTAGAGGCAGAAAATGAAAATATTGCTTATTCCCATGAAAGGCAAGATATTCTACCAGATATTGTATAGCACTAGTGATCACTTAATTTGTTGGTAATAATTTTCAGCAGATAGTAACATGGAGTAGAGGTCCTGAAACTTAGGACACAACAAGGCAAACAGCAGTGTTTTTCATAGCTGTAAAATCAACAATTTTTATGAAAAAATATATCCAAAGGAATCAAAAGGAAAATATATCAAAAGGTTATATCAAAAGGAATAAAAATTCCATTTGAGACAAGAAAAACAGTGAAAGCCAAGGACACTTTATATGAACTACAGGATATGGACTAAAATGCCTACTTCATAAAAGGGGAGGGGTTTTATGTCCTTAAATGCAAAGTGATCTTCCAGCAACAGGAAAACACAATATGGGAAAATCATCTTTCCCAAGCTCTCTAGTCTGGGACACCATTATCTTCACTAGAAATATTCCATTAGCCCCCTAATTGTTTTCATGTACCATGTTATCAGAACTGCTTTCTATATCCTACATTTAAAAGACCCCAACTGGTCACTCACTATTCCCTTACCCTATACTGCTTTTTCATAGCACTTAGCTCCAACTGATACATTACATAGTACAGGTTGGATATCCCTTATCTAAATGCTTGAGAGCAGAAGTATTTCAGATACGCTTTTTTTTTCAATTTTTTTTATTTTAGAATACTTGTATTTACATATCCACAGTGATATACCTTGAGGATAAGTCCCAAGTCTAAACACAAAATTCATCTATGTTTTATAATACCTTTTACCCATAGTCCAAAGTTAATCTCCCAAAGTCTTGAAAGAGATATTGGACATCTAGATACAGGAATCTGAAAGGCCCAGAATCAACCAAGGTAGACTTTCTCCAAGACATATTATAGCCACCTTGTCAGACGTTAAGAACAGGGTCTGGCTCTGTGCCATAGCAGGTCCATATGGGCGCTGGTTCGAGTTTTAGCTTCTCCACTTCCAATCCAGCTCCTGCCTAATGCAGCTGGGAAAGAAGTGGAAGATGGCTAAGTGCTTGGCCCCTGCAACTGTGTGGATGACTGAGCACCTGGCTTCTGGCTTCATTTGTATCTGGGGAGCGTACCAGTGGATGGAAGATTTCTCTTTTCCTGTCTCTGCCTCTCCCTCTCTGTAACTCTGCCTGTAAAATAAATAACTAAATCTTTCTTTAAAAGAGAAAAGGTTAAGAACAAGGAAAGAATCCTTGACAGTGAGAGAAAAACTGAAAAACTGTGGCCGGTGCTGTGGCATAGTAGGTTAAGCTTAGGCCATGGTGCTGGCATCCCATATGGGCACTAGTTCATGTACTGGCTGTTCTACTTCCAATCCAGCTCCCTGCTTATGGTCTGGGAAATCAGTAGAAGATGTTTCAAGTGCTTGGGCTGCTGCACCCATATGGGAGACCCAGAAGAAGCTCCTGGCTTTGGATCAGCCCAGCTCTGACTGTTGCAGCCGTTTGAGGAGTGAACCAGAGGATGGAAGACCTCTGTCTATGTCTCTCCCTCTCTCTCTGTAACTATGCCTCTCAAATAAATAAATAAATCTTTGAAAAAGAGATCAAAGCTGTATAAAAAGAAAAAACCATTAGACTAATAGCAGACTTCTCAGCAAAAGTCCTGTAGGCCAGAAGTGAATGGGATGATATACCCAAGGTCTTAAAGGAAATAGAAGCTCCCAACCAATAATACTATATCCAGCAAAGTTATCCTTTAGATGTGAAGATGATATAAAGTATTTCCCAAACAAAAACTGAGATACTTCATTACCCCCAGGCCAGCCCTATAAGATATCCTAAAGGAAATTCTAAATTTGAAGAAAAAGGATAATAACAACCATCATGAAAACACATGACAGTACAAAATTCACTGACCAAGCAGGTCAGGAAACAATCAACAAAATGATAGGAGTAAGTTATCTTTCAGTATTTACCTGGATTATAAATGGATTAAATTCCCCAACCAAAAGATATAGGTTGGTTGAATGGATACAAAACAATTGACTATATGCCATCTACAAGAAATTCACTTCACAGGTAAAGCTACACATAGACTGAAAGTCAAGGGTTAGGAAAATATATACCATGCACATAGAAACCAAAAGCTAGCTGGAGTAGCTATTCTCATATCATATAAAATAGACTTCAAATCAGTAACCACAAAAAAGAGACAAGGACAGATATTTTATATTGATAAGAAAATCAATTCAGCAAGAAGATATAATAATCATACATATGCACCCAACATAATACTACAAAACCCAATACAATACCCAAATAAATAAAGCAAATATTATTACATCTAAAGAGAGTGAGACTTCAATACAATAGTAGTGGGGACTTCAACACCTCACTGTCATCAATGAACAAATTATCCTGATATAAACTCCACAAAGATATATCAGAGTTGAACCATACTATAGAGCAAATGGACTTAACAGATATTTCAGAACATTTCATCCATTGTCTACAGAATACACTATCTTCTTGTCACAACATGGGACAACATTTCTTGGGTAAACCATGTATTAGGCCACAAGTCTTGTCTCAGTAAATTCCTAAAAATTGAAGCCATTTCATGTAACTTCTCAAACCACTTAATGTATGCTAAACTTATCTTCTGTATATAAAGAGAAATGAAAAAGAATCTTGATGTGAATGGAAGAGGAGAGGGGGTGGGAAAGGGGAGGGTTGCGGGTGGGAGGGACGTTATGGGGGGGAAGCCATTGTAATCCATAAGCTGTACTTTGGAAATTTATATTCATTAAATAAAAGTTTTTAAAAAAAGACTAGAAATCAATAACATGAAGAATAGAAAACTTATAAATATGAAATGAATGACTTGGCATAGCAAGTTAAGCCACCACTTGTGATGCCATCATCCCATATCAGAGTGCTGGTTTGAATGCCTACTGCTCTACTTCTGATCCAGCTTCCTGCTAACGCACCTGGGAAGTTAGCACATTATGGGTCAAGTGCTTGGGCCCTGCAACACATGTGGGTGATGTGCATGGATTTCTTGCCTCCTGGCTTTTGCCCAGTCTATCCCTGCCTGTTGCAGCCAACTGGGGAGCGAGCCAGCAGTGGAAGCTCTCTCTAACTCACTCACTCACTCTTTCTGTCTTCACCTATTTCCCCTTCTCTTTCTGGCACTAAGTAAATCTTTTAAAAATATTGATTTTAAAGCCTATTGCAAATTTATAATAATTAAAACACATGGTACTGGCAAAAAACTGACAGATCAATGGAACAAATTAGAGAATTCAGAAACTAATCTACATACATAAAACTAATTGATTTTAGGCAAAGGTGCCAAGAATATACATTGGAGAAAGGAGAGGCTTTTTAATAAATGGTGCTGGCAAAACTGGATATACATATGTAGAAAAATGAAATTAGATCCCTACCTCTCAGATACCAACTCAAACTGAATCAAAGACCTAAATGTAATACCTGAAAAAATGAAATTGTTAGAAGAAAACAGGGCAAGCACTTCAACTGCCAACATAAGCAACATAAGCAAAACTAGACAAATGGGATTATGCCAAACTCAAAGGCTTCTGCATAGTAAAGTACACCGTCAACAAAACGAAGAGACATCTAACAGAATGTCAAGAGCTATTTGCAAGTTCTTATTTAACAAAGGATTATTATCCAGACTATATCAAGGACTCAAAAAGCTCAACAATACAACAAATGCAGTTAAGAAATAGGCAAAGGGCCTCAATAGACAGGTCTCAAAAGAAATACAAATGGTCAAGAGATATATGAAAAAATGCTCAATATCACTAGTCTTCAGGGAAATGTAAGTCAGAACCACAGTGAAATACCACCTCACCCTAGTTACAATGACTACCGTCAAAATGACAGAGAGCAACAAGTGCTGGCAAGGATGTGGGGAAAGGGAAACTCTTCCACACTGTTGGTGGGAATGTAAATTAGAGCAACAACTATGGAAAACAGTATGGAGAATTCTTAAAAAAGTAAAACTAGAAATAGAATTGCCATATGATCTAGCAATCTCATTACTGGGTATATATCCAAAAGATATGAAATCATTGTATCAAAGAGATACCTGCTCCATTATGTTTATCACGACACTATTCACAATAGAGAAGATACAGAGCAACCAAGGTGTCCGTCATCAAGTGAATGGATATAGAAAATACTGTGTACATATGCACAGTGGGATACTAATCAATCATAAAAACAATGAAATCCAGTCATTTGCAGCAAAATGTATGGAATTGAGATACCAGTTAAGTGAAATAAGGCAGCCACAGAAAGACAAATACCACATGTTCTCCCTTACAAATGTGATCTCAAAAACAAAGAAAGAAACAAAAAACCAGAAATGTCAATCTGAACACAGGATGATGATTACAAGCCTGAGAGGAGAAATAGGAGCATATAAAAAGAAAATAATTCTGGAAAAACAAAACCTATACTGTATAGTTGAAATCTGTGAAGATGGTAGGTCTTCAATGTTCTTACCACCAAAACATGTGAAACATGTGAGATGATAGACATGTTAACTAGCTTGATTGTGATAGCCCTTTCCTGACATACATGTATATTAAAACATACAGTGTACACTGTAAATATAAATACATAATTTCTCTTTGTCAATTACACCTCAATAAACCTAGGAACATTAAAAACATTTTTGTGCATGAATCAAAGTGTCATGTTGTATAATTCTCCACTTGTGGTGTCAAATCAGTATCCAAAAAGTTTCAGATGTGAGAGCATTTCACATTTTAGATTTTCAGATTAGGGATACTCAACCTGCTACAGACTTACTCATTTGTTGTCTGTGTCCACTCATTAGGCTATCAAACTGTGACAACAAGGGCTTTGCTTTAACTGCATAACTCATGTAACTGTTAAGACTCCCTGGCACATGTAGAGGCTCAACAGATACTTAACAAATCAGGGGAAGTGCAAAAGGAGGGTCTTTCTTCCTTCTTGCTTATTAGAGAGGCTGGAGGATACCTAAAGAGAAAAATTAAAAATCCAGAAAAAGAGCTAGAAAAGGAAGATTTCTTGTGGGTAAAGGGCAAACCACACCAGTGTCATGAGTTTGTAGGGAAGAATCTCACAACAGAGGAGAAGAAAGAAAAGAATGAATGGACTTCAAGGGCCCTGAAACACTTGCCAGTGAAATCAGTTTCTTGTAGCAGAGGTTCTAACCAGCTTTCTGATGTAAGGAGGCTCTCAGGTCCAAGCAAGTGGAAAACCACGTGGTGGTGATGGATGCCTGCCTTCTAAGGGACCACAGGGGAACTTTCATTTCAGGCAGGTACAGTGCTTCCTTCCTGGGGCAAATATTCCAAATATAGGATTCTGCAGATATATAATTTCTGATGACTGATCATGGACGCATGATCACATAATAAAAGCAAAACTCTTTTTTTGCAGATTTGTGAAACACTCTAATATCTTTTTCTTTCTTTTTCCCATCAAAGGTTTTACCTTAGAAAAAATAAAAAGATTACATACATGTGAGCAGTGAACTCATAAAGAAGACTAGAATTTGTAATACTGGGTAGTGACTTACAGTGTTATAATGATTGGCTCCTGGCGGGGACAGAACATAAACTCAAGGAAATGAAGAAAGCATCCAGCAGCCTTACCCACTGGATGAAGTTTTAATCCCAGATGAACTCAGATACAAAACAGAAGAATAGACTTGATGTAGAAAAAAGAACTACAGTAGAGTCTGGTACGTCTGAGGGGAAAATTAAGTGGAAGGGAAATTAAGTCTAGTATTTAGGTCCTTAACTGCCCACGAGTCAGGGTATAAATTCTGACATAGGGAAGTAATCTCTTGGTTACGTAGGACTGAACATCTGATTGACTGAGGGACAGCATGACACAAAGCACTTGGAGGTTCCTCAAAAATTTCTTTGTAAAGATTTATATTATTTATTTGAAATGCAGAGTTAGAAGAAGAGACAGAGAGAGAGAGAGAGAGAGAGAAAGAGAAAGAGAGAGAGAGATCCATCAGCTGGTTCACTCTTCACATGGCTGCAATGGCCATTACTGGGTCAGGCGACAGCCAGGCCCCTGGAACTCCTCATGAGTCTCCCATATAGATGGCAGAGGCCCAAGCACTTGGGCCACCTGATGCTGTTTTTCCTAGGCACATTAGCAAAGAGCTGGATTGGAAGTGCCGCAGTCAGAATCAAATGGTGCCCACATGGGATGCTGGCATCAAAAGCAGGGCTTAACTCACTGCACCACAACACAGCCCTCCTTAAGAATTTAAACATAGAATTATCGTATAAACTAGGAATTCCACTCCAAGGTACATAGCCAAAAGAAATGAAAACATGGACTCAAACCTGTATCTTCATAGTAGTGTTATTTACAACAGCTAAACATGGGAATAGTTCACAGTGTTCATCAGTGGGTGGATGGATAACTGAAATGTGATATACACATGCAACAGAACACTATTTTTAGTGTAGTAATATGTGAAGGTGGATAAAACTTGAAATCATTGTGCAAAGAGAAAGAAGCAGACACAAAAGGCCTCATAAATATGTATAGGATTCCACTGATATGACATATCCAGATTAGGTAAATCCACAGAGATGAGAAGCAGCTCAGCTACTACTAGGGCTGGTGAGTGAGGACAATGGTGCATAATTACTTCCTTGCTACACAGTCTCCTTCCCAGGTATTGAAAACGTTTTGGAGGTGGTTGCTCAGGTTGTAAATGGATCAATGACACAGAATCGTTCACTTTATAAAGTGGTCAGTTTTGAGGCTGGTGTTGTGACGCAGCTGGTTAAGCTGCGGCCTGCAGTACCAGCATCCCATACACGTGCCAGTTTGAGTCCTGGCTGCTCCACTTCCAATCCAGCTCCCTGCTAATGTTCGTGGGAAACCAGTGGAAGATGGCCCAAGTCTCTGGGCCCCTGCATCCATGTGGGAAACCCAGAAGAAGCTCCTGGCTCCTGGCTTCGACCTGGCCCAGCCTTGGCCATTGCGATCATTTGGGGAGTGAACCAGTGGATGGAAGATTTTCTCTCTCTCTTTTTCTTGCTCTCTCTCATTCTATCTTTCAAATAGATAAATAAATCTTTAAAAAATAAAGTGGTCAATTTTGTTACATGAGTTCCAACTCAGTAATAAAATAAGAGGTTTCAAAGCCTAAAAATTTATTAAGTAAATTTTTAAAACTCAGAGGGAAGGGGAGGAAAGAGGGGAGAAGAGGGTCGCAGCTGTCATGTAGGAACAACTCAAATTTGAGGGCAGCGGAATAGCACAGGGCACTTTGTAAGGCTAATACTGTAGGGAGACAGAAACAACAGAGTTAAGAAAGGAAGCTGCAGGTAACCTGGTCAGACAGACTGTCAAATACAATAGCTTCCAATCAAGGATGCAAAACACAGAGCCAAAGGATGACTGAGATACTCTACAGATGACCTACACTGCAGGAGCTGCAAAGGGTAATAAGGTGAGGTCTTTATCTGCAAGGCTCTGATTGATACAGCTGTGACTTTCAGAGGGCAGCCTTGTGCCTGGCTAGAGATAGTGTCAAGATCATTCAGAAGAAAAAAAAAAAAAAAACACTTTCAAAAGTGGGAACACTAAAAGCTTCACAAGCTTTTGCAATGTCCCTTAGTGAGTGGCCAGAAACTGGGCTGAGGTAAGAGGGTGAGAAGCACAGGGAGACACATGGCACTTTGCAGGCACACAGGGGCTCCATAAGCAGCCAGGCTGGCAAGGACTGTGCCCAGACCAGTGCTGAATGCCAGGCTAAGGAGCCCGGACTTCATTCATTAGCAAATGAGGAGGTACAGAGGTTTCTAAGTAGTGAGTGACACAACCTTTGCTTCGGGAAAATTAATCTGGCACATAGATGTAAGATTGATTAGACCAAAAAAAAAAAAAAAAAAGAAGAAGAATAAAGAAAAGAAAAGACAAAGAAAGAAAGAAAGAATGAAAAAGAAGGACTAGAAGCAAGGAGAGCTGCTAGAGTTGCCTAATAATCTGTGGAAGAGACCCTGAGTACAAGTTCTCTGAGATTGGACTGGGGAGAGGAACTGATAAAAACAGCAGTTAAAAAGTTGGTTGGAAGTGGTCGACAAAGAAAAAACTCCAAAACTTTGATTTGGGGTGACTGGAAGGGTAATTGTGTCATTAACTAAAACGTTAGTACTATAAGTAATGAGATAGAATGTGGATACGGCATAGACATGTGTTTCATTTTACATGCCTTGTATTTGCAATGTTGGAGGAACATCATCCAGGTGGAGATGCCCAATGGACAGCAATAAAGCCTGAGGGAGGAGATTATTAGTCTAGGAGACATCCATAAAAGTGTGAGGCTGAAATTCAATTGAAGTTTTGTTATGCAGATGGTTGTGAGCACTTGGGGAAATGGAAAGAAATCAACCAGAAGCAAGCATGAATTTGTTGCCAACTAGTTATGCCAAATTAACCTCAATTCCTTTGTGATGAGGTATCTAGACTATAAATCAGGGAAGTATTTTATGCATGGGATACCTTGGTTTCAGTTAAACATTTGACAAGCAGTTCAGGATATCCTTTTATAAAATTGAAATATGTTAGGTACAAAGGCAGAAATAGATGGGGTGTTGGTTAATTGAATAATCATACCTGCAGCACATTGAATAAACATTTACACTAAAATGTTCATTACCTTAAAGGAATGATTTATTCACCTCATTGAATGCTTCAAAGGAGTCTCTGATAGAATCACAACAAAAATATTTTCTTGCTTAAAGTGCTATTCCATGGTTTGGAATTTTAACTAAAACAGACCACGGAAAGAAAATTCTTACCACATTATCTCTAAAGAATAAAATAAGGTTACTTGTGAACACTATTTGCAAAGGGACAGCACGTTGTCTTTGTATAACACATACATGTAATAATTCCTGTTTAATAATTTCAGAGACTTACATGCTTTATTGCTAAAATGTCATGGCTAACTGTACATATCACTCTATGCTAATTTTAAGAAAAATTGCCTTTCAATATTTTAAGGCATTAGCAATTTCTGTTTGAAGGATTTATCATTCAAATCCCATGGGGAGGCAGCAGGGCCTGGGAGTTAAATGCAGGGGGAGATGTCAGAGACTGAATTCCTATTCCGAATCTCCACTACAGTCACTAGCTATGTGTCAGCAGGAAGAGCTAACACATAATTGCACAAAATGCTGAAAATAAAGTACTAGAAAGGTACCCAAAAAACATTATGTGTTCTCTCCAAAGAGATCAGTCATCTAAAACTGCTACCTAAGGAAATAGATTTAGTCATTATCTAAGTATTAATGATGTCTTAATATATAACACAATTTAATATTTTCCCTTACTAGGAATATGTACAAAATAGTTGCCTTTGATTCTGTGAATCTTATTATTTCACTATAACTCAAACTTTGGAGTCCAGAAATGTAAAAGAATGGCTGGATGGGAAACCCTTTCCCTCGTTTAGATACTGCTGTAAGATCAGAGTTGCAGGGATGTGGCACAGACAGCTTCTTGCATAAACAACATTCTTTTTCAGCTTATTTCTTATTAAGATAAACCTGGTTTTCTTCCTGATGGCAATATACCAGTGAAGACTGCATTTCCCAGTGTCCCTTGGTACACGAGGTAGCCAATGAGATGAAGGTGGGAGTTAATGGCTCTTTTATACCAAGACTGGGAAGCTCTTAAAGAGGGTGCTGGGAGGATCCCTTCTTTCATCCCACTCTCACCTTCCACTTTCATGCTTTCGGGAATCCAAACGTGAAGGTAGAGGACGGTAGCCATAGAAGTTGGCATAGAAGCTTTAGATGCCCTTGGGATCAAAAGCCACATTCTAAGGATGGCAGGAGAAACTCTGGCCCTATTCAGGGTGGATGAAAGCCAAATGGGTTCTCTATTAGACACAATTAAAGTTATCCACAACCAAAACACACTCCATATTCAGTAGTCACTTCCTACCTTCCCAGTTATTAGAAGCAGCCCGAGCCAACGCTCTTTTTGGCAATCCTTTCCAGAGTTTTTACCAAGATCAAAGGACAGAGAGACACTGACACACGCCTGGGTGCGCCCTGCTCCTCTCTGAGACACTTCAAGAAACATTTTGAATTCCTATTTTTTTCTGTAAATGCTAATGGCATGGTCATTGCTTTTATAGATTTCCAATGAAGAGTGGGGTACTCTAACAGCTGTCAGCAAAGCATCAAATATATTGGAGTAATGAGACATGAGGAGATTTACAAACCCTTTATTGTTGGTGGCTTTAATTTGGTCTGACACCAAGCTGCTACAAACTAGAATCCACCCCCTAGGACACAGCATTACCCTTCCTTACAGCTGCCTCACCTCCTATGATTCCTCCTTGCCCTGGTGTTCTCAGGCTTCTCTCAGTTGTAACCAGAGATGGCCCTAGTTTGAGAAATAATTATGACCTAGAGCTAGTGCCAATCCTAACTGAATTTCAGAATACCCATTTTGGGGCAGGCATTGTGGCACAGTGGGTTAAGCTACCAAGCACTGGTCTGAGTCCTACTTGCTCTACTTACCTTCCAGCTTCCTGCTGATGTTCCTGGGAATGGGGTGGGAGATGGCTCAAGTACCTGAGTCCCCACCACCCAGGTGGGTGACTCGGACGGAGTTACTGGCCCCTGCCTTTGGCCAGGCTCGGCCCTAGCTGCTGCAGCCATTTGAGGAGTGAATCAGTGGATGGGTGGAAGATTGCTTTTTCTCTCTCTATTCTTTCCTATTCTACCTTTCAAGTACATAAAATAAACCCTCACTTAATAAGACCCAGAATTTTAAGTCCCATATTAGGAAGTACAGCTTGCCATACCTAGGAAGATTACTGGCTTGCTCCCTGTGATAGGAGGACTTCTATGATGGATCCACTAACTCCACCCACTGAGAACAGCTCCCCAACCCCTTGAGCACAGGGGGAAGCTTAAGCTGATTCTACCCAGTAAAATATGGAAATAGTGATGGGATATCACTCCCATGATTCTATCATGTAACATTATGGAAGATCTTGTTTCAGAAGACTGGGTTGTGAAGGATTCTCCTGCTGCCTTCGAGGAAGAAAGCCGTGTTGTAAACCAGCTACAGAAAGAGCTACATGGTAGGGGATTTGATGGTGGCCTCCAGTTGACAGCCTATAGACAGCACCAGGGCATAATGCGTTTTCCCCTAGTCAAACCTCCTGAGAACAGTTCAGCCTGGCCAACACTTTGACCATAGCCAAGATGCTGAGCAGAGGACCCAGTGGTGTCAGCCAGGATTCCTAACCCATGGAACTGACAGGTAAATGTTTACACATATGATATTTTTGAAGGCACGAAGTACATGGAAATTCATTTTGCATCAAAGAAGACAGAAACATTCCTCAAGCTTCCCTGTCTCCAGGAGACCTGGGACCTGCTGTCTGGTGCTGCTTTCTTCACTAATCTCACAACTGAAGCTCTTTCTGAATGGTAGAGTCCGAAGCAGTAAAACTTCAGCTTTGGCCACTTTTCTTTCTAAGTACTATTATCTCCCACCTGCCCACATCACCTACATACTGCAGCAGAGATTTCACAATTCTTTGGAGAATCCTGTTTTTCCAAATATTCAGGCCCTAATGACTGCAGTCCACACAGTCCTCACAAGGATTGGCACAGAGATTCCTTGCCCAGCATTCAGAGGTACCCATATCTAGGACTCCTTCCTGGTCAATTACCACCTGCCAGTCTGCGTTTCCAGAAATATGCTCCCATTAAACTGAAACTGATATCTCAAATGCCTTGCATCACTCTCTCTTAGGAAATCTCTTACCTTATTTTCGACCCTCCACTGTCATGGGCTTATCTGAATTCTAACTAAGATTAGAGTATCTGTTGGATATTGGCTATTTCTTGCCTGGCCATTTATTTCAAACTCTCCATCCTGGTATATCACAAAAACGAAACAAAAGCATTAACTCTGAAAGAAAAAATCAAATTCCATTTGAAATGTTTACTGTTTATGGCCAGCATATTTGGACTCCTTTGTAATTTTGTGGCATGTATATTTTATATGACCAATTTTGGGAAGATTGGAATATACTGTAACATCAAATGAATACTTGCAATATAAGGATACTCATTTTATAGACCATGAAACATAATTTATTTTGAACAAACCTAAATTATTATGAAGGATTAAAGTTAAGAAGTTTGTTTTCCACTTCGTGACATATTGCAGGTTATACTTCTGATATACTGGAACAAGACCATCTTAAAAAAGACTGAAATGACTATTACAAAATCTATATGGGAAATTATTGCCACCTTAAATTATAATGTTGTAATTTTTATAAATGAATTACAGTGCAAATTAAACATTCCCTAAATTATAGTATGTAATGTAGTGCATGATAAACTATTTACTATCCCTAACAGAATGTTACTATCATTTTCAACAATAACAGCCACAAATGACTGTATGCTTAGTAAGTGTGATGCATTATGTTAAGTGCTCTTCATTTATTATGTTATTAAATCTGGATAAACATGGTGACAAAGGACTTATTAATTCTATTTTATAGGTGAGAAACTAGAAAATTAAAGACATTATATGAATTTTGAAGGCCACACTACTACAAACCAGGACTTCAGCTTTTTTAACATGATAGTTCATTTTCTATTATGGTTTACTGGCTCTAGTTTGGTTTCTAGACATATATAGCCAAATAAACTGTGTGGCTGGATGATTTCTAAAATTTTATTGAAAGGTAGCATATGTGACTAATTTTAGGATACAAAATTTGGCTTTAATACATACACATTTGTATATATTCAGAGATGTCTTTCATTCAGCAATTGTGAATAAGAAGTTAAATATACTAAATAATACTTTCAGGAAAATGCTAATCATGAGTATTAAGATCTAAGTGACTGAGATTACATTCAATTTGGAATCCAAATCATGGACAATTGACATCATAACAATACTGAGCCATCCAGTCAGAACATAATACCTTTTATCCATCTATTTAAGTCTTCAATAACTTACTTCAACAATATTTTGGAGTTCTCAGGGTGTTTTCTTAGATAGATAGATGATAGATAGATAGGTAGATAGATAGATAGATAGATAGATTTGTTAAATGCATCCCACTGCATTTCAAGTGTTGATACTTGGTTTAAAGTTTTCGTTTCTTACCATTCATTGTCAATATACAGAAACACTATATTTATTTGGTATATTGACCCTGTATTCTTCAACATTATCAAATTCACATATTAGCTCTAGTAGTGCTTTCATATATTCCTTAATATTTTATACATATATGATTATGTCTTTAAAAGCTTTACTTTTCACTTCCTAATCTGCATGCTTCTTACTTATTTTTCTTATTGTATTATGCTATCTAGAACCTCCAGGACGATACTGAATAAAAGTGATGACATCAGACTGCCTTTGTTTGTTCTCTGTCTCAGAAAGCATTTATGATATTTCATCACTATGGAATTAAGATTAATGAAAATGTTATGATTTAACTATGTTGTTTTTATAGATACCTTCAAACACAATCAGCAAGTTACCTTATCGTTCTAGCTTTCCAAGAATTTTTATAATGAAAGAATGGATATTGAGTTTGTCAAATTTTTTTTCAGTATAAATTGAAATGTGTCTATGGTTGTGCGCCTTCATTATGTTAATATGATACTTTTAATTATCATATTATGTGCTAATATAATTTATACGCCAATATGATTTTATATATATAGCTGAATTCAACTTGCTAATATTTTGATAAGGATTTTTGTGTTAATGCTTACTGAAATTGGGGTCTGTGGTTTTCTTTCCTACTTTATTAATTATCTACATTTTAAATATTTTATTATTTGAAAGGTAGAAAGAGAGCAAGAGTGAGAATGAGATACACACACATACACACACACACATCTGAAACTGATACAAGCCAAAGCCAGTAGCTTAGAAGTCAATCCAGGTCTCCCACATGGATGACAGTGGCCCAAGTACTTAATTCATCATTTGCTGCTTCCTGGGGTATGCATTAGCAGGAAGCTGGAATTAAGAGTGGAACTGGGACTCAAACTCTGGCACTCTAAAAAGGAATGCAGATGTCTTAAGAGGTATCTTAACCGTTAGGCCAAACACCAGCCCCAAAGTTTTGATATCAAGTAATTCTTGCATTATCAAGTGAGTTAAGAAGTGTTCCACCATTTCTATTTCACTTCTACACAAACCAACCCCCAGGGTTAATTCCCTTTGCTTAGGTAATCTAAAACCTTATTGTGTGGCCCATCAATATTTTAAAATAGATCAATATACAAAAGTATTTGCCTTGTAGAAAAAAATGTGGAAATATGAACTGTGAAATGCAACGGGGGAGCAAAAAAATATTCAAAATAGTATTAGAAAGAGAATACTGGCCAGCGCCGCGGCTCAATGGGCTAATCCTCCACCTAGCGGCGCTGGCACACCAGGTTCTAGTCCCGGTCGGGGCGCCGGATTCTGTCCCGGTTGCCCCTTTTCCAGGTCAGCTCTCTGCTGTGGCCAGGGAGTGCAGTGGAGGATGGCCCAAGTGCTTGGGCCCTGCACTCCATGGGAGACCAGGAGAAGCACCTGGCTCCTGGCTTCAGATCAGCGTGGTGCGCCTGCTGCAGCGCGCCAGCCGTGGCGGCCATTGGAGGGTGAACCAACGGCAAAAGGAAGACCTTTCTCTCTGTCTCTCTCTCTCACTATCCACTCTGCCTGTTAAAAAAAAAAAAGAAAGAAAGAAAGAGAATACTGGAATACTGTGCCCAGAAAATAAAACATTGATGTTTTCAAAGAGGACTTTGTGTGAGGAAGAATACTGCGTATATAACAGCAGGCTTTCAAAGTAAAATGTGAAATATTTTGAAAATCTTATTGAATCCTAATTACATAGAAAAAGATAGTTTTCAAATCCCTCTTAAGATGGGAATTTTGGCCGGCACCGCGGCTCAATAGGCTAATCCTCCACCTAGCGGCGCCGGCACACCAGGTTCTAGTCCTGGTCGGGGCGCCGGATTCTGTCCCGGTTGCCCCTCTTCCAGGCCAGCTCTCTGCTGTGGCCAGGGAATGCAGTGGAGGATGGCCCAAGTGCTTGGGCCCTGCACTGCATGGGAGACCAGGAGAAGTACCTGGCTCCTGGCTTCAGATCAGCGCGGTGCGCCTGCTGCCGTGCACCAGCCGTGGCGGCCATTGGAGGGTGAACCAACGGCAAAAAGGAAGACCTTTCTCTCTGTCTCTCTCTCTCACTATCCACTCTGCCTGTCAAAAAAAAAAAAAAAAAAAAAGATGGGAATTTTAAGGTTTGTAGAGTTACCTCCCAAAACTTCTAAAATCCTTAACTGACTATAACTTTTAAAGAAAATTGTCAATGTAACTGTATTTGTTAAATATGTTTGCTGGGGAAAATCACCAATTTGATGTGCTAATCACAACCCTCAGACTGCTGTATGGGAAAAAGTGGAACTAGAGTTAGTGTGAGTTGAGTGATTTCCCTTAAGAATATCACTCCTTCCTTACATTTCCAAGCTCCTCTTGAATATTATCACACCTATTAAACCATGCAACTTTCCAATGAGATGTGTAACTGTAAACTATTCTATGTACTATTTATAGTCCCCTGGTTGTAATTGCTATGGGACTCTATTCCTAACCATTTTGATATGTGTTGTTTCCAGCGCCAGACAGAGCATCACTGGGGCAGGGCTAATTGCAGCTGTACTTACCAAAAGTCAGGTGACAACATGAGAACATTAGACTATATGGTCATCTATTCAGTAGACTGTGAACTTTGGCCCAGTTTGTCAAGTTTTCTGTTTTAAATGTCGCTTTCTATTCACTTGATTTCTTTTCATTTAATTTTGCTAGACAAGAAGTTGCCCTTTTCTAAATAAAGAAAAGAAAGGAAGACTATCGGGGAAAGTAAACTCAAAAGTCTCGTGGTGGAGGAGCAGTTAAGTAAAGGTGAGAATTATGTTTAACTTAAGGAACCAGTTTGGGAGACACGAGAGACCCGTTCTTCACTGTAACACTGCCCCTCATTTTATGCTTGGCCACTTGCCACTGTTTATCCCAATTCCACAGCACAAGCCAAGTGTGAGCAAACTTTCCAGGAAAGCGTTGGCTGTCACCAGGTCAAATTATGAAAACAAGTCAATGTGTCTTTTGTAGTTGAATGATAAAACATTAGTAGTCATTTTTATATGTAATCAGCTCATTCTTCTTTTTTTCATCCAGAAACAGCCATAGAAATCTAAGAGGTGACTGAACTAGAAGCACTCATTTTTGCTCTTTATTAGCAGATGTCATAGGATGAGGATGGAGGAATTTACAGCTTTTGGCTAAAGAGACAGTTTAAAATGATCCAAAAATGTCTTTCTCCATGCTAATTTACTAACAAAGATAATGAAGAGTTGGCCAATACCTTATCAGATAGTTGATCAGAGAAAAGGTGTCTAGAAGTGAGAAGAAAATGTATGATTATAACTGTGACTTTAAAAACTGCAATTTTAAACTTACTTCTCAATACTTTCATTTTTACTAAGAAACATCACATCATCTTGTTATAAACTGCTTTATCCCAGCCCTGGGAGATAGTCTACCAACCTGATAAAAGTTTACAAAAGTACCTTGAAACAAATAGAAAGGGCTGAATAGTGTTGAAATATTTTATTTCATGAGTTTTCACTTTTATGGAAGTAAAGCCTTTTTTTTTAATCCCAATAGTTCTGGTAGAAGAAAGGAATAATGCTCTGGGAACAGTAAATAGCTTAGAAATATTAAGGATTAAGGATATATGTTCTTCAGAATTTTTTTGACTGATTGTGCACTGATCAAATGTGATTAAAATTGAGAGGAAGGGACAGGCAGTGGATGGGAGCTATCTCTCTCTTTGTCTCCCTGCTTCTCAAAGCATAAATTTGGAAATTACATTTGAAAACTACAAACAAATTAGAATACCAGGCACTTAGTATTTCTTGGCATTGTAGAAAAATCATGGTACCAGAATGCAACCTGGAACACAGTAGGTAAACATTTTTTTAAAAAATGAACAAACGAACCAAGAGAGTGATGCAATGAAAACCAAATGCTAAGAAGGTTTTAAGAGTAAGAGAATTGTTTATAGTGCCATTAAGATGGGACTCTGGATTTGGCCTTTAGAAAGTGGCTAAAGCTTTCGTGGAGTTTTAGTATAGAATCCAGATTAGAATGGAATGAAGAGTGAATGGAAAACTGATTTCTCTTTCAAAAATAATGCCAGAGAAGAACAAGTATTATTAATACTTAAGACTAGAAGAGGAAATATTATTGAGAACATTTTTGTAAGTTAGGGGAGATGTAAGAAGGTTTACCTGCTGGGAAACAAAAGGAGGAAGAAACTTAAGAGGTAGAAATAAAAAGGTAGGGGACAGAATTATAAAGTATGCCCCCTGGGACATGAAGGGACAAGTTCTAAAGCACAGATGGAGGGGCTGGTCTAAGGTCAAAGGAGGGACTATTTTGTTTACATAGGGGACAGTAAGGGTCAGAGAAGAGTCACAGATAACTCCCAGATTACTAGGATAAGGTGGTGATCTACACCTTGGACCTTTATAAGGAGATAAGAGTTAAGAGGAAAGACAGGAATGTGTATCAGTGTAAAAATGTGACGTTTGAGGGCAGTTATTTTAAATTTGTCAGTGAAGGAATGACACTGTCATCTTTTTAAGAAGGTTTAGGGGTAAAGTAGCAACTCTGAAGAAAGTGGTGGGCATTTGGAGCAAATTCTGGCACTGGATTAGGGAGTTTAACAGGCATTCATGGAAAGTCTGCAGCCATCCAACAGAAGAGGAGACAATAAATTGCCCTTGATTGTACTAATCTACAAAATGGCTGGGTCTTTTCCAGTTAACACTCAGCTATTCTAGTATAGAAATCAAAAGGTAATAATAGGTTGCACCTAAGACTGGAAGCTGGCAAAGAAGTATTACAGAATAGACTGGGAATCAGAAAGCAGGTAGTGCTGGAACCCATGCTCTAGACTTGGGGAGGAGGGTAGCAATAGTTTAAGAAAAAGAAGTGGGATTAGCCTAGTGAGCCGCGTATTTCACTTTGTGTTTCTATGGGGGTGCAAACTGTTGAAATCCTTACTTAATGCATACTAAACTGATCCTCTGTAAAAAAAAAAAAAAAAAAAAAAAAAAGAAATTATCAATTCCCAACTTGACTCTCACTGGGATTAAACATGACAATAGGTCTGCTCTGATTTCATCATCATTTAAAAAAATCATCTATTATTTTTCACTTTATGTTTCTGTGTGGGAGCAAACTGTTGAAATCCATACTTAATGTATACTAAGCTGATCTTCTGTATATTAAGATAATCAAAAATGAATCTTGATGTGAATGGAAGGGGAGAGGGAGTGGGAAAGGGGAGGGTTGTGGGTGGGAGGGACGGTATGGGGGGGAAGCCATTGTAATCCATAAGTCGTACTTTGGAAATTTATATGCATTAAATAAAAGTTTAAAAAAAAAGTTATAATCAAAATAAATAAATAAATAAATAAGCAGTAACTACTATAAAAAAAAAAAAGAAAGAAAAAGAAGTGGGCCGGCGCCACGGCTCACTAGGCTAGTCCTCCACCTGTGGCGCCAGCACCCCAGGTTCTAGTCCCAGTTGAGGCGCCGGATTCTGTCTCGGTTGCTCCTCTTCCAGGCCAGCTCTCTGCTGTAGCCCAGGAAGGCAGTGGAGGATGGCCCAGGTGCTTGGGCTCCTGCACCCGCATGGGAGACCAGGAGAAGCACCTGGCTCCTGGCTTCGGATTGGTGCGGTGCACCGGCCGCAGCGTGCCAGCTGTAGTGGCCATTTGGGGGATGAACCAACGGAAAGGAAGACCTTTCTCTGTCTCTGTCTCTCTCTCTCACTGTCTAAATCTGCCTGTCAAAAAAAAAAAAAAAAAGTAAAAGTAAGAAAAAGAAGTGTAGGTGAATGAAGTCCTTTGGAACCTGAAGGGCAGAGGGATCAGAGGGACTAACAGAGTCTGGTAGCCTCCAGGATAAAATGTTTGGCCCTGATGTAAAAGGCAGATTGAGCCAGGTGTGATGCTATACTGCGATGAGAACTCAGGTGCAGACATTAGGTCATGTTGGTATTTATCTGAAATCGTCAGAAGCAGCAAGACCTTGAGAATGGGTGTAGCCGTATTCTAGAGCAGTCAGGACATGTGTTGAAAATGTTAACATTAGTCTGGTGTCTGGTATGCTGGAATAAATAAATGAAAGCTGAATCTGTGGGCAACTGGATCAAAGGGTCCAACTGCCTTAGTGACGCAATGTCCCTGACACGCCCATCACCAACCCCAGCCTAGTCCTTGCTTGTACACTGAACACATCGACTTAGGAAGACTCTGCCTTAGGAAGCACTTATGGTTGAAAATAAAGGAAATCAAATGACTAATGACATAGCTCAGAAAGTTAAGGTGGGGGATTCAAAACCGAGAGAAAAGGATCTGAATCTGCACTGGACTAGAAAGAGCAAGGATGGGGCTAAAGGAAGAGACTGTGACTGTTGTGACAAACTGGTCACAGTTGCTATATGACATGACTCGATACAGAGGCAAACACACAGGTAAAGATCAGAGTCAATAATTTCAGGAATAGGCATTTCAAGGTGATTAGAAGTGATTTTCCTTCAACTAATTTCATTTTTTAAATTACTTATGTTAAATACAAACAAAGGTGCCATAGGTAAGTAATGGATGGGACATTTTTGAACATGGGCAATTTAAAAGCTGTAGAGCTTTTGCAAGTGAAGTAATTGTGCTCTGAAATTAAAAAAAAAAAACTCAACTCATTGTTAAAGTAAATAGCATTTACTTCTTAAAATATACCCTAATATTTTCTGATGGCAAATGTACAAAGTAACAAAAAGTTCCCTATGCCTAGGATACTTATAAACATTTTTGTGTTCCAGTAGCTATAAGATGCTTTATTCTGATTGCACATCTTTGAAGGAACAAAGAAGAGGAATGCCATTTGCATCATCAAATGACCTTGGTCTGTGATCTGCATAGAAAACAAACAGTTTCAAATGAGAAAAAGCTGTCAATTCTGGCCATATCACAATAATGAGAGTTCATCACATGCTCCATCCTGTGGTTCTGAATTATAGCACTCTTTTATGTAGTTACACTGTAAATCACCACCCACTATTTATGGCATTTCTGCACTTCAAGCCAAAATATCAAGTAAATCAAATTGGAGATGAAATATTTCTGGCTTAAACCGATCCAATATGTTCTTGCTCTTGACAGTTGTAAAATTCACGAGTTATTTTACAATTCAGTGTTTGAAGTCTAAAAATCACAATTTTGGATGACCTGATGCACTCCAACTAGAATTCTGGAAATCCCATGATGTCTGGGAAATTAGCTGAGAGGTGCTTTAGCAGCTCATTGTTACTAGATGAAGTACAGGAGAATCAGATTAAGGGATCAATAATGATGGAGCCAAAAGCAAGAGATCACACACAACAACATTTTAAGGGGTACTCAAGTTAGACTTCAGGTTGGCTATTAATGCGATGATAAAACATAGATATTTTCTGTTGTGTTGTAGAAAGTCAGCTAAAGGATATTCAGAGCCTCCAGCTGAGCCTGGTAATTATTATAACAAAACATTTATGTAGAAAATAATCTCTCTTCTTCTGTCTGTCTGTTGTTAACAATTAGCAAAAGAAATAAAAGAGGACTGAAGTGATGAGCTAAAACAAGGACATAAACAATAATGTAACTGTTCACCACCACAGGGGAATGCTGTCATAACTGCTTTGGGTTCGTAAGTAAAAATGGCTATGTCAGTATTATCAGCTTAAATAATTTAATGAAGTCAGGGGACATTATTTCATGCACATTCAGTAACACAGGTTTTTTTAAGTTTTGGAAAATAAGATGTGACCTAGTATTTACTGCACTGCTAAGGAATATGGTACTGGCTGTGACTCTTCTGTCTCATGTTACCTGACTTGTGTTCATAGGATTATGACCCTTGGAGACTTGGTATTTTTGTTCAATGTTTCTGAAATCTTTCAGGTACATTTCTCTTAGTGGTTTTGAGTATGCCTTTAAAATAACAACGAAATATTTTTGGATTTGTACCTACTTGTTTTTCCAGCATAGGTGGAAATCCAAAGTGAATTTTCCTTCACAAGCACCTAGGAACACAGTTAGCCCTCCACACCCACTGATTCTGCATCCACGGATTCAATCAACTTTGGATTGGAAACATTTGGAAAAAAAAGTATTCTGTGCTGAATATGCATTTTATTTGTCATTATTCCATGAACAATACAGTATAATACCTATTTAGATAGTACTTCTATTGTATTAGGTACTAAAGGTAATCTAGAGATGATTTAAGTCACAGGGAAGGATCTGCATAGGTTATATGCAAAGACACTTCTTTATATGAGGGATTTCAGCATCTGAAAGTTTTGGGATCTGCAGCAGCACTGGAACCACTTCAGTGCAGATGTAAACTGGCAGCTCTGTCTCCCCTTCCTGACTCTGGAGTGACAGCAGGTAGTACTGTGGGAGGGCTTACTCCTCCATCTTTTTCTTGCCTACCCCCAGCTGCAGTCACCATCAAGATTAATATGCAATATGTAGACGCAGGGTGATTGCTATACAAAGTTGGCTTAAGGAAAATTTCCTCTCCAATGAAATCACCATCCTACACCATTCCCATATCTAGTATCAACAGTAAGACATACCTTAGTGTAACAGTCAAACACATGGACTTGGATATTGACAGATGCTAACCAATAAGAGAGACAAGCTAAGAGATACAAACAAAATGTATTTCCACGTGCATGATATTGGGAAACATTTTTTCAGATTTATTTTATTTATTTACTTGAATGTCAGAGTTTCACAGAGAGAGATGGAGAGGCAGAGAGAGAGAGGTCTTCCCTCACTCCCCAGACAGCTGCAATGGCTGGAGCTGCACCGATGGATCCGAAGCCAGGAGCCAGGAGCTTCCTCTGAGTCTCCCACACGGGTGCAGGGGCCCAAGGATCTGGGCCATCTTCTACTGCTTTCCCAGGCCATAGCAGAGAGCTGGATGGGAAGTGGAGCAGCCGGGACCCGAACTGGCGCCCATATAGGATGCTGGCACTGCAGGCAGTGGCTCTACCCGCTACACCACAGCGCCAGCCCAGGGAAACTTTTAACCTACTAAAATCTGAGATTGCTCAATGTTGATGCATGAACTAATGAAACAGGCATTCTGAAAAGTTTGGGCATTGATTTCACTGTGACCAGGTAGAAAAACTGTGCTTATACTTATGTGCTCATAGTTATGTGCTTGATTGAGGACAGTTATTTGAAAATTATGGTTATTTTTGTTACTGTTTATTCAAATTTTCCCCTACAAGTAGTTTATACAAGGAAAAAAATCTAAACTAATAATCATGGAGATTTATAGGAAATGAAAAAGCCTTATAGTTATTTTTCTTATTAGTAAGCAAATCCTACAGGTACTTTATATTCTATTACCTGCTTTGCATATTTCATTTGTGAGGAATCACAGGATCATAAGTCAAACTTTTTCAAGAGAGAGACTAATTATCATGAGTTGAGGGTCTCTGATAAACCCAAAATTCTGGTTAAAATTTGAGTTGCATCTAAAGGTTACAAACTAACAAAAAGAATAGAACATAACAAGACTTACAATTCTAAAACATTTATGAATAAATGAATCTGATTTATTTAGAGAACATATCAGTCTCTTATTTTGACTGAGAGTTATGATCACCAATCTTCATTTTGCTGGAATAAAATTAAAAATCCTTGCTATTATATAATTCTGGAAAGTAATTTAATTCAATAAGCATTGATTTCACTGTGACCATGTAGAAAAACTCTGTGTTTATTGGTGGGAATTATATGTAGGGGGAAAAGATAAAGAAAGGAAGTATTTTAAATACTTTCCAATAAATGATGGGGAGATGGGGGAGGGAGAGAAAGAGTTAGAGAGATGTAAAATACTGTAACAAAGAATTAAAATGCTACAATGAAGGTGAAATTCAATGAACTTGAACATATAGCTTTTAAATATTGATTTTAACTGGGTAAATTTATGAAGATTATGAAGAGGGGACTCCTTTTAGCTAGCACTTAAAAGATGAATAGGATTTCAATAGCGACAAAAAAAACTTCCATGATGAATGATAGAACAGACATATTTTTAAAACATAGGTAAGAAAAAGAAGTAGAGTGGGACAATGGAATGCCCAAGAGTTTGAGTAATGAAATGGAAGACAATAGTAATAGTATAGCTGTGGAAGCAGTAGTAGGAATTCCTTTGATAACAGTAGAACTAGTCAGATAACTAAAACTTGTTTAGCACCTACTATGTCCTGGGCCCTCAATAAGTGCTTCATGTTCTGAATCTCATTTAATTCTCCGAAATTACTCTGTATGTACTATCTCCACCTTTAAAAATGAAAAATCAGGTGCAGGAAAGTTAAGAAAGTTAAGAAATTTTCCAGAGCTCACATAAGTATTAACTGGCAAAGATACAATTCCAAAATACCTGATTACAAAACCTATTTAATTTATGTGAATATTTTCTCTTTTATATTAAAACTGAAACATTCTATAATCTATCTTCCACACATACATAGTTAGATCTACTTCTTCTTTTTATGGCAAATAGATGCTGTATCTTGCAATCAACATAAAAGTATATTCTGATTTGCGTTTCTACAGTTTAAAAGACATAACAAACACTACTGTGTCAAGCAAAGAAATCAAGTCTTCGAGGTCCTTCCTACATGACAAGGGAACTGATCATAATTCAGCCTTGTCTTTCCTATTATTACCAGTTGGGATGGCTTCAGAGTGCTGATGTTAGCAAGGATGAGATTGTGGTGTGCACCACAGAAATGTGGGCAAGCTTCTGAATATTAAAACTCTTGATCTTCACTATCATGCATCATATTATACCAGAAGGATCTGGAATATGGTACAGTCTGAGCAGGAAAAATTTTCAAGCTAGGAAGCAAGCAACCCATGGGAAACTTGTCACAGCTCTCATCAACTCTATGCCCCAATTACCAAGTCTTCCTTCCTCAAGACCTCTTTGTACCTAGTCCGTTGCACCGTATTTTCTGAAACACAGACATAGCAACTATAAGCCAAAAAAAAACCCTTATTTTGTTATATATAAAGAATAGTGAAATGGTCACTGGGATATAGTCTGAAATTTTAGCCATTGGACCATAGATTGGGATGCCAAGTTGTATTATGATTGGGATTTTGAGGTGTTCTCCCACAGGGACAGAAGTTATGCATGTGTATAAACATTCCCCTTCAAGCAAGAAAGATGGCTAGAAGTCACTGTCAAGCCAGCTAATGGAATAAACTACCACCAGCCAGATGCCAAATCCTGGTCCATGCTCTCCAGCCTATAGTTGGAATGAATATGCCACAAGGCAATCCTGCTCCCAAGCAAACTTGAATCCATTGGTAAGTGAATGTCTAGTTTTAAATATTTTTAGATCAATACCATTTTCACAGACCAAATAGAATCAAAGGTAGCTAACTGGTGGTGACTCATTCTTTGAGTGATTTTTTTATCCTCTTAATAAATCTTCACTGATTAGCAATTGTAGTAGGTCTAAAAATTGATACAGGAAAAGATACCGTCCATATGTCTAACAGTATGTTTTAATAAAATGCTTTCTGTAAAGAAAAAAAAACCCACAGTCTTAAGAGATATTTACTGGAAATTTTATATCTTCTATTTATGGATTTGAATGAGAAAAATGAATAATAAAACAGAGGTAATTATATGGATAGGTCATGCAACCCTCAGCTACAATCTCAAATGAGTCCGACGCTTCAGAATAGACATTTAGAAAGAGTAAACAGAAGGAATTTAAGAGGAAAGCGGTGCCCAAGAAATACTTAGCAGAAATATTGTCAAATGTTTAGTAGTTAAGAACTCATAAATAATTTATATGAATTATAGTAACTAAAATGTTTATGTTACATTTTGATATCTTATTTTGAATAATATAATTGATAGGTATTTTCCACTCCTTATGTAATTCCTCTTGTCAACAACTGCTCAAAAGACTGTACAATACTTGCAACATTAGAACTGAGTTGGGCCTGCATGTCAAAGTATCATATTTTAAGCATGGTAATAGTCTGAGATTTATTTATAAGTATAAAACAGATTTCTAATGGTTATCATTTATTTGATTGGTATGGTTTTCTGCCTGAATTAGGATTATGCTTTGAGTTAAGAAGACCTACTGGCCACAGCTTGACCCATGTACAACTGTCCAAGATATAACTCACCACAAACTAAGTGTGGATGGAGGGACACTAATGTCTGAATCAATGCCTTAATTTCCAATCTGGATTCCATACCCTCAGTGACATCTTTTGTCAAGCATTTCTATTGAGAAAATGTATTGTGTTGTGCTCAGGTACATTATGGAACCAAAGTGTCTGATTGCTCTACTGCAGGAAATCAGCAGTGATAGCCTGCTGTAACTTCCTTCAGAATAACGCTACAGGTTCCCTGAGGAATGCCGGAGGTGGACTCTTCAAGGTTGCCAAGGATAAAGGGAAATGCCCTCAGCCTTTTTTTCTGTGTGTCAGGAAAGAGACATATCGAAAATCAGATTCAGAAAAAAAAAATGTGTTCTAATAATTTCAATAGCTTTGTAAATGTACTTTCATAAATACTTGGTTTTCATAAAAAATGCTTAATTAAACTCAGGTTCTTTTCATCAACAGTCACCTGTCCCCTGCTCTTCATCCAAGAATCTTTACAATTAAAGTGTGTCATACAGCTCTGAGTAGCTTAACAATAATTAGCTGCAAGATGTTGAAGTCTGCATGACCTTGACTCCAATAAAAGCACTTCCAAGTACAATGCATTTAACGGCACCATTATACTGGATGACAGGGCTGAGACTGAGAGGGTATGAGAAGAGGAAAGCCCCAGGTCCCTTGGGGAAGACAGATAAAACGAGGCAGGAACTGTCTAAGCCACACATTTGGTGTTTTCGACATCTCTGTTCTGGAAACTACAACTGATTACGCTAGGGTTCAGCTGATCACAGCGGCACAGCGGACTGCAAGCACAGAGTGGAACTGCCCATCTTGACTTTCCACAGAGGAAAGCCAAAAGGACAATGTGTACAAAAACCCAAATCTGGACTCATGTTTCCATTCATGTGTTCTCAGTTACTAAAGGGACACTTTGTTCCAAATATTTTGCTTTTCTACTTGAATAAGTCAGTATTTTGGTGAGTTTTGGCTTCTGTTATGAGCCGTACAAAAGGAAATATGATTTTTTAGTCTCATAGCTACTGCAAACTTGGCAGACTGATTTATAATTATAAAGAAGTCCCCTTTCTCTGTATTAACATGTTATTTGCTTCATATAACCACATTTTAAAAATAATACAACATTCTTTATTATAGATTCATTTTTTTAGAATTTAAGAGTCGGATTCGGGGCCGGCACTGTGGCTCACTTGGGTAATCCTCCACCTGCGGTGCTGGCATTCCCATATGGGCGCCAGTTCTAGTCCTGGTTGCTCCTCTTCCAGTCCAGCTCTCTGCTGTGGCCCGGGAAGGCAGTGGAGGATGGCCCAGGTGCTTGGGTCCTGCACCCGCATGGGAGACCAGGAAGAAGCGCCTGGCTCCTGGCTTTGGATCAGTGCAGCGCCGGCCATAGAGGCCATTTAGGGGATGAACCAACGGAAGGAAGACCTTTCTCTCTGTCTCTGTCTCTCTCACTATCTATATCTCTGCCTGTCAAATAAAAAAAAATTCAAAAAAAGAGTCGGATTCAACCATTCATCCAAAGTTAGAGATGATAGAAACTCACATTTCTGAACATGTCTACTACATTTAAGCCCTGTACCGAGCAAGAAACACAACAACCTTGAAACAACCACTGTCAAGTGGAGAAGCTAGATGTGTTAACAATGATCTTGGTACCCTGTGACAGGAGTGGCTGCTCCAGCATTCATTTGTTCTGAAACACTGATTAGAGCTCTGTTATTCTGACTGGCACAAAGTCTTCATAAAGTAGGCGTTACTTTAAACGAGCTCTAAAGAATGAGTACTATAGTCACAGTAATTACAACTGCCATTACTGCTACTTCTACTTACACAACACTTGCTCTACACCAGACACAGTTACAAGAGCCTTCCATAAAGTAGCTTGTTCAATTTTGTTTTTTTGACAGGCAGAGTTAGACAATGAGAGAGAGAGAGACAGAGAGAAAGGTCTTCCTTCCGTTGGTTCACTCCCCAAATGGCTGCTACGGCCAGCATGCTGTGCCGATCCAAAACCAGGAGCCAGGTGCTTCTCCTGGTCTCCCATGCGGGTTCAGGGCCCAAGGACCTGGGCCATCCTCCACTGCCTTCCCAGGCCACAGCAGAGAGCTGGCCTGGAAGAGGGGCAACCGGGACAGAATCTGGCGCCCTGACTAGGACTAGAACCCAGGGTGCTGGCGCCGCAGGAGGAGGATTAGCCTAGTGAGCCACGGCGCCGGCCAACTTGCTCAGTTTTCACAACTCTTTGGGGCAAATACTATTACCCCTGATTTACATATAAAGTAGCTGAGGTTCACAGATATGAATTCATTGCCAAGGATGAACAATTACTAAATGACAGAGTTGGGACTGATATGGATGTTCCAGCCCCAGGTCCTGTGCTCACAGCCATGACAACAAGTTACCTCTCACACAGGAATCTACCAAGAAGGAACACCAACAAACTCACTCAGAGGGAATGCTAATATATCAGGAGTTACAAGTGATTGTGCTGTCTTCAGTCACTGGCTCTTTGCACACCTTCCTGACCATTTGAATAGGTATGTGACTACAGCACTGTTATTATTCTTCCCACCATATGCTTCCAATTCAGCTGCCCTGAAAGGCAAGAAAGTGATAAAAATTGAAGGAAGCATGCAAAAAGCATGGAAATCTATTTTATTCCCAAGTAATTATTATATAATAGAATATTAAAGTTTTGGCTGAAGCACGAACACATTAATCAACACATTCAAAGCAGATGTCAGACCATATGCTGAATCCCCAGAGGATTCTGAGAACCAGTTACACAATTCTTAAATGCCACACCCACATCAAAGTTCTAGAGTTAGATGTTGAGACTTGGGAAAAGTTATTGGCAAGCTATGAAGTTGAGTGTGAAGGATGGGAGATATCTATCCTCTTCTAAACCTGGGGAAAGAGACAATCACAAGTGGATGCCTCAGAAACCTTAAGAGGTAGCTCCTGCAGTCTGAGGTGCATGTAGGCTGGTGTCCAACTCCTACTTGAGAAGCTTTGGGCTTGGCCATTGGCTGCTCCACATAAGGTGAAATAAAAGCCAAGTCCACAAATTGGGAACTCCCAGTTTCCACAGTACAATGTGTACATGTTCTGTACAGCCCAGATGCGGGCCTTTCCCAAGACAGAATTAGAATAGGGTGATGTATATTCACACTGAGAAGATCCTCTGAAAAGGGTCAAAAGACCTCCATAAGAAACATGGGAGGAAAAAATGAATTTCTTAGCCAGGATGGAGATGCTGTGTCACCCCCCAAAAACAATTTCCAATAGAAGTCTCTGAAAAAAAAAGAATCAACTAAACTATTCAAGAGAAAATCAGCTTTAACATCTCCCACATCCAGAGAATAGCAGTGCTTTGAATTTGAGAGGTTCAAGGGAGATTGAACTTTCAGTAAAGCCTAGGGCATTAAATATTACCTAGATATTTAGATGATCAAAGTGAATATATTGTTTTTATCTAATAAGTACTACAGAGCACATTTTCTAAAATTGTCCAGAAAGGTCATGAGGCCTGACAGCTTATACCACTGGGCAAGGAAAGACCTTGCTTCACAGAGATCTAAAGAGACTTAAGGTAAACTCTCTTTATAATTGCATGGCAACAAGTTGTGCTTAGTCAGCACGAGAGCTACATTGGTAACAGTCTCTGCGTTCGACACCTACACCCAGGTAATTCTGCTCACCCTGTTCACGTTGCCAGAGCCACTGGAAGCGCCAGACCCTTGGACTCTGGAGCCAGTTTGCCTATGTGATCCTGTTTCTTCATCTGTGTAACAGAGGTGCTGCAAGTATATACTTCATGGCATTGTTGGGGAGATAAAATGAAACGGTATGTGAAAACAGATATAATGTAATGCTTGGTCCAGAGTATGTACTCCATAAAGGATATATGTCATGCTTGTGGTTATTGTTATCAATGCAAATATTATTAATGTATTTGACCCATTTTATTTGACAAGAACAACCAGGGCAGGAAACTCGTGACTATCATCATGTTTTATCTTCTGACCACTTTCCGACCAACAAACCCAACTGGCATCTCTGCTATGCCAAATGCCCATTTCAAAACAACAATTTACTGAATGCCTATTGCCATGGACCATACCACAGGTTCAGTACATAGTATCCTATTAATTCCTCATCATATTCTCTAAGACATGTACTATTACTATCCACATTTTATCAAAGAGAAACTAGGACTTAGAAAAGTTAAGGTGTGGGGACAGCATTGTGGCATCGCGGATTGAGCTGCCACCTTTGATGCTGGCAGCACATATGAGCAGAAGTTCATGTCCTGGCACTCCACTTCTAATCCAGCCCCTTGCTAATGCCTTGTAAAAACGGTGGGAGATGGCCCAAGTATGTGGGCCCCTGCCACCCACGTGGGGGATCTGGAAGAAGCTCTTGGCTCCTAGTTTTGGCTTGGCTCAGCCCTGGCTGTTGTGGCCATCCGGGGAATAACCATTGGATGGAAGATCTCTGTGTCTCTCCCTCTCTCTAACTCTTTCAAATAAGTAAATAAATCTTAAAAATAAAAGAAAGGTTAGGGTTCTTGCACAAGGTAACACAACTAGTATGTTGTGGAACGACAATAAGCAGAAGCTTTCAAATTGAAATTATTATTCATGGCAGGGGTCAAATATTTGTTATGCTTTATGTCATGGAGACTTCACTAAATACCATCAGTAACTCAAATCAAAGCAACGCATCCTTTTTAAAGAATTAATCCTTTTTTAGACGTATCTCATAGGTGTTTTGGGAATATATCAAACAGCACGAGGCAAATTCAAACAGACAGGTTCTTAATTCCAAGTGAAAGATTTTCATGTTAGAGCACATAGTTCTCCACATTGTAATTAAACACATATCGCAGCTGATGGGGGCACTGTGTAATGGGTGTGAATAGGAGAAGGCAGCACTTTAAATGAGCTTAAAGCATAATATCCGATCAGGTGAACTACTCTGAACAGTCATCTCTTATTTCTTATATTCATTCAACTTCTAGGAGCTTCAGATATCAATATTTAAACTGGGAATTTAATGTCAGAATCAAAGAAAATCATATATACACAGGTACAAATTACCTTTTAATCTATCCAAGTGTGTAAGATGTTAGCTTTTATGTTTATTGTAAGAGGTTCCACTGTCATATACAGAATATCATCAAAGGTAACAAATATTTAGCTGTTGTAGCTAACAGAGTACCAAAAATGTGATGTACAGGAGTGAAATGGACATTCTGAGCTTCAATGATTGTTTACAGCCCTTGTCTCTGCTGTTGGGGAACAGTGTTTCTTCTTCTTGCTATTTGTTGCACGCGTTACTTAGTGTAGGGTTAATCTTATGAGTAAAAAGTAAACTGAAAGTAGATCATTGTAAAAATGAAGATACGAAATAGGAGAGGAAGGAAGAGGAAGGGAGGGAGTGTGGGCAGGAGGGAGGGTAGGGTGGGATGTATCACTATGTTCTTAAACCTGTATATGTGAAACACATGAAATTTGTGTATCTTAAATAAAATTTAAATATATATACACACATATATATATATTTAGCTGCTCAAAGAAGCATAGTGCTTGACTTACAGGTATGCAATAAATAAGTACAAATAGGGTTGGGCATTTGGTGTAGTGTTTAAGATGCCATTTTGGGGGTTGGCACTGTAGTACAGCAGGTTAAGCTGCCATCTGCAGTGCTGGCATCCCACATGGGTACTGGTTCGAGTCCTGGCTGCTCACTTCCTATCTGGCTTCCTGCTAATGCACCTGGGAAAGCAGTGGACGATGGCCCAAGTACTTGGACCCCTGCATTCTTATGGTAGATTGGAAGAAGCTCCTGGCTCCTGGCTTTGGATCAGACCAGGTCTGGCCTTGCAGCCATTTGGGGAGTGAACCAGCAGATGGAAGATCTGCCTCTCCCTCTCCCTGAGTCTCTCTGCCTCTCAAATAAATAAGTCTTTAAAAAAAAAAAAAAAGCCACTTCAGATGACTGCAACCCTTATGGGAGTGCCTGGGTCTGAGTCCCAGCTCTGCTTTCAATTCCAGCTTCCTGCTAACGCATGCCATAGGAGGCAGCTGATGATGGCTCAAGTACTTGGTTCTCAGTAACCCATGTGGGAGCCCTGGATTGAGTTTTCAGCTCCTGGCTTTCATTTGACCCAGCTCTGATTGCTGTGGGTACTGTGGAGTGAACTAACAAAGAAGAGACTTCCATTTCTTCCTCTGCTTCTCTGTTTCTCAAATAAAAATTTAAAAATTAATTAAAAATATAGATAGTCTGAGTTCCTTACTGACAGCAAGGGTGTATCTAGCCTAACTGAGGTAAATTGCAGCCTCCTAGGTTTGTCATTATAATAATGAATGCTACCAGTGGTCTCTGTAGTTTGGTGAAGACCCAGGAAAAGGGATACACCAGAGATACACTGTACATGTGACAGTATTCCAAACTCAAGTCAATGTTTTCATGGCTTTTTCCCTTAAATACACAGGTGAATATGCAAATAGAACTGTGAAAATGACACTAAAAATACTTTGCAAAAATTACATGAAGAAGCATTGCCAGGCTCAAAGTTTATGATATTTATGAATATCAGAGTGTGAAACCTATTTTTTCCACAGAATGAAATAAATAAGAGTCACTGTTGATCATATACATGAATACAAAATGTGGATTATATATTCACAATTCCACAGTTATTGGGCATTGGCTAGCTAGATGCTGGACAAGAGAGTAGGGACATTCAGTATCCCGGGGAACGGGGATGGTTAGGGAGCAGGCTGAAAAGGTAACCCGGGACAGTTCATAGAAGGACTTAGGAACTCTGGATGTAGCAGGGAATAAAAGCATTTCCCTGTCAAGCGTAATCATTTCTTTCTATTGATTATTAGTAATAGATGCTTTTGAAGAAGTTTCAAATTATAATCAAAGAGAGTCCCAAGACCTGAAACAAGCTGTTCTAAATCTTTTCCTAATTAGAAAATGAAGAACTCTCTGGAACTGCCTCTCCCCCTTCCAGAATGTGCATCATGATGTGAGGGCTTGCAAGATGGCAGTGAATACACTTTCTCCAAGACAGAATAATTCTGCACAGACACCAAGAAGACTTGTCCTTTGGGCTTACACCAGTTTGCTTTTGGGAGGGTTTTGTACAGTGAGAAACTCATGCGCAAATTGTTGTTCCCCGACTTTGAAGAAGATTTCAGCAGTGTCAGTTTACTGATAGACAGTGATTTCCAACAATCACAACAAGCCAATGGTTGCCTCGGAAATGACTCACCCATCTGGTCTAAGCTTTGAGTGGAAAGGATGAAGGCTCAAGTTCAAGGGACTTCAATTGATTTTTACACCTTGTCAGTTAAGAGCAGACTTGGCTGAAATAGAAATCCCTAAGACAGTGGTTTAAACAAGACTCAAGTAATAGTTATGCTGCTCAGTACAAGTAACACAGCTGCATGGTGTTGTCAGGGTGTCGTCCCTTCTATCTTAACTTTCTACCATGATGGATGTTATCCAAAAACATAAGCTTTCCAGGGCCAGTGTTGTGGTATAACAGGTTAACCTGTTGCATGCAATGCCAGCATCCCAGATGGGCACCTATTCGAGTCCTGGCTGCTCCACTTCTGATCCAGCCGCCTGCTAGTGCATCTGGAAAAGCAGCAGAAGATGACCCAAGTGCTTGTGCTCCTTCACACATGTAGGATACTGGAGGAGGCTCCTGGTTCTTGGCTTCTGTCTGGCCCTTCCCTAAGTCTATCTGGGGAGTAAACCAGCAGATAGAAGATCTCTGCTTCACCCTCTCTCTGACTCTGCCTTCCTAATAAATGAAATAAAAATATTTAAAATAAAAATGTGAGCTTTCCTAAGTAGGAAGGATGGAGGGAGGGAACAAAAGTGGGAGAGGATTAACGCAATTCTGAATCTCTGCCACAAGCACACATTGCTATGGATGGGAAAAAAATGACCCTTTGCTATGATCTGAGTGCTGAGGTCCAGACACCAGTGCAACAGTGTTAAGAGGCAGGGCATTTGGTATACGATTAGGTCATGAGGACTGGGTCTTCACGTATGGCTTTGGAATTCTCTTACGAGGGCTTCAGGGGCCTGTACAGCCCTTCTTTGCTCTTTTAACCTTTCTACCATATGAAGACACAGCATTTGTCCCCTCCACCCATGAAAATGCAGCATCAAGCATCATCTATGGAGCAGAAGCAAGCCTTCACCAGACACGCAATCTATCAGCAACTCAACCTGGGATTTGCCAGCCTGCAGAGCTGTGGGCAATACATTTATATTACTTATGAATTGTTCAATGTAAGCTACTTTACTATAGCACCTCGGATGGTGACAGAAACGAGCACAGTGAGTGTGGTACTGCTGTTAATAAATGACTAAGAACGCGGAAGCAGCTTTGGAACTGAGTAATTGGGTAGACATTGGGAGAGTTGTGAAGAGCATTGCTACACAGGGAACATTAAGGGAAATCCTGGTGAGGGCTCAGAATAGAACTGGAGAGAATTCTGATCTTAAATAAGCATAGTTTATTCATAATCTGAATTTTCACAAATTATCAAAGATCCCCAGATGCATGTATTTCACAATGTTTTTGCATCATAAACTTTCTTTTCATAAACTTTGTGTAGTATTCTCACATAGTAACATATAAACACCTAAAAGAAAGCCTGCTCAAATTTTATTGTTGTCTAGGAAGTTATGTTAGAGAGAACTTTCACTATCTTCTTTATAATTTTTCTAAATTTCCTAATGCAAATACATATTACATTCACAGAATCAGAACTCAAATGTTGAAAATCCATCTGACTGAAATGTATCTTGACAGAAAATGTAAGTATATAGCTTCTCAAAATTAATACATATTTTTAAAACTGAGCAGGTCTAGTTTTTGGAAATGGAGAGCTACATAGTTCCTAGGTCTGAGAAAGTATAGTTTGATGAACATTCAGGTAGTCAAGTTGACTTTATGTGACAGAAAATGTCTAAATTATATTTCAGATAGAAATTATTTACATTATAGTATCAATGCATTATCTAAGAGTTCATTATCAAATGACATATTTGATTTTTTAATATTCAGGATTTATAGCTATATTATGTACAGATAATGTTCAGAGTGCTAAATAAGTAAATCTAAATAAGGCACGTGATTTATTTGAGCTGTTATTTATAAACAAGCCCTTAGGTGAAACTTCAGATTATAGCAATCCTTTTGCAGCTACCATTGAGCTCACAGAAAGTAATGATTTTACTTAGAAAAGCTGCCAGGACTAAACTCTAGCAGCAGAAATATGTGACTAAAATAAAAACTTTCCAACGATAAACATTACAAGGATTACCTGGTTTAAGCTTCCAAGTGCAAATTCAATCTGAAATAATATTGCCAAAAATCTCTATGGTTTAAAGAGTTTTTTTTTTTTTTTTAAATCTACAAAGAGAGTGCACAGTTATAGCTTCTACTCACTGATCTGGGCCTTCAGAACACATCAATACATGCAGTACATAAGAACCAGTTGTAAGATTTTTTTTGTCAATACAAAGCAAGGTCACTGCATTATAGAAAGACTCAACACTCTGTTTATTTCACTTCCATAAAGAAATTGTTCAAGGGCAAATTCTGAGAGAATGAACCTGAGAATAATTGAAACCTCAGAAAAAGAGAACTTTGGGAAAACTCGAATACCTAATGTGATTATCTTTGGATTATGTTGTAAATAGATGCAAAAGAATACACTTTTAAAAATTGTTTTTATTTATTATAGCATATTTTCACTTAATGTCCTTACTCCTTATTTCAAAGCAATTATAGATAACCCCCTCCAAAGTTAACCTACAGCAATTTTTGTAATTTACTCTGGCTCACGGTAAGATGGGAGAAAAACTTGCTACAACTAAATGCTGACAAAATTTTAATCCAATTTACTGAAGGCCTACCCTATGTCGGACACTGTGCCCACTGCTGAGATGAACTGTTAATGCTCCCTAAATACGGCACTTTCTTCTTACAGTGTATTAATAGCAGGGAACATGGCGAGGACTAGGCTGACACTAGGGAGGCATTGGCTTTGAATTCCAATGTTAAGGGTGCACACAAAACATACACACAATTCTCAGTGACCAAGATAAATAACATATAAATGAAATACCTTAACAATGAAAGTTACAGCTAAAAAAAAAATCTGTGAACAAAATATTGAAATTTTGGAAAGCATATACCAAATCTACTTGGTTCGAGTGGAAGTGATTTATTTTTTAAAGATTCATGTTAGAAAAAGTTTCTAGAGGAAAAAAAAAAGACAAATACTTCTAGTAGAATGTCTTATTTGTAATGCTTTGGGATCTTTAAATAGTTGTCTGCTGAGGCCATCATGAGAAAACATCATCGGGAATATTTCCACTTTTGTCTCTCACTAAGAGACTAAAAGGACATCATGTATGAGGCACAGACATCCTTAGAACAAAACCATTATGGAAACAACGCATTGGTATTTACAAAGCAGATCTCACTACATGTGATAGATGTTTAGAATGGGGAAAAAATCTTAAAAGGAGAAAAAAATTCATTAGGATATTTCTTCATAAACATTTATTTAATGTTTGGCTAACCTCCTGACTTTTTCATTGTCTGACTTCCCCAAGCCTTTTACAATCTTTTAGAAAGGCAACATTCAAGCAGCTCTGAGAGGCCTTGAGGAAATCAGATGAAACAGTCACACGAAACAAAAGCCAGAGCACTGCAGGGAAAAAGGACAGCCCTGAGAACCAGCCAGTGCTCCAGGAAATATTCTTTGGAACTCTGAAACAAGACGGAGCTGCAACACAATAAATTATAGTGAGGTAAAGAGGGGCACTGCCTTATGGCTGTTACACAGTAAATTAATAACCAGGAAACTTTGGGATTTCAAAAACTGTCTGTGTAAGCTTAGGTTATATTCTATGAGTGAAAAGAGTTACTTCCAAATTAACAATTTGATGATTACATGTTACAAGGGTATATTTTATCTTCATTCATATTGGGTATTTTAAGATTTATAAAATGAATTAATACTATCTAACATAGGATTAAAGAATATATGGATAATGATTTTACATGCCTACTGGCATCCAAAAAATTCCATTAACTTCAGTGGTTCTATTCCACCCTGGAGTCTAATCTAATCAATTCTCCTCTCCCTTGACAACGGGAATATTATTGAAAGTGCTGATGCCTAAGTCTCGCGTCATTATCTTCTGGGTTAGGACCCAGCAATGGTACTTTTAAGAAGTGCTCCAGCTTTGGGAACCACCACTGAGTGTGGAATTTTAATTTGGGCTCTTAAACACTGGCATGTCAGAGATAGCCCATGGGGTGGATTTTGAGGTTCAGTGCTGTAAAAGTGGCCATCTACAAAGCATTTATAAGCTATAGGATCTCCTCTGACTGAGTCTAACCATGGCTGTCTGATGCTATTCGAAATAACTCACTTGGAATGCATGGTTGGCCATTACTATAGGGAAAAAATTGAAAGCACACATTTCAATGTCTCGCTCCCTTGGTCTTACAGTGTCTAACGAGATTATATACTATTCTTGTTCTTGTCTTTTTAACTCATGTCCTAGGTTATGAGATTGTGTGATTACCAACTTCTTGCTCATTTATAGGAATATGCACATATTTATATAGCTAATTACCTGTAATTACTATATTTTAAAATCTTGGTTTCAATTTTCTTCAACAACACCGAATGGGACGCTCACTGTATTATTTTCAACCCGAGCCTGAGGGGTCTCTGGACCTCATTTACTATGCACCATGGTTGCTCTGGCATCATGGAGATCCTCTACTACACACTGCTCCACCCCTACAGGGAGGAAGCAGACGAGGCAGGGAGGCCCACCTTCAGCCAATCACATTAGAAACTGCCACACCATAAAGCCATGTGGGCAAGACAAGAGAAAACAGCTTCCCTGAAAGAAGAGGCTGGTCAAGGTTACATCTTGATTTGTCAGTGGGAAAAAACTTGCATTTGCATCAAAGCAAACCTTGTAGACATTTTTTAATGTATTTATTACAAAGGCAGAGTTAGAGAGAGAGAGAGAGAGAGAGAGCCATCTGTTGGTTCACTCCTTAAATGGCCACAATGACCAGGGCTCTGCCAAGCTAAAACCAAGAGCTTCATCTGGGTCTCCTATGTGGCTGCAGGGGGCAAGTACTTGTGCTGCAACTCCCAAGCCATCATCAGGAAGCTGAATTGGAAGTGGAGCAGCCTGAACTCGAACCAGCGCCCATACAGGATGCCACTGTTGCCTGAGGCGGCTTAACCTGATACACCACAATGCTGGCCCCCTTATAGACTCTTGAATGTTAACAATGGAAAGGACTTGAGGGAACAAATAAGTAAAGCCCTTCATCTTTCCATGAGGAAGTAATAGCAAAGGTAGGTTAATTAAATTTCTAGCTCCTTTGAAAGAAAAGATACCATGGATTCCCATAGAACTCCTATTTATTATGGCTTCCATGAAGTTGCTATAATCGCTAATGCAACATAACTTAGGTAGTTCAAAAAGTTTGTGGAAAAATATGGTTAAAGCAAGTTTAGAGGTAGGTGTTTGGCTTAGCAGTTAAGACATTGGTTAAGATGTCAGAGTCCCAAATTGTAGTGCCTGGGTTTCACTCTCAGTTCCTGATTCCAGCCTCCTACTAATGCACACCTTGGGAGGCAGCAGGTGATAAGGCCCAGGTAGCTGGGTCCCTGACAGTCACGTGGGTCACCTGGATTAAATTCCTGGCTCCTGACTTTGTTCCAGCCCAAATATGGCTAATATGGGGTTTCAGAGATTCAATCAGCGGATAGCAACACTCTCTCTGCCACTTGAGGTAAAAATAAATAAATAAATAAATAAATAAAATGTTAGTTTGAGTGCCAAAAAGTTTTTTAAAAAGACCTATTGATTTCAAAGACAGAGTGACAGAGAGAAGTAGAAATGCAGAGAAGGAGATCTTCCATGTACTGGTTCATTCCCCAAATGGCTGTAATGGATGGGACCAGACCAGGAGCTTCCTCCCAGTCTCTCCCAATGGGTGTAGGGACCCAAGCACTTCTTGGGCCCACATCCACTGCTTTCCCAGGCACAATAGCAGAGAGCTGCATCGGACATGGAGCAGTTGGGACAATACCAGCCCCCCGCCCCATCAAAAAAGATTTTTAAATCCATCCATATTATTCATAGTGTATGTTTTCCGTAAACGTTTTTGAAGACCTCTCATTTAAGATCTTCTCCATAGTAGTTATGCTCTACGGGAAGTGCCTGAGTGATGTTGGGGGAGCAAAAGGTGAGGGGAGTGGAAGACAAGATTCAATATCTCCTAACACCATTGCATTTTCATAAATCGAGTTACTTTTTTATTTTACAATGTTTTAAAATCTTGGCCATGTTCACTTCAAATGAAGATATCATATATGTACATGTATATGCAATTTTTTCTTGAAAACAGAAGTATTAATATCACAGAATAAAGGATTTATGACAATAATAATGAGGGAAAAATAAGTATATTGTCATTTACATGGTATGATTTAGTGAAGCAATATTTATAACTAAATACCAAGTGATATGATAATTTTTATACTTACTATATTAACTTCCACAAGTAAGAGAAAACATGTGATATTTGGCTTTCTGGTCGGGCTTCCTAGATTCCATTAACAATGACTAGACAAAGAAAATGTGGTATTTATACACTACATAATATTATTCAGCCATAAAAAGAATGAAATCTGACATGCGCAACAAAGTGGATTGAACTGGAGATCATTAGGCTTTTTAAATCTCTATGACACTTTCAAATCCAAGTAGCTTTCAAGTCACCTGCTCAAATGTAAGATTCGTCAAGATCTTAGAGATTAGAAAAGAGAATACAGGAAGAGACGAATGTGCCATAGTGACTTCCCTTGATCAGAACAAATCATTTGCTGATTCATAACCAAGAAGCTGGGATCCAATTTATTTTCATTACTGATCCCTGTAAATGTGCATGTGCCTTCTTATACTTGATTCTGACAAAACCCCACGCACCGTTATATTGGATTTATGTATTAAAGAGTATATGTTTCAGTAAAATGGTGACTTGGAAATGATCAATGTTGATTTCTAAACTACCAAAACAAAATTAAGATGCCCCATTTTCTAATAGTCACACACAGGAATCACAATTTTATTCATCACCAACAGCCTTTAAACAGACACTTGTACTGGTAGGTTCCAAAGGCATGGGATAGCACATCACACAGCGATTTTCCAAAGGAAACTAGCCAAAGGGGAATTGCTAAAAAAGTTTTTGTGTGTGCTTGCCTGTGTGTAGGTAACGGAAGAGGAACAAAGTTGAAATAGAGAATATAGGCAATGGAGTGAAATTGTATCTAAACACCGCTATAGTCATTGGAGTCCTTCCTTGTTCAGGAAACCTTGAGTCAATTAACAAGGCGTGTGGGAGGACAGATGAAAGCCCTACTGTCTTTACTTCTTGCCGTAAGGGCTTCAGAGAGCCATTCAAGCTTTCCTGTACTGGACTTGACGTTCTTTCTGTTTAACCTGGCACACGGCATGAAACCACATCAACACTGATTTCAGTATCAGAGAATTTCCTCCAATTAGCCTTTTCCCAATCCTTCTTTCAAGCTTACACATTTCCATCAAATAATCTATTTCTTTTTGAAGGCTGTCCTTAAAAATGAGCTCAAAGAGTCAACATTTAAGTCATAAGACAAAAAAGGAGAAAGTATTGTCATAGTTTCCCAGATCCTTTTCTTATACTCTAATTAATCTAATCAATGAATATTGCTGTTACCACGTGATGAATAACACCTTATTTCAGAGATAATTGAGAATATCTAGCTGGCCATTTTTTCAAAAAGTCCAGATTTGATAGTCTGTAGATACCCAGTATAGTTTTTCTATCTACAAATGAACTTCTGGTAGAAATCGCTGAGCTTCACTCAGCAGCCATCTCTATGCAAAGGCCTAAATGTCAGTCCTCTCTTCTTTCTGTTTTCCTATGGGTACAGAAATAGCTTACAGAAAGTGAAAGTTATTTTAGGGTCTAGTGATATTAACTTGGATTTTGGAATTTGGAAATTCAATTTAGGATTTTTAAATGAACGGATACACATCAGCTTACTGCTTAGGATAAAGCTAATTATAATCAGGCTCACAAAGTAATGTTATAAAAGCTAGTATACAAAAGGAAATTTTCATGGTACCATAACATATTTGCAGTAAGAGCCTTGCGCTAGTAATTGGAAGATTCGGCTTCACTTCACTGTTTAATCACCCACAAAACTGTTTATTGCCCTATATATTCCTTCAACAAGGAAATTATCCTTTTAATGAGCTGAGCCCCTCAGAAAACCAGGAAACATGGCATGGTTACAGCATATTCTACTCTTTTTAAATATTGTGGCCAAATTTTCATCTGACCATCAAGTTCATACAACAATCAGTGTATATTTCAACCAAAAGAAATGCAGAATGATACAAGCCAAGGATTAAGGCATAAATAACAATATCTGCAACATAGACTTCTATCAATAATATGATCTTTTAATTATAAAAGCTGATCCTCAGTTTAGACTGTACAACTATAAGAAACTCTTAGAATATTGTGTCCATAAGCATGCCTAAGTACTATGAATTTATATGAACCTGAAACCTATGCAATTTTGATAACATATATTTTCCATTAATTTTTAAAGACTCCTGCATTTACTTACAAGCCTTATAAAAACTATAACAATTACAAACTATTATTTAAAAAGTGACTTTTTTATGAATATGCTAAAGCTGCCTTTAGTATTTTCTAGACAAAAACAGAGAAAAGTTAATAGATTAGTTATTTAGAATTCTATTTAAAAATAATTTGGAAATTTATACAAGAGGAAGAGAGAGAGAGAGATAGGGAAAGAGAACCATCAACTACTCATTCATTTTCCAGATGCTGAAAATGGCTGGCGTGAGGGCAGGTTAGAGCTGAGAGCTAGAAATCAATCCAGGTCTCCCATGTTGTGGCAGGGACTCAACTACAGGAGCCATCACCAACAGTGTGGAAGGGGAGGGTTGAACATGGTCACACAGGGCCTTACCATCAACCCAGGGCTCCAGGTGTGGTTTAATGTTCAATGTCATCATCTTGAACTCGATGTTTTAACAGGTAGCCCTGTATATTCATTCTGCATCAAGTCCCTTAGATGACGTAGTTGATCCTGGTTGCAATTTTAAATATTGTGTATACCTGTCACTTTGTTTACCAGATACACTCTGCACTTTTGTCTGAACTCTAGGTCCCCTGAGCTGAATACATGGACTGTAGCAATGATCTCAGTGTCTTCTGGTTCCTGATTTGGTACAAATAAGGGAATACTGCAGCAGAAGCTCAAAAGATCACTGTTTTCTCCCAAAGGCTATATCTGCCCCTGGCTTCTGCAACTGCTCCTACCTGCTCTTCATCTGGGGCCCTGTGATAATAATAGGTCTGTCTTGTCAGGCCAGGAATGTGGAGTCCTTCCTGGGCTCCCTATGCCCTACACATACCCTTTATGAAACGGTTGTTGAATTTTTCCCAACTTGACTATGCTATCTGTATCCTATCAGCACTCTGCCTGCAAAGTCTCATTGAGAAGGTGGTACTTGATTAGATTCCTGAAAGAGGTGAGGTGGGGAGGCATACCTGTATCTGGAAAAAGAGAATTCCAGCTTAGCGCTTAGGTTGGGGTTGGGGTTGATTCAAAAAACAGAGAAGTGGGTTACAAACCAGGCTGTGGGATAAGTCCCTCCTGTGCTGTTTCTGTAAATAAAGTATCACTGGAATGCAGCCACACCCATTTGTTTCTGCACCATCCATTGCTGTTTTCTGCTATGGCGTCAGAACTGAGTAGCTGACAGAAGTTCAATGGCTCATAAAAACTAAATAACTAACTATTGGTTCATTTTATATAAAACAGTTGTTAATCTCTGAATTAGAGGGAAGAGGCCACCAGCAATGGGGAACCTTTATTCTGCCAAGGGCCATTTGGATATTTATAACATCATTCATGGGCTACACAGAATTATCAACTTAAAAATTAGTCTGCTAAAACTTTTCAAAACAGATTATTAAGAATGATATACTGGCCGGTGCCGCGGCTCACTTGGCTAATCCTCCGCCTTGCGGCGCCGGCACACCGGGTTCTAGTCCCGGTCGGGGCGCCGGTTGTGTCCCGGTGCCCTTCTTCCAGGCCAGATCTCTGCTGTGGCCTGGGAGTGCAGTGGAGGATGGCTCAAGTGCTTGGGCCCTGCACCCCATGGGAGACCAGGATAAGTACCTGGCTCCTGCCATCGAATCAGCGCGGTGCGCCGGCCGCAGCGCGCCGGCCGCGGCGGCCATTGGAGAGTGAACCAATGGCAAAGGAAGACCTTTCTCTCTGTCTCTCTCTCTCTCTGTCCACTCTGCCTGTCAAAAAAAAAAAAAAAAAAAAGAATGATATACTACTGTAGTTTTAATGATCTGTGGCTATTTTAAAAATTGCTCTGTATGAGTAAAACTGAACATTTTTCATTTGATTATTGTTTACAGCCCTTGCCTATATCCCTGTTGAACTATGGTCTTTTATCTATTGAAATCTATTTAGTGTAGCATTAAATGTTGACTGTAATATAAATTAAAAATATGTTCTCATGGCCAGCGCTATGGCACAGCAGGTTAAGACACTGTCTGCAATGCCAGCATCCCATAAGGGTGCCAATTCAAGTCTCAGCTGCTCTGCTTCTGATCCAGCACCCTGCTAATGTACCTCGGAAAGAAGTGGAAGATGGCCAAATGCTTGGACTCCTTCACCCACATGGGACACCTGGAAGAAGCTTCTGGTAGCTGGCATTGGCCTGGCCTAGCCCTGGTCATTGTGGCCATTTGGGGAGTGAACCATGGGGTGGAAGGTTCTCTCTGTCTCTCAGTAACTCTGACTTTCAAATAAATAAATAAATCTTTTAAAAATATATGTTCTCAACTAAATAAAAAATTAAAATCATACCAAGTATCTTTTTTTACTACAATGGAATGAAGCTAGAAATTAACAACTTGAGAAACTCTAGAACATAGGCAAACATGTGGAGATTGAACAATATGCTCCTGAATGAACAGTGGGTCATAGAAGAAATCAAAAGAGAAATAAAAAAATTCCTAGAAATGAATGAAGTTGACAACATAATATATCAAAACTATGGAATTCAGCAAAAGCAGTGTTAAGAGGAAAGTTTATAACAATTAGTGCCTACATCCACTAGAAAGACATCAAATAAATGGTCTAATCACAAGCCCAAAATTAATAGGAGGAAAGAAATAATTAAAATTAGAAAAGAAATAAAATTGAAACCCAAAGAAGATACAAAAGATCAGTGAAATGAACAGTTGGTTTTCTGAAAAAATAAATAAAATTGATATGCTTTTAGCCCAATTAACACAGAAAATGGGAAAAGGCCCAAATTAATAAATTCAGAGATGAGAGATTCCAAGATGGCAGAATAGGAAGGGAGAATACTGCTCTAGTCTAGGTAGGGAAAGATAGTAAAAAAAAAAAAAAAAAGTGGAGATATTGCAATCTCAGGGAACAGCCAGAAAACTGCAGAAGAAACTCCATGCAAATTAGAGGGACGAGGGACACTATGGATCTAAGTAGAGGGTGTGGACTCACACAACTCAGGACCCCAGCAGCCAAGAACCTCAGAAACAGCTTTGGAGACTGAGGTGAGACCAGACTACAGCAGCCCAAACCACTGGTGATAAAAGCCTTGAAAAGAGCCTTTTGTGAGTATGGCTTGGAGCCCTGTGGGGGAAAGTATACCTGCCAACCTAGAGGGAAAAAAAGGCAGGCACATTTCTTTCTCCCCGATCACCTGGCACCGGTGTCCTGTAAATAGCTGAGAGAGGGCAAGCACCATTTTGGACTAATATAACAGCTGCTCCAGCTTATGTCCAGTGCCCAGCAATCAGCCAAGAGGAAACAACTGAGTCTGGCTGGGAGCACTGATAGGGAGCTGGGTGCTCATGACTGTGGGAGCCTTGTGTGCTGGGACTGTAAAAACACTGTGGCTGTGTGGGAGGGTACAGGTGTGGTTGGGTCTTTGGGCAGTCACTGTGGTTAGCTGCACATGCTCAGGGCTCCCTGATTCCCTGGTGAGGGTCATTGCTCTGGGATCCATGCTCAAGCTGAAGACTGCACAGATTCTTTTTTGTGGTTCTTGTGGCAGTACAGATGAATATTGTACCCACTATGGCTAGTGCCCAGGCATTGGTCTCCTTAGAGGAGAGGAGTGTGCATGAAACTAAGCTAACATAGCTGATAAAAATGTCCCTTTGATTAAAAAAGAAAAAAAAAAAGAGGAAATTTACCACACCCAAATTGGGTGTTACATTGGACACTCCCTTCACCCTGGAGCACTGAACAGAGCTCCCTGGCCATACTCAGTACATACCTCTGAATATTCACTGAAATAGCAGACACTCCACTAAGCCACAGAGGAATAGTTCAAAGATAAAAGCCATCATAGGAAAAAGAAAAACCAACAAGTATCTCCACAAATGTCTAAAAGTAAATGCAGCAATTCAAGAATAAGAAATAAGGAAGACAACATGATGTCCCCAAAGGAACACAACAAACTTCAATACAGAATTCAAAAAATTGATTGGAGGATTACTTAGAAGTAATCAGAAACAAAATCCATGAAATAAAGAAATCCATATATGACAGGAATGAAAACATTTCCTATGAAATTTAGATTTTTAAAGAGAAATCAAAATGAAATATTGGAAATGAAGAATTCACTAGATCAAATAAAAAATGCAGTGGAAAGCCTTAACAACACACTTGGTGAGGCAAAAGAAAGAATATCCAAGTTAGAAGACAAATCTCTGGAAATTTTATAGTCAGACCAAAGAGAGAGAGAGAGAGAGAAAGAGAGAGAGAGAGAGACAGACAGAGAGAGAAGAAATTAGAAAACTAAAAAACAGTGTTGGTAAGATTTATGGGATACTATCAAATGACCCAACATATGGGTCTCAGGAGTTCCTGAAGGTGTGAAAAAAGAAAATGGATTAGAAGGACTTTTTAGTGAAATAATTATAGATAACTTCCCCAATTTGGAGAAAGAGGGGGATGTCCAAGTACAGGAAGCACACAGAACTCCTAATGACCAGCGAAGATCTTCAGCACAACACATTGTAGTCAAACTTTACACAGTAAAACATAAAGAAGAGATTCTAAAAAGTGCACCAGAGAAACGCGAGATTACTTTCAGAGGATCTCCAATTAGACTCACAGCTGACTTCTCATCAGAAATCCTACAGGCTAGAAGAGAATGGCAAGACATATTCCATGTCTTAAAAGAAAAAAACTGTCAACCCAGAATACTATACCCTGCAAATCTCTCATTCATGAATGAAGGTGAAATAAAGACCTTCCATAACAACAGAAATTGAAAGAAATTGTCACTACTCATCCAGCCTTACAAAAAGATGCTTAAGAATGTGCTACACATAGAAACATAGAAATAGGGTCATCACTATGAAAGAAGGTGAAGGCAGAGAATCTCCCAGCAAAGGTACAAAGGAAATCCAAAGTAAACAATATGAATACTTATGGAAAAATGGCAGGGCCAAGTTGTTACTTATCAATAGTCACCTTGAATGTAAATGACCTCAACTATCTAGTTAAAAGATCCAGGGCTGAATGGGTTAAAAGACAAAACACATCTATTTGCTCCCTACAAGTAACACATTTCACCAACAAAGATACATGCAGACTGAAAGTGAACAGATGGAAAAAGATATCCATGCTAACAGAAATCAAAAAAGAGCTGATGTTGCATCCTAATATCAGACAAAATAGACTTGAACACAAAAACTGTTAAAAGAGACAAAAAAGGACACCATGTAATCATTGAGGGATCAATTCAATTGAAAGATGTAACTATTATAAACATATATGCACCTAATTATAGGGCACCTGACTATTTAAAAGAAATGTTAATGGATCTAAAGGGAGACATTGACTCCAATACAATAGTATTGGGGGACTTCAATACCCCACTTTCAGAAATGTACAGATCAACCAGACAGAAAATCAGCAAGGAAACAACAGGGTTAATTGACACTATAAACCAAATGGACCTAACAGATATCTATAGAACCTTTCACCCCACAGTGGCAGAATACACGTTCTTTTCACCAGTGCATGGAATGTTCTCTAGGACAGACCACATGTTAGGCCATAAAGCAAGTCTCAGCAAACTAAAAAAATCAAAATCATACCATGCATCTTCTCTGACCAAAATGAAATGAAGCTGGAAATTCACAAATCAAGAATCTCTAGAACATATGCACACACATGGAGACTGAACAATATGCTCCTGGATGAACAGTGGGTCACTGAAGAAAAAGGAAATCAAAAACTTTTTGGAGTCTGTTAATGTGGTGTATCACATTGATTGATTTGAGAATGTTGAACCATCCCTGCATACCAGGAATAAATCCCACTTGGTCTGGGTGGATGATCTTTCTGATGTGTTGTTGCATTCTATTGGCCAGAATTTTATTGAGGATTTTTACATCTATGTTCATCAGTAATTCTCTTTCAATGCTGTAATTCTCTTTCAATGCTGCATCTTTTTCCGGCTTAGTAATTAAGGTGATGCTGGCTTCATAAAAAGAATTTGGGAGGATTCCCTCTTTTTCAATGTTCTGAATAGTTTGAGAAGAATTGGAGTTAGTTCTTCTTTAAATGTCAGCCCTGGCAGTTAAGATGCCCAAGTCCCAGACTGAAGTACCTGGGTTCAACTCCCAGCTCTAGCTCCTGTCTTCAGCTTCCTGCTAATGCAGACCTTGGAAGACAGCAGCAATGGCTCAAGTAAAGAGGTTCCTAACATCCACATAAGAAATCTGGATTGAATTCCAAACTCTGAGCTTTGGCCCTTTGTCATGAAGGGATCTGGGCAGTGAACCAGTGGATAGGAGCTTTCTTTAACTCTATGTCTCTTTGTCAAACATATAAAAATATATTGATTGATATGTCAAAAGGCAAATAGGGAAAAATATTAGCAATAGAAGGCCTAAGGTGTTAAATATATGTCTTCAAGGTGCAATTTTTACAACATTTTTATGATTTATGTATTTATTTATTTCAAAGGCAAAGTGACAAACAGAGACAGAGAGAGAGAGAGAGAGAGAGAGAAGCAGATCATCCATTCACTGCTTCCCTCCTCAAATGGCTGCAACTTCTAGTGCTTGTCCAGGCCAAAGGTGGGAACCAGGAGCTCCATCAGAGACCATGCAGGAACTCAAGTACATGAGCCATCATATGATGCTTTTAAGGCACCTAAGCATGGCACTGGATGAGGAGCAGAGTAGCCGGGACTGGAACTGGCATTCCAATATGGGATGCTTGTGTTCCAAGTGCTGGCTTAACCCACTGCCCCTCAATGCCTTCCCCCTTACAACTTTTCTGAATACTTGAAAACGTCTATAAAAAGAAAAGGAAAGAAAAAAATCAGAGATAAAAATGGAGATGCTACAACAGACATCACAGAAATAAAAAGAATAATCAGGAATTACTACAAATAGCTATAAGCCAACAGATTGGATAATCTAGAACAAATGGATAGATATCTGGACACATACAATCTACCAAAATTGAGTTATAAAGACATAGAAAACCTAAATAGACCAATAATCAAAATTGAGATTGAATCAGTAATAAAGAGCCTCCCAACTAATAAAAGCCCAGGACTGGATGACTCCACTGCTGCATTCTACAGAACTCTTCAAGAAAAACTAATTCCAATTCTTCTCAAACTATTCAAAACAAATGAAAGGGAAGGAATCTTTCAAAACTCCTTCTATGAGGTCAGCATACGGTACTGAGGCTGGCATTGCGTTGTAGCAGGTAAAGCTGCCGTAAAGCATCCCATATGGGCACTGGTTCATGTCATGGTTGCTCCACTTTTGATCAAGCTCCCTGTTAATGGCCTGAGAAAAGCAGTGAAAGATGGCTGAAGGGCTTGGGCCTCTGCCTCCCATGTGAGAAACCTTGATGAAGCTCTTGGCTTCGGCCTGGCTCAGTCCTGGCTATTGTGACCACTTCAGGAGTGAACCAGTGTATGGACGATATCTCTCGCTCTCTTTCTGTCTCTCCCTCTCCCTCTGTAACCCTGCCTTTCGAATAAATAATAAATCTTAAAAAAAAAAAAAAAAACCTGTATGCTATCCCTCTAAGAAAGAAGCCAACATGGCTTCTGTGTGTGATTCCAGCTATATGATGAGATTCTAGAAGAAGCAAAACTATTGACACAGTAAAAAGATGAGTGTCAGGCAGGAGGTAGAGGGGAGGGAGGGAGGGATGGGAGGTGCATGAAGATTCTAGGGCTATGAAGGTTTTTTGTGTGAGAGTATACAAGTGAATACATGATATTATACATATGTCTGATCCATGGGATGTACAAGACTAAGGGTGCAACCTCATGTAGAGACTTTGGAAGACAACTACGTGTTCCTGTAGGTTCATTTATTGCAACAAATGTAAACTCTGGTGGCAGATGTTAATATTGGAGAAGAGAAAATAAAAAGTGTTGTGTGGAAGGGACAGCGGTGTATGGGAACTCCCTAAACTTTTTGTTCAAATTTGCAATAAAACTGACGTGGCTCCTTAAAAAAAATAAATTATTTTATTTTATTTATTTTTTAGAAAACTTATATTTAATAAATATAAATTTCGAAAGTACAACTTTTGGATTACAGCAGTTTTTCCCCCCATAACCACCCTCCCACTTGCAAACCATCACATCTCCTACTCCCTCTCCCATCCCATTCTTCATTAAGATTCATTTTTAATTATCTTTATGTACAGATCAACTTAGTATGTACTAAGTAAGGATTTCAAGATTGTATCCACACAGACACACAACGTATAAAGTAGTGTTTGAAGAATATTTTTACTATTAGTTCTGATAGTACAACACAGTAAGGACAGAGATCCTACATGGGGAGTAAGTGCACAGTGACTACTGTTGGAAAAAATAAAGTTTTTTTTTTTTTTTTAAATAGCTTGTTATAGATTTATTGAATTTCGAGTCCCACTAGCAGTTACCTTGACAGTGCCAAACAAAGTGATTTCTTGGGGCCAAACGGTCCTCACCTTGATCTAGAGACTCTTGAGTGAGGAAGAGAGAAATAGAAGACAATGTCACAGAGAAAGCAGGAGGCTGGAGGCTTGTGTCATGGTAATGAGGAAATTAGACAATTTTTCAGGAAAGGACTTAAATATTAGCAGGGTAACTGTGAGTGTTGCTTTAAGAATAGTCTCAAGCATTGATAGGAGCACAGAGATCAGTGAGGTGACTACTTCTCTAAGACAGGGAACAAATGACAGTGGCTTGTACCAAGGTGGTGACCACAGAGCTGGCAAGAAGTGGCCACGGTCTGGAGGCATTGTGATGGAACAGGAAAAATGATCTGCGGTCAGAATGAACGCAGGTGTAAGAGATAGAGATAGAGACAGAGTCCAAGTTTTCTTACTGACCAATGGGAAGCAGAGTTGCCAATCTCTGAGTTGGGAAAGGTGCAGGGATGTGGGGATAGAAGCAAGAGTAGTGTCATTCATGAGTTAGGTCCCAAATATGATGATCATTAGATTTCTAGGAAACATCCAAGTAAACACAAAGAAAGAGGGAAACTGGGAGAAGAGGGAGCCCAAGAGTTAGTGAAGAGAAAAGGATCTACCGTGTCAACAAAGCTGCAGGTCAAGTAAGGTAAGGACAAAGAATGGACCAGAGAAGTCAACAGCTTGGAGTTCACAGATGACCTTGACAAGAGCAGCTTCTGAGAAGCGGCTGGGTGAAAGTCTGAAAAGATTTGGCTTGAGAGAACAGGAGAAGAGAAAATACAAAGTGTTGAGTACAGATCACTTTTGGAAGGAGTTTGGTGGTAAAGAAAAGAGGAGGGATAGGAAGTTCCTAAGAGCAGAAGTAGAGAGATTTTTTCCTAAGGTGGAATAAAAAACAGCATATTAGTATGCAGGTACAAACGACTTTACAGACAGGAAAATATTGACGGAAGAGAGAGGCTAAGAACTGCTGCAGCCATGTGCTGGAGGTTGAAGGGTGATGGGCTTTAGTAAGTAGTGGAGTGCCAGCCTCGGCAGTGAGCGAGCAGAGTTCACAGGGCATATGACATGAAGCCATTGAGTAAATGATAATCAATCAATATCGACTTTCAGTCTTCCTGCAAAAAATACCTCCTAACACTCTGTGATCAGTTAGGACATTAGTGTACAACCAAGATGTTGAAGTTCAATTTCAGCGTTTTGTCATTGATGAGCTCCAAGGCTCTGGACAAAACATCTAATCTTTCCATAATTTTATATGTCTTTGATTAGGATATGTCACATTTACTGATCATTACTGAGCCTAAAAAATTAATGAGTCGTATAAGCAAACTTTCCCACTCACCAAATCTCTGATGCTTGCTACTATACAACTTAATGTATACAAAAAAAGGTGAAAGGTGCTTTTTGACACAAATGTCTGCCTAGCATTAGCCACGATTAGATCTTTTCAGTCATTATTTTTATTTGGTGGCTCTTTTAAACTTCCGTCCACCTGAAATGCATTTACTCTCCACCTTAACACTCTGCTTAATTTTTATTTCTGATACTTATCTTTTATGTAAGCAGCACACATTTAATATTCTAGTTTGGAATAATTGCCATTATTTCCACGAGACTTCTGTAGTGAAGTTTGACTTCACATGTATCATCCTCAGAAACACACCTCAAATGTCAAGCCCCCTGCACTGGGAGCAATCCTGGGTTCCCCCGGGAGGAACATTTCATTCTTCTTGTCCCTGTTGCCCTGTGTTCCTATCTGTGCTGTGACACCAAGCAGGCTGCCTTGTAATGACCTGTTTACGCTTCTGTCTCTCTGCCAGACTATGAGCACCTTATCTTACCCTCCTCTGAGGCCTCAGCAGTGACTTGTACAAAGTAGATATGAGATAAATATTTGCTGAGTGAATGAATTTAAATATCATTTTCAGAACAGAGTCTGATCAAATAAAATGGCACGATATACGAGGAAAGAAATGGAGTGAATAGGTACTAAGATAGGTTTGTGTAAGTGTCCATGAGAAAAGGAGGTTCACAGCATATACACTTATCAATTCAGAGTATTTTATTAAGATACTAGAGTTTTCAAGATTGCTTTGGGAAACACTGAACACTTTGTTGGCTGCAATTCAGTATTAAGAACAAATTTCAGGGCTGTTCTACATCCTTTCTTTCTATCATGTATCTTACACACAACATACACACACATACACACAGAGACAAGTTTACTTGTTTCCTAAAGAAAGTACTCAAACATTTATTTCCAGGAGAATCTTAACATCAATGAAAAATTTAAGCCATAGCTTTCATACCCTCAAAGAAGAAGAGATATAAATGAGTCAAGTCACATGATGTGAATTTTCAAGATGAACTTCCTGGCAGAAGATATGTTGTTCATTAAGATCAGACTCACTCTTCCCAACTCAGTTTCTCTTCCCTCTGCTCTGTGGTCTCTGTCTTTGCATTCTCTGTTAAGCTTTTTAATAGACAAGCTGCTTCAGCATTTTCTGAGAGGAAGAAAAAAACCTTCCCTTCCCCACTCCCCACACAATGGCAGGGAAGCCGTCCCCTGAATGTGAAATCGAGTGGGGACATCTGGGCTTTGTCATCCAAAATGGCAGCAATTTTGTTTTTCTAATTATTATCAACTTACCAGTTTTGGATTGAGAAGCCAGTCTCTTACTTCCCCATGTTTAGGACTAAGAACTGCTCCCCAACCCCTACTCTTTTTGAAAGGTGGAATAACAGAAGGAGGAGAGAGACAGAGAGATAGATGTTCCCATCTGTTGGTTTACTCCCCAAATAGCCACAGGAGCCCGGGCTTGGCCAGGCTAAAGCCAGGAGCCAAGAACTCCACGTGCATCTTCCATGTGGGTGACAGGAGCTCAACTACTTGAGCCATCATCCGCTGCTTCCTGGGCAAGGAGCTGGATCAGCAGAGCAGCCAGGACTGGAACAGGCACTCTGATCTCGGATGTGGGTATCCTGAACACAGGCCCACCCCACTGCGCCACAGTGGGATGCCCAGAACGGTTCCTTTTCTATTGGTTTTATCTGCATCTGCCACATCCAACAGTGGACTAACCTTCACCTGCAGTTTAAATGGGAAACACTATTATCGTAACAAAAATTATCTGCATCCTCCTTATCTTCAGGAAACTATAATAATTCAGCAATAGATGGAAATGTTTTAGGGCTCTGAATGTGATGTCTTCCATGATCAGCTGCTGGTGTAGTAAATTTGCTGAGCATCAGGAATGAAATGTCCATACCTCCAACTAAGCTGTTGGAGGCTCTCATCTATTCCTCACTCCTTTCAGTTTACAAAAAGAAATATCTTGTCCCTAGCTCACAAGAGAGCAACGACTGGGAAAGAAAAGAAACATGCAGAAAACACCAGTCTATATTGAAAGGGAGGAAAGAAATGGCTGGTTTGGTTTGCCTCCAAACATATGCACAGAGAATTAAATAGTTTTTTGTGCTTTGTTTTTGTTCTACAGTATCCTTATTTGAAAATCTCTCACTGCACTTCAACACCTGGAAAACTTCAACAGGTATACTGACTATTGTACCAGCTATCACCAAACACACATTTCGTATTGCCAGTGTGGAATCCCAAATGTGATCATTACAACAGGCACCTCCTGAGGATAATTAGGGCCCAACAAGTCACAAGATTCAGGCCTTGAGTCACACCACATTTATAACTTATATAAACTGGCCTACTGTGGTGGAGAAAGAGAAAAATCAAACATGGTTGATGCTACCATGTGAAGGAGAATCAGCAAATTAAGAGTGCTTTCTGCCAAATACAGGGAGAATGGACGCTGTCCATTCACAGTAGCTCTCTCCATCAGTAGCTGAGATTCCAAGTTAGCCCAGCACTCAGTTAAATTTAAAATTTTGATATCTACCAAATTCTGTAACATCACAGGGTTATAGATGGTACTACAAAGCAGTTTCTCAGTCGGTCGTACACAAGCACTTCACCAGGGGAATAACAAACTGCTTAACAGAAACAATGACTTGATGGGGGATTGGTTAAAATAAATGAATGAAAAGGAAAGAAGGAGAAACAAGTACAAGCATTCCTCTTCATTGACTTCATATCAAGCCCTGCAGATAACATAGTAGATAAAGGCTTCAGTTGATCAAGGATGTCATTTCCATGACAGAAGAGCCTTGAACTCTTCACCTGGATTGAGACCTACAATTAGGATAGAGATCGACCCATGTCCTTCTAGACGGGTTGTCAGATATCTGGAACAATACACTACATACAGTTCTTCTTAGTGAGCCCCAGAATGCAACATTTTCTACAGTAAGGCTCCATTGGGCCATAAAATTGAAGTAGACATGCATCCATTCAGTATCTGGCAGGAGAGTTTAAATGGTTACAGAAATATCCATTCACCCATTTCAGATGCTTACTACAGGCTGGTAACTTACTAGTGGAAATGGCTAACCTAATTTACATGTACTGTCTACTGTAATCCTTACAAGTATCTTATGAGGTAAATACGATTATGAATCCAATTTCACAGATGAGGAGCCTGGGGCTTAAAGAATTTAAACAAACACCTAGCTGTTCAGTGGAAGCCTGAGTTGTTAATCTCTATACCATGCCAACTGTTAAGTCACAGCTTGTTTGTTTCTCTAACCTCTGACCTCTGGTATCATGACAATTGTCAGGTCTATGAAACACACACCTCAAATGTTCTGTTTGTGCCAAAGCTCAATGCTATCAATACTGCCAAGGTAGCACCTCTTGCCAGCACTGGGTCTATGCCTCAGCACTTGAGCTTCTACCTAGACCAGAGTCCTGGAATTAGAGAATGCTTTGAATTCTTTCTCCAGCAGTCATCATCCTTTACCTACCAAAGTATCACAGAACTTCATAAATACCCTTTTTAAAGATGGCTTGATTTAATTTACTTGAAGAGGGGGATAGGGCAAGGGGGATGGGAGAGATAAAGACAGAGAATCTTCCATCTGTTGTTTCACTCCCCACAAATGGCTGAAAAAGCCAGGAGTGGGCCGGTCCAAAGCCAGGAAGCTGGAACTCCATCCTTGTCTCCTATATGAGTGGCAAGTACTTGGGCCATCTTCCACTGCCTTCCCAGGCACATTATCAGGAAGGTGGAATGGAAGCAGAAGAGACAGAACTCAGCACTCGGATATGGGATGCCAGTATCACAAGCAGCAGATTAACACCGTGCTGGTATAACACCAGACCCACTGACAAATATACTAACAGACACTTTATGCCACTGAAAAGCCTAAATTACAACTCATTACTTTTGCCTTTCACAATTACATTTCCCCTTAAAATTGTAAAAATTAATGAGTTTTTATCTCAGAAAGAGACTTCTGGTAAACACATCACTTTTTCTCATTAATGTGCTTCTAAGTACTTGAACTATGGCACAACTGAAAAATTCTAGATTTCTGAAATTCTGAGTCTGCATGAATCCAGATTACTCAATCCATGCAAGAAAACAATGTTACAGCCTTTATGGTGCGGTACCACCATCTGCAGACTGGCTGGCTCCGGGGCACACGTTTGCCTGGAGTGTTAAGATGCTGCCTTGGCCACCTACATCCCATATTGGAGTGCCTGGTTTGATTCCCAGCTCTGCTTCTGATTCCAGTTTTCTACTAACGCGCATTGTGGGAGACAAAAGGTAATGAATGGCTCAAGTGGTAGGGTCCCTGGCACCCACGTGGGAGGCCAAGATCAAGTTCATGGCTCTTGGCTTTGGTCTGGTAAAGTCCCAGTTATTCCAAGTGTTTGTGGAGTCAATCAACAGATGAGATATGTCCCCTCGCCCAACCCATCCCCGGCCCAGCAACTCCAAAGAGGGCAACTACTGTGAAAGAATGACTTATCACTCAGATAAATCAAACACATCTATTTTTTAAGTGGCATGGTCTGAGTACATAAAGTACAGACTTTCCTTGTTGGAGCCTGTAATATTGCCTCACAGTAACCCCTCTCCAGACTTGTCTCAATGTCATGGCTACCTTCATTTTCCAAATCACCTTTGCTTCAAATCCTGTTTCTCCTTCTTAACCTCTACTCAAGCACCAAATCTGACTAATTTTTTTTTCTTTAAGTAGCTTTGTCTGCAAGGGCACAGGTCAGAGGCAGGCTGTTAGGAAAAGACTATTGAAGTCCTCTGGAGGTCTCCAAGGAAATGGAGTTAATGCCACTTGCATTTTGGACATATGCCCAGTAGGTAGTAGACAACAGGATATTTTATAAACAATACAGTTCCAAAATAACAGAAAGCAAAAAAAAAAAAAAAAAAGAAATGTTTGAAGAGCAAAAGTAGCCATAAAAATGTGTTGTAATCCACCATGTATTCAATTTTGAAAGTGTTTTCCCCCATTTTGTATTATTAATCAAGGTTTCTCTAAGGTTTAATTTTAACCATTCTCTTTTCCTGTAACACTGCACGCAGCAAAACCATCCTTTGAGCCGGGAAATAGCTCCATGGTAACAGATTCTCAAACATCAGCACAGGATGGAGCTTTCAGTGTGTGATCACAGCTCAGAAAAAGAGGAGGAGAAGAATGATGAGAGCCACCCTGGGTTTCTTTCCTTCCTCGGGATAACATCCTGAGAGAAGAAATCAGTGATCTCGTGAGGTTATGGAGAGGAGGCAAGGGAGACGGAGTCAAGTCAAGTGACAGAAGCAGCTTAAAAATGCTAATGAGATACTCGTGAAATTTCAGGATTTGAAATAGATCCTGCAGAAATGGAAAAAAAAATGTATCCACTGTTCACTAGAGTAGAAAAGACCTCTGAGCTCTGTACCACCTTTTCCTGCCCATATAGAAATAGATGCACTCACTCCCTAGGCCTCTTCTCTGTGTGAGTGAAGCCCTGGGCAGGCCGTGGGCTAGGATTCAGGCGCTTACGTTCCTATGGGATATGTCTTTGTGGAAACCCATTGCACACAGATTGAGTCCAGTGTGCCCATCTCCAGTAGCCAGATGTGCTAGAAGCTGGACAAGAGAGTTCCAACTGAACACTACTGATGGGGATGGTCTCCAGAACTGCTACAAAACATTAACAAGCCATTTAGTCTTTTTAATAATACTTTATTGATTTGAGAGACAGAGTTACAGACACACACACACACACAGAGAATCCTCCATCCTCTGGTTTACTCCTCAAATGGCCACAATGACCAGGCTGAACACAGGAGCCCAGAACTCCATCTTGGTATCCCACATAGCTGGTAGAGGCCTGAGTACTTGGGCCATCTTCTGCTGCTTTCCCAGGCACATTAACAGAGAGCTGGTTGGCAAACAGAGTAGCTCGGACTTGAATCGGCACTCATACGGGATGCTGGCATAGCAGGCAGTGACTTAACCCACTGACAACAATACTGGCCCTGCATTTAGCTTTCATTTTCAAAACTGTTTTGTAATTTGCCTTACAAGTTCAATGAAACCTCAAGAATTTGGAGTGAACAGGTTTAAAGCAAGGTGGTTGCAAATTAGAGGAGTATTTCAAATAAGAGCCCCTTTAAACTCTCATCATTGTTCTGGACAGAGATCCTGTTTAAAGAAAGATTGGAGAACGTCTGTATTTCAAGTTAAGATTGTCCTTAGGTAGATGGCTGCTTCTAAAGTGCTGAAGGCTTTTTAATACCATTTGTTCTTCCAATCTTGTTTGCACTATTAATTTGGTTAATGGGTTAGTAATCCTTTCTTTTTCGATAGCGGGAAAGTAAACCTCAGCCCAGCACTTTTCTAAATTATTACATCCTCTGAACAAATGGGGTGCAGATTAATGAGGGTTTACGTTAAGCTTTGAATTCACAGGAGACTTAAATGAAGCGATGCATCCCTGTTTCCATTTAATGAAAATAACAATCAAGAAATGTAAAGCGGACAGAACTGGATAACTACCTGCCAACATTCCAATCACCTTGACAGTATATCTCCTGGCAGAGGAGGGGGCTCTGACCACCCACTCACCACGTCAACTGCACAACCCCTAAGGAGGGACACAGGGCAGGTGCCAGGCAAGGATGGGCACATCTGAGAACAGAGTGCCTGGGTTGCAGTCCCAGCTCCACTCCCTATTTGTGTCCTCATGATGGGCACCACAGGAGGAAGCAGGTGATGTCTCAAGCACTGGGGTCCCCAGGTCAAGTGTGAGTTCTGAACTGTGTTCCTGGCTCCCAGCTGCAGCCAGGCCTGGCCTTGGCTGCAGGCATTTGGGGAGTGAACCAGCAGGTATGAGATCTCTCTCTCTCTCTCTCTCTCTCTCTCTCTGCTTTTCAAATAACGAAACTGAAAAATCAAAGTCACTTATAACGACTTTTTAGTTGTAATGAGCCAATATCACGTGAATACATGACAGTCTTAATGTACATTAACAAACTGCAGAGGGCACTTAATTTCTGTCTTTAATTAATTTAATCACAAAAGTATGTGAGCCTCCCTGAGCACAAATATCCCTGCTTGTATTATTTTTCAAACAATGAAGCAAATAGGTGACAGGACAGAATTCCACACAGTATTTTCTATAACATCAACATATCATATTCAAGTTTTGAATTGGTACTGGGACTTTTCTGTATAAGGCACAATTAATTTCATTTCAACAAAACATATATTTAAAAAAAGTGAACCTGCCAAATCACCAAGTATCTATTTTGGAATGATCACTCATAAAGTATCACTTATGTACAATAAAAAAATTTAAATGTAGGAGAAATGAGTATATCAATGAAAGAGCTATGGCCCCAAAGAGAAAAAAAAGTAGCTTCTTTTTTGTGTTTCTAAATTAATAGGAGGAGAAAATGTTAGTATTTAAATGTAGCATCATTACCCTTGAAAACACTACCCATAAATCTGTCAAGCTTAAAATAAATGCTATATTCTATATTCTTTTACTTTCTCATCTTTAGGTCAACCAAGATGTTATTAAAGACATTTTAAAAATATTTAATGTATTTGTGGTTTACTGTATCGATCTAAGATGACAAAGGGAAGAGTTACTGAAAACTGCAGTACTGCAGTAACAGACTTGAACCCGAATCCCAAACCTCAAGGTCTTTTTCATCTATGCAATGAAGAAATACTGCTGACTAAGCCACTCTTCTGATATATTTTCTGCAATACGGAAAGAAAAGCTTAACACCTAGAATATAGTGAACAATCAAGGTACAAGGAATTATGTATATCTGAAGGGTACATAACTTATCTGTAAAAGCAGGAAGAATAAAAGCAACCATTTTCATTTCCCTTCATAAAATATGATATGCCTGCAATAAATCAGACTGCAAAGGCTAATGATGAATACAAGTTTCGAAGCATAAACATTATCATAGAAAATTAAATACTTATATAGAGGGGACTTGTAGACATATTTATGCCCCAGAAGATTAGACAAGATTGCTAATGAGATTGTAGGTTTGCCAAAATAGTGGGTGGGCTCAAGTAGTCATAGCCCCTAATATACACTCACTGAAAATGGGAGTTGAAGGAGAGGTAGTATGGACCCAAGAGAAAGGTCAATACTTAATCACTTTACTTCTAGGATCATAAATTCAGTGTTAAGTACTTTGCCCGTAATTGGGGTATTCAGCCACTAGATGGCAGTAATTATTAGGCCATAAACACTGGGGATAAAATTCAATGAATCTTACCAACTAAAATCTGTATCTACATTACATATAAACTTTCCTTTAAATATTTTAATGACATCTGGATACTTAGGTTCACCTTTCCTATTACTGATTGGATCCAATCTCAAATCATTAAAGACTGATCAGAATGTACTTCAATAGCTATTATGAAACCTTTTGAGGGTGGGGGTGGGGATTTTGCCTCAGTATGTCTGGCATCAGAATCAGCTTCTGGTGATCTCAGTAAATTTCTGGAAACGTTTTTTCTATTTTAGTTGCATGTTCGTTATTCTGCTAAAATTATTAGATTTGTTTATAAGCATGGACTTAGTTCATATCTTAAGGTTTCTTGGAAAATTTACAATATTACAAAAAGTACTTTACAATATTAGATATGTTTTTCTTGTCTAAGATACTTAATACTCGATAAGCCCAACTGATGACAGCAAAGTTCCCTGTCTTCTTACTGATTTTAAAGGTGATGTTTTTTGATATTTTAACCTTAAGATGGTATTTGTTTAGGCTTCTGGTAGAAACATTTTATTAGGAAAATAATAATAGAATCTTCTATTCCTAATTTCTTTGAAAATGTAATGACCAATGAAGGTCAGTTTTTAATATTTATTTTAAATGTTTTATCTATATAAGGTGAATAAAATTCATATATACAGTTTTAAGAGCATAATGATACTTCCCACCCTATCCTCCTCCTCTTTCCTTTCTTATTTTTTATTTTAATGTTTATAGTGACATACTTTCAGTTTTTATTTATTTATTTATTTTTTTGACAGGCAGAGTGGACAGTGAGAGAGAGAGACAGAGAGAAAGGTCTTCCTTTGCTGTTGGTTCACCCTCCAATGGCCGCCGTGGCCGGCGTGCTGCGGCCGGCGCACCGCACTGATCCGATGGCAGGAGCCAGGTGCTTCTCCTGGTCTCCCATGGGATGCAGGGCCCAAGCACTTGGGCCATCCTCCACTGCACTCCCTGGCCACAGCAGAGAGCTGGCCTGGAAGAGGGGCAACCGGGACAGAATCCGGCGCCCCGACCAGGACTAGAACCTGGTGTGCCGGCGCCGCAAGACGGAGGATTAGCCTAGTGAGCCGCGGCGCCGGCCACTTTGTTTATTTTATAATCACAAGCTTAACCCTCCAACAAAGAATTCAACAAGTAGTATAAAAACTACTGTTCTTCAAGAGTAAAGACAAGGGCTGTAAATAATAATTAAAATAAATAAAATTAAAATGACAATTTCAGGGCTGGTGCTGTGGCATAGTAGGCTAAGCCTCTTCCTAAAGGTGCCAGCATCCCATATGGGCACTGGTTCATGTTTCGATCCAGCTCTCTGCTATGGCCTGAGAAAGTAGTAGATGATGGCCCAAGTGCTTGGACCCTACCACCTGCATGGGAGACCCTGAAGAAGCTCCTGGTTCCGGCTTTGGATTGGCTCAGTTCTGACTGTTGCGGTCATTTGGGAAGTGAACCAGACCTTTCTGTCTCTCCCTCTGTATGTAACGCTACCTCTCAAATAAATAAATAAATAAATAAGTAAAATCATTTAGAAAATGTCAATTTTGTTCAAATACATTACTCTTTTCCTGCTCCATATATTAATTACCATCATTCAGGGAAAACACATGATATTTGTCTTTTTTTTTTTTTTTTTTTTTGACAGGCAGAGGGGACAGTGAGAGAGAGAGAGACAGAGAGAAAGGTCTTCCTTTGCCATTGGTTCACCCTCCAATGGCCGCCGCAGCCAGCACACCACGCTGATCCGAAGCCAGGAGCCAGGTGCTTCTCCTGGTCTCCCATGGGGTGCAGGGCCCAAGCACTTGGGCCATCCTCCACTGCACTCCCTGGCCACAGCAGAGAGCTGGTCTGGAAGAGGGGCAACCGGGACAGAATTTGGTGCCCTGACCTGGACTAGAACCTGGTGTGCTGGCACCGCAAGACGGAGGATTAGCCTATTGAGCCGTGGCGCCGGCCGATATTTGTCTTTTTGAGACTGACTTTTTTCCACTACACATTTTGGTTTCCAGTTACATCCATTCTGTTGCAGAAGACAGATTTCATTTTTATGGCTGAGTAGTATTCCATTGTGTATATATATCACATTTTCTTTATCTAGTCATCGGTTGATGAGCATCTGGGTTGATTCCATATCTTGGCTGTTGTGAATTCAGCTGCAATAAACATGGGGGTCAGATAACTATTTCATATGCTGATTTCATTTCTCTTGGGTAAATTCCCAGGAGTGGGATGGCTGAATCATATGGTAGATCTATTTTCAGATTTCTGAGGTATCTCCGTACTGTCTTCCATAATTGTTGTATTAGTTTACAATCTCACCAACAGTAAAATGTATTAAGTTAGCTTTTCCCCCATATCCTCACCAGCATTTGCTATTTTTTTGATTTTTGAGTCATAGCCATTCTAACTGGAGTGAGGTGAAACCTTATTTTGGTTTTTATTCACAATTCCTTGATGGCTACTTATCCTGAGTATTTTTTCATGTGTCTGTCAGCCATTTTAATTTTCTCTTCTGAAAAATGCCTGTTCAAGTCTTTGAACTGGATTATTGTTTTGTTGTTCTTGAGCTTCTTTATTAAAAAAAAAAGATTTATTTTTATTTATTTGAAAGACAGAGTTACAGAAAGAGGTAGAGACAGAGAGAGAGGTCTTCCATCGGCTGGTTCACTCCCCAGATGGCCACATGGCTGGAGCTGTGCCAATCCGAAGCCAGGAGCCAGGAGCTTCTTCCAGGTCTCCCATGCAGGTACAGGGGCCCAAGGACTTGGGCCATCTTCTACTGCCATCCCAGGCCATAGCAGAGAGCTGGATTGGAAGAGGAGCAGCCGTGATTAGAACAGGCGCCCATATGGGATGACAGCACTTCAGGCCAGGGCGTTAACCCGCTGTGCCACATCACTGGCCCCAGGTCATAGATTTAGATCCTTGATCCATTTAGTGTTGATTTTTGTATAAGGTGTAATGTAGAGGTCTTGTTTCATACTTCTGCACTCAGAGATCCAATTTTCCCAGCACCATTTGTAGAAGAAACTGTCCTTTTTTACCAGGGATAGATTTCAGCTTGTTTGTCAAAGACTAGTTGCTTGTAGATGTGTGGATTAACTTCTAGGGTTTCTATTCTGCTTCCATTGGTCTATATGTCTGTTTCTGTGCCAGTACCAGGCTGGTTTGATTATGACTGCCCTGTGGCATGTCTTGAAGTCTAGTGTTGTGATGCCTCTGGCTTTGAATTTGCTGTTTAAAATTGCTTTAGCTATTTGGAGTCTCTTGTGTTTCCATATGAATTTTAGCATCATTTTTTTCTAGACCTGAGAAGAATGTCATTGATATTTTGATTGTGATTTCATTGAATCTACAAATTTATTTCAGTAGTATGGAAATTTTGATATTAATTATTCCAACCCATGGACATTTTCCCATTTTTTTGGTGTCTTATATTTCTTTCTTTAATGTTTTATAGTTTTCATTATAAAGATATTTCACCACCTTGATTAAATTTATTTCAAGGTATTTAAATTTTTTGTGAATATCATGAATGGGACTGATCTTACAAGTTCTTTCTCAGCCATGGTATTGTGTTTACACAAAGGCTATTGATTTTTGTGTGTTAATTTTATATACTGCCACTTTACCAAACTCTCTTATGAGTTCCAATAGTCTTTTAGTGGAGTCTTTTTGGTTACTCTGGGTTTTTTTGTTTGTTTTGTTTTGTTTTGACAGGCAGAGTGGACAGTGAGAGAGAGAGACAGAGAGAAAGGTCTTCCTTTTTGCCGTTGGTTCACCCTCCAATGGCCACCGCGGCCAGCGCGCTGCGGCCAGCGCATTGCGCTGATCCAAAGCCAGATGCATCTCCTGGTCCCCCATGGGGTGCAAGGCCCAAGGACCTGGGCCATCCTCCACTGCACTCCCTGGCCACAGCAGAGAGCTGGCCTGGATGAGGGGTAACTGGGACAGAATCCGGCGCCCCGACCGGGACTAGAACCCGGTGTGCCAGCGCCACAGGCAGAGGATTAGCCTATTGAGCCGTGGCGCCGGCCTTTTGGTTACTCTGTAAATGGTATAATATCATCTAAAAACAGGGATAATTTGACTTCCTCCTTTCCAATTTGTATCCTTTTGATTTCTTTCTCTAGTCTAATGGCTCTAGCTAAAACTTCTAGAACTATATTCAATTGCAATGGTGAGAATGGGCATCCTTATCTGGTGCTGGATCTTAATGGAAATGCTTCCAACTTTCTCCCATTCAATATGATGGTGCCTGTGTTTGTCACATACTGTCTTGATTGTGTTAAGGACAAACATTAAGTGAACTATATTTTTTTATATTCTAATGTTAAATTGTTTCATTCCTTTAATAAACTCACTTGATTATGATAGATTTCTTGAATCCATAATGTATTTAACTTTACTAATAAGACTTTACTAAGGTAAACATTAATATTAAGAAACCTTAAAAATCTTATTATCTGTTTGAAATTTTTACTTGTAGAGATTTCTCCCATTTTTAATAAACCAAGAAGGCACTAAAAATAATTGTTGTTGTACACTTTCCACATCTAGTAACTGCTATAGGATGCTCCTCCACGTCTGTATTCCCCTATGCTTCCAGAGGCAAGAGACATTAGGGAGCTTTTCTTTCTGGCTTTTCTAGGGCAATTATGGTAAGTCAAGAGTATAAGGCAAAAACTCCATGATAATTACTTGGCAAAAAGAAATATTCTCTCCATAAACCATACATTTAGAAGTGAAGAGGAAAACAGTTCCAGCAATGATTTTCTAGGGTTATTTTGGGTGATATGGGCAAATGGCCAAGATATTATGTTTATACATACATACATACATACATACATATACATACAAACACACACACACACACAATTAAGTTCATGACAAAAAGGGAAGTTTGTCAATGCAATCTGGAGTTTCTTTCCTAATGGCTATAATTTACTGCAAAGAAATGCCCCCTGAGGGACCCAGTTGGGCATCTTTGGAGATCTAGCCTGCTCCCATAAGAAACGCCTTTGACACAAGGTTGGCCAGGATATCCTCTGGCTAAAGGGACAATTTCTCTAAGAAAAGGCCTTCCCCTTGCTGAGGACAGAAAGAAGGCAGCCTGGAGGGCTGGCAGTGAAAAGGCTTCTCAACTGCAATACGCGTCATGGAGCACTTGTGTGTCAGCATCGCACCCTTGTTTTTTTTTTTTTTTTTTTTTTAACATAGCCCAATTTTATTTGTTTACATCTTTCTTTTTTGTTTTTTCTTGACAGGCAGAGTGGACAGTGAGAGAGAGAGAGACAGAGTTCACCCTCCAGTGGCTGCCGTGGCCAGCACATCACACTGATTTAAGCCAGGAGCCAGGTGCTTCTCCTGGTCTCCCATGGGGTGCAGGGCCCAAGCACTTGGGCCATCCTCCACTGCACACCCGGGCCACAGCAGAGAGCTGGCCTGGAAGAGGGGCAACCGGGACAGAATCCGGCGCCCCGACCGGGATTAGAACCCGGTGTGCCAGGGCTGCAAGGCGAAGGATTAGCCTAGTGAGCCACGGCGTCGGCAAGCATCGCACCCTTGTTATCTTCTTTAACTCTCCCAACCACACAGGGCAGCCAAGGGTTTTAGCCTTAGGAATAAAGCAAGAGAGGCTTAACGAAAGTCAGGTCATCAATTTCCCCCAAATCACTAACACTGGGCACAGAAGAGGCCACAGTTGAAATCAGGTCTTGGATATCCCAAGGAGATGCTGTTCATCTTCCCAAAGTCAGAAATTGTAAGCTGGGATCATCTGGGAAGGACCACCCTGAGCAGCTGGCTTATTTAGTGGATGGAGCTGGGTGGGAGGAGCCCAGTTAAAGGATGACGGAGGCTGCGCTCCAAGGAGGAAAATCCACTGCATGTGTGATGGCAGACGAGGAAGCAAGAGCACTCGAGCCAGGTAGCTGGGTCTAAGAAAGAACAGGCGGAGGGCTCCTGGGCAGTTTCTTGGCATTCACAAACATCTAAGCAGGACTGAATGATAAACATGTTCCAAAAATTACCCAAAGGCAGTTATGTTCCTTTTGTGTATGCCATGTTTCTAAACTAGGAATTGGCTAATACGTGATTGGTAAAGGTGAAGGAATGACATCAGAAGAACACAAATGTCACCCTGTTTTATATGCAATTTTCTAGTGTTTTCCCCCAGCAATAAGTAGTAGATGGGGGCAGATGTGATGGCAGAGCAGTTAAACTAGCCACTTGTACTGCTGATGCCGGCATCCCATATCAAGTCCCGGCTGCTCTGTTTCCAATATGGCTTCCTGCTAACGTACCTGCAAAGGTGGTGGAAGATGGCCCAAGTACTCACGCATGTGAGAGTCCAGGATGGAGTTCCTGGCTCCTGGCTTTGGCCTGGCCCAGACCTGACTGTCCCTGCCACTTGGGGAGTAAACCAATGAATGGAAGATTTCTTCCTCTCTTTGTATGTCACTCTTCCTTTCAAATAAATAAAATAAAGGCAGCTGGATTCAGGATACATAGACATTGTGTAGTCTATAATGCTAAATGTGCAACTCTCCCACGAACTTGTTCATTGCTTTACCTTGTTTTCACAATTGAATGGCTT